>NC_091455.1:173030697-173343197 GCF_027789765.1 Dendropsophus ebraccatus
CAAGAAGTACAGCCTCCTCTACAATGTCCACATGCTCTTATGTGGAACCTTCTCCTCATTTGGTTCCTTAGATATTTTCCACACAATGGCAGCAGACTTTTACTGCTGACCCCTTGACTATTAACTCCAAAAAGGTCTGTACTGAGTTTGCCACTTTCTATGGCTTGGACTGATTTGATAGCTTCACTTGGCTTTGCTACTGTTGTACTGATTTAAGGCCCTATTACAAACACAGATTATCTGACAGATTTTTGAAGCCAAAGCCAGGAACGGATCTGAAGAGAGGAGAAATCTCAGTCTTTCATTTATCAACTGTTCCCGGCTTTGGCTTCAATGGCCATCAGATACATCTGTGTGTGTAATTGGACCTTTAGTCTTACATCATGTCACACACACAGAAAAGTCACTTTTGGGAATCTGCCATTCGCCTTTGAAAATATCACACAGCCAGAGCTAATGAATGGTAAAATGGACAGCTTTGCTGCACAGGCCAAGAAAGAGTTAAAGGAGAGTGTGGAATTTAAAGGGGATGCCCACTAGAGTTAAGTAAACTTTGAGCATGCAGCATTTCATTACCGGTGGCTGCTGAAGTTGGATGCCGCCATAAGGAGTCCTCTGGCTGTATCCATGTTTTCGAAGGCTTCATAAAGCTGCATGCAACTTCCATCAGATGTCGGGAATCAAATGACGCATGCTCAGGTTCGGACAAACTTGAGCACACTTGAAGTTCGCTCAACTCTAATGCCTACCATTTAGGCTTAAAGCGAACGTACCATCAGGCCCGATGCCAGTTAATAGAATGGTGCCGTACATTATAGAAGCAGTGTGTATAATTGAGTGTGAGTGCAGGCACATTATAGCAGCAGTGTGTATAGCTGAGTGTGAGTGCAGGCACATTATAGCAGCAGTGTGTATAATTGAGTGTGAGTGCAGGCACATTGTAGCAGCAGTGTGTATAGCTGAGTGTGAGTGCAGGCACATTATAGCAGGAATGGAGAGGATGGAACACACAAGGGCTGACAGAGACTGCAGGGAGCATGAAGGAATGAGCAGGGAATATATGGGCACATACATGCAGCACTCTCTGTCCAGGGAGAGAGGGGTTACAGCTATGGAGAGATTACCTCCACACTCCTGTCCCCTGATGTGAGCCCCAGCCTGAAGTGGATCTGCCATTATTTGGAAGGTGAGGGAGACTTCCTGGGTCAAAGTACAGGGCTGTAGACCCCGCTATGCAGACCATGCCCCTCCCCCCCCCCCCAACCTAGTACAGGGAGCTCTTAAACCAAAGCAATGCTCTTAAATTAAGTTACGACTTTGAAAACTGTGAGCTATTCTTGCTAAACGCTCTCAATCCAAGTTACTCTTACACCGAGGAACCACTGTAAGGCTATGTTCACACTAAGTAAAACAACGGCCGTAGTCCTCGCCGTAAAACTACGGCCATTGTTTTGAGGTTCCCTATTATGACTGCAATGCAATGTAACTATGGCCGTTGAATGCACACTACGTATCAGATAACGGCCGTTGTTTATACGTCCCCGTGAAAAATAAACATGTCAATTATTTCCGGCCGGTAATGCTGCAACAACGGCTGTAGATTTCAATGCGGCCGCAAACGTAAAACTTATATCTGCTGAATTAAACTTGATTTTGATGTAAAAAAATTTCTGAGTGGTTTCTCGGGCTGGGTGCAGTATTTAAAGTAAATGACCCATTTCATCCCGCTTATAAACATGCTAGGAAGCAAAATTAAACAACGGCCGTAGTTTCATGACTAGCCCGTACGCTCGTAATTCTATGGCCGTAGTTTTGGTCGCAAAAGTCCGGCCAGTGAAAACAACGGCCGTTATTTTACGTAGTGTGAACATAGCCTAATTTTGTATACACACACACACACACACACACACACATTATTTCCAGTCTAAAGATTTGAATCTCATTGTCGACACTAAAATTTCGATGCATGATACAATTCCTTTAAAGGGGTACTCCAAAAAAAAAATTCAAGTCAACCAGTGCCAGAAAGATATACAGATTTGTAAATGACTTCTAAATGATTTCTAACAACCTCACAATCTCCAGTACATATAAGCTGCTGTATGTCCTGCAGGAAGTGGTGTATTCTTTCCAGTCTGACACAGGGCTCTGTCCATGTCAGGAACTTTCCAATAGCAAATTCCAACAGAAAACCTATCCTGCTCTGGATAGTTCCTGACAGGGACAGAGATGGCAGCAGAGAGACTGGAAAGAACACGTAACTTCCTGCAGGACATACAGCAGGTGATGCAAGGCTTGTTTTTTTTTTTTACAGATTTACAAATTTGTATAATTTTATGATACCAGATGATTTAAAAGCTCATTTTTCTTCTCCAGAGTACCCCTTTAAGTTTAGATATTTACCAAGCCAGCTAAATCCCTTTACATGGTGAAAAATACATCCCTATCATCCATATACTATGCAAATAATAAAAAGCTGGCAGAGCCATGTTACATTGGCATCTTCCCTCAGAGCTCAGGACACTTGCACCTTCACAAGAACATTTCATCCTCTTTTTTGCCATTATTTCCTTCAAGCAATTTCCTCAAATAGACACAGTTCTTGGCAGCTGAACGCAGAATGATGTCACTCGCATCTTCTGTCTTCTATTATAATAAATGGAATACACAAGGAGAACGATCAAGTGATAATCCATGACAGGAAACAGAAATCACGTTTTTGTGATGAATTGTCATGGACTGAAGGAAGAAGCATGACCCAGATTAAATGAAAAACAAATGTTTTATGACTTAAATGGTTTATAGGCAGCCATGGTGCAGACTATAGTGAAAATTTTGAATACATGTATAATAAGTAGGTAAGTGGATTACATGCCACATATATGGGGACTGAGCAGGGGCCACATGTAGAAGTCATTAGAACATGACAGCTCTTCTAAAAACACTCTTAAAGGGAACCTGTCACTTTGAAAATGCAGTCCAGTCTGCTGACATCATGTTATAGAGCCGAGGGAGCTGAGAAGATTGATGTATAGCTTGATTTTTTTAAAAAAAAAGTTCTCAGATTTGTCATTTATTCATGGAAATTTCTGCTCTTTCTGGGTTAAGTTGTCAAGTGGGCTGTGCTACTGACAGATATCTGTATATCTATGTGGTAAATGGAGCTGTCAGAGTATGACTGCCCACTTGACTACAAAGCCCAGAATGTGCTGAGATTTACATGAATAAGTTATCCTAGAAGTCTTTCTCGCAAACTATACATCAATCTGCTCAGCTCCTCCTGCTGTATAACACCATGTCAGCGGACTAGACACACTATCAATATTACAGGTTCTCTTTACAGGAAAACACCAGTCTTACACAGAAAACTTCTAGGTATTTTCAGAAATTAATGTACAGTGGAAAATTGTTTAATTTCACATAATGTATCATTCTATGTGGGAAAATCCCTTTAATACTGAACCACTTTATAGGGAACTGTAAAAATCTACAAGAACTCAAAGTAGTAACGTATACTTTAAGGTATTTTTACATGGGTAAAAAAACACCTCAAAATCACCTGCTGTTAAATTCATGTGGTAGAGGGCTGCAGAAGGAAGCAAAATGGAAGCAACAGGACAACATCCCAGCAAAAAACAGGGTAGGGAAAGAACTTGGTACTGGGACAGAAGAAGGGCCAAAGAAGTTCACTAAATGCCCTTTTAGAGCACTGGCAGCTGAAAAATAGCAAATTATTGTGAAGAGCAGTGAGCTAAAACACTGAGGGGGACATTTATGAAACTTACAGCAGTGGCGTACGCCAGGGAGAAGGTGCAGATTCAGCCCTTCTCCCTGGCTTACGCCTGCTGTATGGGCAGGCAGGGGGGATGGCAACAAGGCAAGGTGGAGACATGGCCTCTTCCCACTTGATTTAAGCCACATGATCCAAATCTTTTGGTACACCCGACACAGGTTCACTAAGAGGCATGTACCTCTTAGATTCAGACAGATAAAGGGGATGCAGTGCTGTGGCTAATATTCCAAGTGTTGAGACAGGCAATGAGTGCTGTGGCTAATAAAGAAGGGACATGGCTATGGTGCTTCTGATTGATCCACTGCTGCAGTGAGGGGACGTAGACTTGGTATAGCTGTGCCAACCACAAATCCCAAACACAACACTTTCCTTTACTGCATTTACTAGGCCCCAATACCGCTCTCTGAATGGTGAGGCAAGACCAAGTTGAGGTGTTGGTAGACTTAATAGTACAATGACAATGACAGGTACTTTTTTAGGCAAAGCGCTAATGCCAAGACACGGCGGTTTGCATGTTGCGCTGAAAAAGGCCTGAAGCATACATCTTAACCTTTGCACCACCTGCATGACAAGGCATATGAATGCAAAGCAGGGCTGTGAAGTCAGTAAGCCGCAGCTCCGATTCGAACTCTGACTTCTGAATTTTATCAGGCACCAATTCCAGCTCCTTCACAAATGGCCAGTCAGACACCAGGGGAGTTATTTATCACACTAGTGTACAGTAGGTCTGTCTCAGATTCGTCCCTATCCGGCCGATTATCGCTTCGTGTAATAAACACAACCATCAGACAATGATCGTTGATATAGGTTTGGACCTATAATTGTCGGGCAGCAACCGCACATCGCAACATGTAATAGTGGTGCGTGGCCGGAGGCTGACGACATACAAAGAAGAATACATTACCTATCCATGCTGCAGGGCTCCTCTTGCGCTGTGCTTCTCCCCGGGTCCCGCGCTCTCCAGCTTCAGAGTGGCCTGTCTGAGCTGACAGGCCGCTCAGCCAATCACAGGCCGGGACAGCTGCGGTCAGTGATTGGCTGAGCGGCCTGTCAGCTGAGACAGGCCACTCTGAAGCTGGAGTGCGCGGGGCCCAGGGAGATGCACACAAGAGGAGACGTGCAGCATCAACAGGTAATGTATACAGTTTAAACAAGGGTTGCAAGGACATTGGTAACAATGCCCCTGCAGCCCTTGTTAAACAATTATCGGGCCGTGTAATAGGCCCAGTAAGCTAGCGCCGATCTAGCAGATCGGCGCTCATTTACAGTTATACTGTGTAATACTACACTAAGGAAAAACAGAACTAATTTTTAAAATATTTTTCTTGGCTACCAGACATGACAGCATACTATATACAGTTTAAAACATTGCACAGCAAGATATACAGTTCAGATTATAGCAAAGTTACGCACAAATCTTGCTGAAAAGAAATCCAAAGATTTTAGGTTATAAAAAAAAAAAAAAAAAAAAAAGCCCAGTATAACAAAAGGCATCCTACACATGACTTCATTCAAAAGGCGTCTGCCCCAGAGCCTCTCTTACTTTTAATACTAGATCAGCTTAGCGCTCTTGGACTTTAGGCAAGGTTTTGGAATAGCTTTGAAGTGATGGTATAGAGACCAAGGCCTGCCGAGCTGGGGGGGATTTCCTCAAGGTCTAGGCCGTTTTAATTAATATTGGAGAAAAGACATGCCGGGCTGTGTACGACTAATTACACCATAGTTCCAGCCATGAAACTCATTTGCCTTACAGTACAAGCTAACAGTAGCCTTTCTTCCTGTAATTTATTGTTCCCCTTGGGCCATCTCCCAGATAAATGAACACATACCCTCTTTCTTTGGCAGGCCCTGCTAAATAACTCTAACCATACAAGTGGAAAAAAAAATCACAATAAACCAAGCTGCCGGTCTGGCATGGGAAATGCTGCACAAGAACCAGATCTCCAAACCTCTAACATTTTAAGACGGTAGAAATATTGCAGCAACTAAAATCACAGGCTATCCTACACCGCACAAAAGTATAATATATATCTTTCCTAGAGACAGGCAAATGTCACAAACTAAAGCATGTGGTACTGTATTCCTAATGGTCTGGGACAGCTTTCCCAACTCCCATAGAGAAATGTATTACTTTAATCTCCAGAATACCCCTTTTAGTAACACATTTGTATAGGATTTTTGTTGTTGTTAATACATTGCTTTAATACATGCATACTTTGTAACTAAATTAAAATAAATGTAAGCTTTGTTGTTTATTTATCAACTTTCATTGAGTTGTAGCACTAAGGTGTGACACAGGCCCATCTGCTGCCACCAATGTTCGTATTGGGAACTGCAGGGCTGTCTAAGCCTGGCTGTTTCCGGTCCTCTGCTCTGAGCAAGCACTGCAGCACAGAACTATTCATACAGAGCAGGGTCACAAGCTATTACTGCTCACTTTGCAAGTAGCTCAAGCACAGCGAGCAGTCATAGCAATAGATGAATGGGACCCTGCTCTGTATCAATAGCGCTTGGTGGCAGTGCTTGATGAAAGCAGGGGTTGGGTGGCAGCAGAGAGGCTGTGTCGCTGCTGCTGCCACTCAGCGGACTTTTTTAACCAAAAACATATACATCATCTGCGCTCTCATGGTCTAAGGAATTATAAAGGAAGTCTAAGGGACTGCTGGCAATTCCATATACAAGAAGCCCTATAGACATCTATTGTATACAGCTGGCTAAAGCTGAGATTACGGGGCACAGTGCGAACCCTTTTGGGGTAAATTAAGGTTTTTGATTGCCTTTTGATCCATGTTTTTTTAGGCAGCCACTGGTCGGGATTAATAACATTACATTTTTATGCAAGTCAAACGTATCAGAATGAAATGCGGCACTCAACAAAAACTGATTGACGATAAAACCTTACCTTAAAAATGCCAACCCAGTCCTTAGGATGGGGGTGGATATACTGAGTCAGTGTGTAGTGACACTCCAGAGGAACGCTTGGAAGGTAACTCTTCCCCACATTCTGAAAGATGACATGTGCAAAGTTGGATGTCTGCATGGTGCTACTCGGAGACGGGAGGTCTTGTAGAGCTGACATATTTAATCTGTAAATGGAGAACACATGAGAATTATATACCTACTTACTAGTAAGTGCAGGGGATAGACAAAATAACTAGAACACCCAAATTTTTACATAGTCAACGTCAACTCCCGCCACGTCTGCCATCACTGGTAGAGCCCACTTTTTTCTCTTTATCATGTTATGTCACCATGATTTTAGGTCCTCTAGGTCACATGAGGGATCAATGTAATGTAACCATCAGGTAAATCCTCTTTAATCTGACCCAGGGATAGAACGGCGCAGTCACGGGGAAGCCGGTGCCGCGGTCTATTTTTTTTTTTTAATTCCCTCCCCTTTATGACGCGGCTTCATTAGAATCAATGGAGCCGCATCATACAGGGGTGGGAATTCCTCCCATTGGGGACGGGACGGCCCTCCTCCTGTGCTTCAGCTCCGACCGGGACCCCTTGATAGAATGCAGCCGTACACGGGAATCGGGCCACAGTTCATATAAACGGACCGCGGTACCGGCTTTCCCGTGAGAGCGCCGTTCTATCCCTGGGTCAGATTAAAGAGGATGTACCTGATGGTACATTCTCTTTAGGGGGTTATGCAGTATTAGGAAAACACAGCCACTTTCTTCCAGAGACAACATGAACTGCACCCACACTGGACACAAGGGACTTACTGTGTCTGGAAGAAAGTAGACATTTTTTTCTATTGATGGATATAAAAAAATTGCTTATTCAGTTAAGTAGATGTCCACTTCCTGGAGATTACCATTCTGACTGTACTCCCTTCTGCAGAAAACTGTGTCTATGCAATCCTCTTCGTTCCACCGATGGACTTCCCCCCTCCCTCCCTGGACACTCACATGACTAGCATCCCTGGTAGGCTGTCTCTGCAACCTTTACAGAAGTATAGCTAGAAATGGCTTAGCCCCATAGCAAACTTTTGATTGGGCCCTCCTGCTTCCCGACTGACCACTAAGCCATCAAGTGTAGTCATACCTGCATAACTGCAAGCGCTCGTCAGGAGTGCTTTCAGACAAAGGGACATTTGCAGAACCTGGGAGGACCGCTCGTCCACCTGGTGCTGCAAATGATGACAGTTCAGGGGGTCCAGTGTATTGCAGAAACAGAACAGGGGGACCCCTGAATCGGTAGGCCCCATAGCAGCCGCTATGGCTGCTACAGTGGTCATTACGCCCCTGACCCTTTGTAAACCCCCGGGGTCAAGTTGCCAATGACCTCACTTTGAATACCCGTCCTGGCCAGTCGATATCACAGAGTACAGAGACAGCTGTCCAGGGGACGCTGGTCACATGAGAATCCCAGACGGGAGGGGTGAAGAGGGAGTTCAGCGGCAGAATGGAGAGGAATGTACACAGTTTTCAGTGTACAGAGCAGAAGGGAGCACAGTCAACACTCAGGGAAGGAGGCTTGAGGTAATAAGTACTAAACACTTTGTTCGTCTCCAGGATGTGGATTACTGAACATCTACTTTACTTAACCAGATGACTCCTTTAAGTATAATATGGATCCATTAGATTACCACACTTCAGCCTAAGGGTGGCTTCACACTAACGAACCCGTGTGGATAAGTTCCGGCCGATTCTGTCGCTCGTACCCGCTCGCGGCGGTGCACATATCCGCCCATGCCATAGACCCCATTCTATGGCCGGGCGGATTCCGCCGACGCCAGCGACGGAATCCACCGGAACTTATCCGCGTGGATTCCGTCGTGTGAACCCACCCTAAGCTTCAGGACTACTTCAGTCACAGCAGCCACAATGGCCCAGTATTGGCCCTGAGCTGCCATGGTTCATGTTGATAGAAGACAATGTATCTGACTATACTACCAATAATGTTCTGAATGTGTATGTGGAAACACAGCCTAAAAGTAAGCATCAGGTTGTTGTTTTTTTATTTTACTCCCAGCAGCAAGCTTCCCTGTATACTCACCCCAGCTGATCATGTTTCTACGGTGCAGTGTTATTTTTGTGCCCTAATGCCATTCAGGTGCTGCTGGCACAGACGCGACTCCTCCTGACTGTCCAGAGTCTCCAGTGCTTTTCAAGAGCCAGAGGTCACTGTCTTATAAATGTCTCACAGACATTCATATAAGACAGTCACATCCGGCCTCTGTGGACTGGGGACCGCGAGAGGAGAAACGGTGCCAGCGGGACCTGAACAACATTTGGACACAGAAATAATGGTGAGCTGAGGGAAGGCGATCAGCCCGGACGAGTATACAGTCAAGCTTGTTGCCGTAAATGAAATAAAAACTCACACCACTTCTTTAGGTGTTAACAAGTATTAGTAAATCCGCCCCAGTGACGACCTACAAGGCCGGGGAACAATACAGAAAACGTTACCATGATGAAATAAGAACAGTAACAGAAAGCTACAGGTGCTATTACTCAGCAAAGACTGGAACTATTACAACATCCTTATATACAGCAAAGGTTCTAGAAAAGTAAATCTTCCAGTGTTTTATCCAGTGCGGATATGGGATAACATGAATGCCCCGTGTCCTGGCTTAGTTGCACTTACTGAACTTCTGTAAGGGCCCTATAACACGGAGCAATAATCGGCTGAATTAGGCCAATTCGACCGATAATCGAGCTGTGTAATAGGCTCAGTAAACAAGCAGATCAGCATTATTGACGGCCCAAGTAATAGTATCCTAAAGTACATATAATGTATAAGAGGCACCACTATGTGTAGATAATATGGGAGGTGCGCTGAACACTCCCAAACACTTATCTCATAAGAGCAGAGCAAAAGTTACACAACTCTGCTACAAAAAGCTGTATCAGCAATCACTATACCCAGATGGACTCTATGGACTGAAGTACTGGCACAGTCAATTCTAAATCCATTAATACGGGGGTGGCCCCTGCTTTGGAAGTATAACAGTTTCCACCCTTCTGGAAATATCTTAGAGGTGTCTGTTAGGGCCAATGGGGGCCCGATAACAAATGTAAACAAGCGCCGATCTGCTAGATCAGCACCCGTTTACTGGGCCTATTACACGGCCTGATAATAGTTTAACAAGGGCTGCAGGGACATCGTTACCGATGTCCATGCAGCCCTTGTTTAAACGTTATACATGTCCAGGTTGCAGGGCTCCTCTTCCTCTGTCCTTCTCCTCGGGTCCGCGCGTTCCAGCTTCAGAGTGGCCTGTCTCAGCTGACAGGCCACTCAGCCAATCACTGGCCGTGGCGGTCCCGGACAGTGATTGGCTGAGCAGCTTGTCAGCCGAGACAGGCCACTCTGAAGCTGGAGCGTGCACGACCCGGGGAGAAGTACAGAGGAAAAGGAGCCCTGCAACCTGGATAGGTAATGTATATCGTCAGGGTGCTATTACACTGAACGATAATCGGCCGAATTGGGCCGATTATCGTTGTGTGTAATAAAGAGAACGATCAGCCGATGATCGTTGTCATCGGCTGATCGTTGATATAGGTTCTGACCTATAATTGTCGGGCACCGACGACGTACTGCTACGGGTAATAAACACTGGGGGCCGGTGGGTGCTTAATGCCTCCAGTGCTTAATGCAGTGCCGGTGACTGAGAATAGAGCGGCGATGTGAACTGGGCCGCAGTTCAAAAAAAAGGTCTGTTGCATGAATCTTAAAGTGATGTACCTGCTGGTACATTCACTAAGATTTTATTTACTGAGGCCAACCAGCAAAACACAGCCCCATAGCATTATCCTTCCTCCACTAATCATTACAGATGGTGCAATGCAGTCAGGCAGGTAATGTTCTCCAGACACTCACCAAAGCAGATACCAAATAGAGAATGGTGATTCTCACTCCAGAGTCCTGTGGCAGTCTGCTTTACATGGCTCCATCTGATGCTTGGTATTGTGGTTGGTGATATAAGGCTTGAATGCAGCTGCTCAGCCATGGAAACCCATGCCTTGAAGAGCCCAATGGAGCAATTTACGTGCCAGATGATGTTTGGAATCACAGTAGTAGAGTGCTAGATACTTGGAACAACCATCAGCAGATGTGGAAAGTAAATCCACAGTAACTGATCCATTAGCTGTAGGAGACACGGTCATATTTTCCTGCTTCAATCAGCTGTCTGGGGAGTCCCAATTCCTGTTGTCTCTAGCATTAAAGCACAACAAACCAGGACGGGAATACCCCCCCAAAAAAATCACTTCCTTGTCTGGTCTGTGAGGATGTGACTGCTTCCTCCACACAGCTCTAACGGCAATCTAAGGGCCCTATAACACGGAATGATAATCGGCCCTATCCGGCCGATTACCGCTTGGTGTAATAAACACAATGATCAGCCGATGACAACGATAATCGGTTGATCGTTGACATAGGTTTGGACCTATAATTGTCGGGCGCCGACCGCGCAGCGCTACATGTAATAGTGGTGCGCGGCCGGCGGCTGACGATTTCCACATTCTATACATTACCTGTCCATGCTGCAGGGCTCCTCTTGCAGTCTTCTTCTCCCCAGGTTCTGCGAGCTCCAGATTCAGAGCGGCCTGTCTGAGCTAAGAGGCTGCTCAGCCAATCACTGACCGGGACCGCCGTGGCCAGTGATTGGCTGAGTGGCCTGTCAGCTCAGACAGGCCACTCTGGAGCTGCAGCCCATGAGAAGAAGACCACAAGAGGAGCCCTGCAGCATGGATAGGTAATGTATAGAGTTTAAAGGAGAAGTTTGGGAAAAATGTTTATTAAAGTATTGTATTATCCCCCAAAAGTTATACAAATCACCAATATACACTTATTACAGGAAATGCTTCTAAAGTGCTTTTTCCCTGCACTTACTACTGCACCAAGGCTTCACTTCCTGGATAACATGGTGATGTCACGACCCGACTTCCAGAGCTGTGTGGGCTGTGGCTGCTGGAGAAGATGATGGCAGAGGGACACTGAGGGACTCGGGGCACTGGAGGGACACTGAGCATCCCTCTGCCATCATCCTCTCAAGCAGCCACAGGCACAGCTCTGGGAGTCGGGTCGTGACATCATCATGTTATCCAGGAAGTGACGCCTTGAGGCAGTAGTAAGTGCAGGGAAAAAAGCACTTTATAAGCATTTCCCGCAATAGGTGTATATTGGTGATTTGTATAACTTTTGGGGGGTAATGCAATACTTCAATAAAAATTTTCGCCGGACTTCTCCTTTAACTAATGCTTTCTGCAGGACAGTATCTAAAATAGCCTGGGCTGGGTACAGGGGCGTAGCTAGGATTCACGGTGGCCCATAACAAAAAACTTTAAGCCCCACCCCCTGAAGCACAACACAAAGCACTGCATATATATATATATATATATATATATATATATATATATATATATATATATATATATATATATATATATATATACACACACACACATATATACTCTGTGATGTGGCCAGAATCCAGCCTGCAGCCACAAAATTGACAGGCAGAGAGAAATACATAAGGGCAGGAGCATACTACCTTCTGCTTAACCCCTTAAGTACTCCAGTGTGTAAGTGACCCAATGTTCAGAAGACAAGTAAATCTTTGCTCTACTGCTGGTGCACTGATAATCCCTGACCTTCACAGCAGGCAGTGAGAACAGAGGTCAGGGTTTATCAGTGCAGGGAAGCAAAGTTTTTTTTTGTCTTCTGCTTGTTAACCCTTTTTTGTGTTGTAGCATGTAAGTAAACATTGGGTCACTTACACAATGCAGTACATAATGGGTTAAGAAGAAGGACACAGGAGGCTCTTATCTTCTCCCCCGGGCCCCCCAGCAACCGCCTACCCTGCCTCTATGGTAGCTACACCACTGGCTGGGTACATGCAAGCTGAACACCAGTCTGCCTGTCGAACATTATCTGTACTGTCCCACAAAGGTAAATCAAGGTTTCCCTCACATCCTTCATCCCCCACAAAACTCAGTGCAGCTGTCTCCACAGTGGCGATTCAGTGCTTACGATAACCTATGGCAGAAAATCTCCTGGCACATACAAATAAAGTAAATACAGACTCCGGTCACCAGACAGAGGGCAGTAAAGTGTTATGTTGGCCTCCATTGAGCAGTTTCCATCAGAGATTGCATTTTTCTGCTAGATGGAATAGTGGTGACCTCCAGTAGAAAAACATACACTGCAAAAAAAATTTATTTTATTTTTTAACATGGCAGTCTATGTATAGCATGGCATAGCTATATGGTAGATGTACCTACTGGGGAGATCCCTAACAAGCAACATTACTAGACACAACAATAGTGTGGTGTAAAAAGAACCTAACCCATTCACTGAGTGCTCACATATTTCAATAAAAATAAATAATAATAATAATGTTAAAGTGAATGTACCACCAGGCCTGGGCTGAAGCACTGGAGGACGCACCCATGGCTTCTCTCCTCATATGACAGCTAAAGGCCAATCAGCGCATACTGTGTGAGGGCAGCTGATGTGCTGCAGGAGAACACTAGGGGGCGCCAGTAGAAGACATTCAGCTTTTTATATTTTTTTATTCAGACATGCAGATTCTTTATGTCTGCTATCACAAACGTCAATCACCATGTTGCTGCTTTTTCCACAATTTGAGTCATAATCAGACTATGCTAAAAAAAATTTAGTAAGCTGAAACCAAAAGCAACATGCCTGACTACATACACGAAGAATGAGAGTGACGTCAGCAGATCTCTTTAATACGGCGCCCACCAGCAGGGGGCAGTGCGTGACGTCACGGGCCAGCTGTCAGTAGCTGCAGGTAATCACCTGGTATCAGTCACCTGCAGTGTGAGCCCCGCCCCCTGCACGCAGCGTGGTCAGTAGAAGGGGGCGGGGCAGAGTGACGCAGTGATAACCACGCCCCTTTGAGTCTTCACTGCGCCAGAGAGGCCTGTATGTGCGGCGGTTTATGACTAGCGGACGGAAAGGTCGCGCTCATACCGGGCAGCAAAATAAGGACCGTCCTGTAGGATCCTGTAATAGAGAGGCCCTAATCCCCAGTGTCACAGCGGCACACAGACATTCACACGGGGCGCACGTCCTACCTGTACGGAGATGACTTGTCTGGCGGCACTGAGGAGCCCGCGGGAGCGCAGCCCAGGCGGTCAGGTGTTATAGAGAGGACGGGCACCGGGCGCTTCCGCGTGTCAGCTTCTCTGCTTGTTTTCGTTCTCCTGCTCGTCAGATTACGTCACTTCCGGTTCCCATGATGACTGGAGTTGGTCAGCTGACTGGCATTCCAGCGAGGTAGAGGCGCTGACGTCATGGTTACTGGGAGGAGGAGCCTGCGCTGACTGCCATGGACACGGGAAACAAAGCAACACTGTCAGTCACCAGGGGAATGCTGGGACCGCCCACTGCTTAGAACAGTGCTCCTACAACTCCCATCATGCATGGGCATCAGCCGGCTACTGTCAGGGGACATAGTACTATAAGGCTGCTGGAAACACCAGTGAGAACAGTTACAGGACGGTCCTTAAAGTGATTTCAGGGACAGACTATAAGATTTGTAGCTGGAGTATGGAACCTTGGCTCCCCAGCTATTCTAAAACTACAACTCCCATCATGCCTGGACTGCCTTTGGCTGTCCAGGCATGATGGGAGTTGTAGTTTTGGAACAGCTGGAGAGACACGGTTCCCTCCCCCTGATTTGTAGCGTTATTCTAAGACTACAGCATGCGCTATCGCTAGCAATAGAACACTTATTTCTCCCATTGAGGTTGGGGGACGGCTTTTGCTGATACCGGAATTCTTGGCAATATCTGGTTCAATGTTTTTATTGTTTTATAATATTTTTTCACAAGGACAAAACATAAGTTACGCATCAGAATTTTGTGATTGACTACAAATCGAAAAAAGAAAAGTATGGCTTAAAATAAAAACATAGTTTTCTTATATGTGTATAATAAACTAACCACACACACACAGGACTACACACTAAAGGCCAAGATGGTCTAACTATTAGCAGGTTCAGAGGTATATAGTAGAGATGAGCGAACCGGGTTTGAGTCGATCCGAACCCGAACGTTCGGCATTTGATTAGTTGGGGCTGCTGAACTTGGATAAAGCTCTAAGGTTGTCTGGAAAACATGGATACAGCCAATGACTATATCCATGATTTCCACATAGCCTTAGGGCTTTATCCAAGTTTAGCAGCCACTGCTAATCACATGCCGAAAGTTCGGGTTCGGATCAATTCGAGCATGCTCGAGGTTCGCTCATCTCTAGTATATAGTTGACAAACAGATGATATGCATAAGATAAAAAAAAAAATAGTATTGGTGTATAATATTTTTACCGAGCTTCTAATATGTTTAAAGAGTAACTGTCATATTTTTTTTATTACAGAAATCAGTAGTATAAGCGATTTAAAAAACTCTGTAATAGGTTTCATCAGCCAAAAAAGCCTCTTTCTGTACTCAAGAAGCAATCTCCCAGCCTCCCCCCCCCCCCTGACTTCTTATCTGTGTATTATCAGGCAAAACACGTCTTCATTACAGAGAAGCCAGTGAAGACGGGTTCTGCTCTCTCCATTGTAAGCCTATGAAGGGGGGAGGGGCTGAGGGAGATGAGGGAGCAGGAAGAGGTGACATGAAGGTCAGCTGTTTGTAGACTCTCTGGGCACCTAAAACGCTAAATTCAGGTGTCAGAAAGGTCAGTGCTTATCTATGAACTTACTGAGAGAAGATTGCAGGGTGTTGTGCTGTGCAGGACTGCTCCGTGCTTGCTCCGTGCTCAGTCACTTCTAACAGCCCCCAGGGGCGGTCTTGGCATTTCTGGGGCCCCAAGCGAAGTTATGTCTGGGGCCCTCTGCTCGACACGCGTTCCAAAACAATAGACCGCTGTGTGTTGCCCCCAGTAGTATATACCCCTTGTGCGCTACCGCCAGTAATGTATACTCCTTGTGTGCTGCCCCCAATAGTATATATCCCTTGTGTCCTGCCCTCAGTAGTATATACCCCTTGTTTGCTTCCCCCAGTAGTATATAGACCCCTGTGTGTTCCCCCAGTTATATATAGCCCCCCCATGTGCTCCCCCAGAAGTATATAGACCTCCTGTGTGCTGCCCCAGTTGTATATAGACCCCCTGTGTGCTGCCCCCAGTTGTATATACCCCCTGTGTGCTCCCCCACTAGTTTATAGGCCCCCTGTGTGCTCCCTCAGGGGTATTTAGCCCCCCTGTGTGCTCCCCCACTTGGATATAGACCTCCTGTGTGCTCCCCCACTTGGATATAGACCCCTGTGTGCTCCTTCAGTAGTATATAAACCCCCTGTGTGGTTCCCCCAGGAGTATATAGACCCCCTGTGTGCCCCACCAGTATTATATAGACCCCTTGTGTGCTGCTCCAGTAGTAAACAGACCCGTGTGTCCTCCCCCAGTCATATATAGACCACCTGTGTGCCTCACAAGTAGTATATAGACCCCCTGTATGTCCCCCCAGTAGTATATAGACCCCCTGTGTGCCCCACCAGTGGTATATAGACCCCTGTGTGCTCCCCCAGTAGTATATAGCCCCCCTGTGTTCTCCCCCACTTGGATATAGACCTCCTGTGTGCTCTCCAAGTTGTATATAGACCCAATTCTGCTGCCCCAAGTAGTATATAGACCCCCTGTGTGCTGCCCCCAGTAGTATATAGACCCATCTGTGAAGCCCCAGTAGTCTATAGCCCCCCTGTGTGCTCCCCCTGTTATATAGCCCCCCTGTGTGCTCCCTCATTTATATAGACCCCCGATGTGCACTCCCCCAGTTAAACAGACCCCTGTGTGCTCCCCCTCCCATATAGTATATAACACAATAAAACAAACACTTATACTCACCTGGGTCCGGGCGTCTCCTCTTCTCTTCACTCTTGTGGCCGCAGGAAGGGTTTTCCCTGCGATCACCAGAGACCGCACTCCCCTTTTCCTGGCGCCAATGCTCCAGTGATGTCACTGGAACGCCGGCACCACAAGGACAAAGCTGCCACAAGCGGCCACAAGAGTGACTGAAAGGAAGGGGGCCAATGTCTCCCGCCCTGTCAGTGCTGCTGCATGTAACTATGAGCGCTCATTACGAGTGCTCATAGTTACAGTTCAGATGGCAGCAGCGAGCGGGGCAGCGGCCCTGTCCAGCGGTTATGAGCACAAGAGCGGGGCGTGGGGGCCCCCCTGGATGTTGGGGGCCCCAAGCGATCGCTTGGGGTGCTTGGTGCCAAAGACCGCCACTGACAGCACCTCCCCTCTCCATAGCCACATAATGGAGACAGAAATCCTGCTTCATTTGATGTGAGGGGGGAGGCTGGGAGATTGCTTTTTCAGTACAGAAGGAAACTTTTTTAGTACATAAAACCTATTACAGAGTTTCTTAAAATCGCTTGTACTGTTGATATTTAATGTTTTCAGAAAAATGACCCTGAAATGACAGTTACGCTTTAAGGGTACAAACACACACGGCATATACGCTGCGTATTTACTGCTGCGACAATACGCAGCAGATACGCAGCAGATTAGATCTAAATAACTGAACACAGCATCAAATCTGCTGCGTATCTGCTGCGTATCTGCTGTGTGTGTTATTTTATGTATATTTAAGGGGGTTATAAGGTGAATTTAAAATGTTTTTTGTAGTAGTTTTTCCACAAGGCCCAATTTTTATAAAAATTTTAATATAGAATTAGAGCCTATAGCTATATACTCCTCATATGAATAACATATTTTCACCGTATTAATAACCTCTTCTATAGATGGCCATTTATCTGATTTCCAATATCTTGTACAAGTTTGGCAATCACTAGTAACCAACATGTAATATATCTCTCTTCTATTGTATAGACTAGAGATGAGCGAACCTCGATCCGAAGTCGATCCGAACCCGAACGATCGGCATTTGATTAGCGGTGGCTGGATACTTGGTGAACTTGGATAAAGCCCTAAGGCTATGTAGAAATCATGGATATAGTCATTGGCTGTATCCATGTTTTCCAGACAACCTTAGAGCTTTATCCAAGTTCAGCAGCCCCAACTAATCAAATGCCGAAAGTTCGGGTTCGGATGGACTTGAACCCAAACCCAGTTCGCTCATCTCTAGTTAATACCAATATAACCACGTTTTGATTATAGTTTCTACATGAGATATACTCTGTAGACATTTCAAGGAAAAAGAAATTGCTTTCGTCCACTGTTGTGATGTTATAGAACATTTTAGTTCATCCTCCCATGAGGAGAATGGTTTGTTATTTCTTGGCAATATCTACTGGTCACACATATCCCCTTTACCGGCAGCTACAGAGGGAATACAGTAATACATGTCAGGTATACAAGCTGGGTCCTGCAGAGGCAGCTGCACCTGGGAACAGTATTTTTTGGGAGGCATCACTGAGCCACTACTAAACACCAAGATTACTCGGCCACTCTCTCTAGCATCATGGTTTCTTTTTCTTTTTTTCCTAATCTCAATATTTCAGAATCTCCTAAGCGGAACACCCGCTTTCTATGATTATGTGCCCTGATGTTCTAGTTAGGCTCCTCTGCTTACCATCTTTAAAAAGTGTCACTGTTGGCGGCCTAATACAGCTCTAGAATCAGTGTAGCTTACATGCACCAGACTGGATGCCCTCTGTGTAGAGATGAGCAAACCTCCAGCATGCTCGAGTCCATACAAACCCAATCGTTCGGCATTTGATTAGCTGTGGCTGCTGAAGTTGGATAAAGCCCTAAGGTTGTCTGGAAAACATGGATACAGCACAGTATTTTGGTCAGTATAATTGCTGTTATTTTTAAACAAAGGCCTTTGTTTTGAAATAAGAGCCGTTATTTGCCATTAAATGACGGCCATCCACTTAAAGGGGTAGTGCAGTGGTAAACAATTATTCACAGAATAACACACATTACAAAGTTATACAACTGTGTTATGTTATGTCTGTGAATGGCCCCCTTCCCCGTGTCCCACCACCCCCACCCGTGTACCCGGAAGTGTGGTGCGCTATACATACCTGTCACGTGCCGACTCGTCTCCGATCTTCAGTCTGCGATGTCGTCTTCGGACGGCCCGGCCGAATCCCTCCGACCATCCTGAGTGCCGGCCGCCCTCTGCCGCATCATCGGCTGCTCAGCCGCGATTGGCTGAGCATAACTGTGCTCAGCCAATCGCGGCTGAGCAGCCGATGACGCGGCCGCGTCATCAGCTGCTAAGCCGCGATTGGCTGAACCAAACTGTGCTCAGCCAATCGCGGCTGAGCATCTGATGACGCTGAAGAGGGCGGCCGGCACTCAGGACGGTCGGAGGGATTCGGCCGGGCCGTCCGAAGACGACATCGCAGACTGAAGATCGGAGACGAGTCGGCACGTGACAGGTATGTATAGCGCACCACACTTCCGGGTAAACGTGCGGGGGTGGGGGGACACAGGGAAGGGGGCCATTCACAGACATAACATACATTACAAAGTTGTATAACTTTGTTATGTGTGTTATTCTGTGAATAATTGTTTACCGCCGCACTACCCCTTTAATTGCAACAGTGTGTGAACATAGCCTTTCTGTGGTTCAATCTACTCCTGGTTTTCGTTGCAAAATACTGAGCAAAAATACTGTGTGTGAACATAGCTACTATTCTGGACTGGAACTCTCCAGAATAGTAGCAAATCCCCATAGAAAACCTCTCCTACTTTGGACAGTTCCTGACATGAACAGGGATGGCAGCAGAGAGCATTGTGTCATACTGGAAGGAATACACCACTTCCTGCAGGACATACAGCAGCTGATAAGTACAGGAAAGCTTGAGATTTTTAAATAGTAAATTACAAATCTATATAACTTTCTCACACCAGTCGATTTGAAAGAGAAAATTTAGACAGAGTTTCCCCTTAAAGGATTGTAAAACAGTTTTGTTTAGGTGTGGGAGGTGTATGCAGCGCTATATACATGATACCAGGGACAGTTGCTCTTGGGAGACAGGCTGGTGACAGCGTTGTGAGACACATAACTATGCTTGTTCCATTTTCTAGAAATCTGAAGCATTAGCTTAGTTTGTTATTGTTTCTTTTCCTAACCCTCCTCCATTTTCCCCTCTTTGATAGCTCTTGCAAACAAACAGTATTATTGTCCTGGTATGTTGAGTCTTTTATTATACCTATTGAGGTCACTCTTGTTTGCACTTTAACTAAACTACAAACATCTCCCAACTTTTTGACTTTGATGTGCTTATTTGCTAATTCTCATTGTGTAACTAATAGCTCTGTTATTTTGAAAAGATAAAAAAAATCACTTTCACCTATGCTGCCCTATATCTCTTCCCCCTATATAAATATATATACCAGCCTACCCCTACACTACACCTTTATACATGGCTGTATAAAAATACGTTTTGCAGAAACCCCCCACTTTTGCTCCGTGTGCACGTAGCCTTTAAGAGAAAAGGGTCTGAGTCTCATCACTGCAGTTTCCTAGTAAGATCACCCAATTATCTGACTAGAGTTCACAATTCATCTAGTTTTGATGCATTTTCTTTTTCAATACTTTTATTTTCCAGAGAAATGCGTTTTGACTATGTTTTTGCTGTGATTTTCCAAAATCAAATTTTGTTTTAATTGCGATTTGTTCTATTGCAATTAAACAGAAGCATTTTCCTGCGATTTGGGGAAAATCATAGCACACAGAAAAATGAAGCAAAACTGCAATGTCTGAACACAGCCTTAGGGGGAGGTGTCTGACTACTATATATTCAGATGATGCATTAAAAACTTCTGTTAGTCAGGCTGCTGATCACATGACCCAGTTACAGTAATGAAATGCATGGATGCAGCTGTGCTCAAAAACAGATGGTGCTGTAGGCCTAGTGATGGTGAGTGTGCATATGGGGAAAACCTGGAGCACAACATTAAAGGACAACTCCCACAAATGTATATAACTTTGTAATGTGGTTAAATACCCGGTCTGGCCCCCTTTCCCCACTTTTGGAAAAACGCACTGGCAGCCTTTTCCATCCCCTGGACCCGGAAGTGAGAGACATGAGAGATATGCACAGTACTACTCCCCCATTATCTGCTCATATTATGAGCAAATAATGGGGGAGTAGTACCTGTGCTATCCCCACAATGAACGCCGCCGCACAGCTGCTTGTCACAAGGGCTTCAGCATGCCCCCTCCGCCGCTCCCCCTCCTCCCAGCTAACAAGTTCTAACTATCCCGCCGCTCACTGCCTCTCACCGCAGCTCACTGCCTCTCTCCACCGCTCACTGTCTCTCTCCACCGCCACTCACTGCCTCTCTCCGCCGCCGCTCACCGCCGCCTCTCTCTGCTCACACATACCGCTTCCCGTTCCGATCTGCATGCCGGCCAGGGACAGGAAGCACCCCCACCCCGCAGGGAGCACGTCATTCCCGGTGCTTCCTGTCCCCGGCCGGCATGGAGATCGGACCGGGAAGCGGTATGTGTGAACAGAGAGAGGCGGCGGAGAGAGCCAGTGAGCGGTGGACAGCAGCGGCGGAGAGAGGCAGTGAGCGGCGGCAATAGTTAGAACTTGTTAGCTTGGAGGAGGAGGGGGAGCGGCGGAGGGGGCATGCTGAAGCCCTTGTGACAAGCAGCTGTGCGGCGGCGGCGTTCGTTATGGGGATAGCACAGGTACTACTCCCCCATTATCTGCTCATAATATTTGCAAATAATGGGGGAGTAGTATTGTGCATATGTGGCAGCAGCAGCAGCACCGAGCAGGGAGGGAGGGGGGAGGTAGATGCACTTCTCTCCCTCCCTGCTTGGTGCCCTCCAAACGTACTGGTTAAAGGGGTACTCCAGCGTGGGGGCACTTTTGCGCTGGGACCGGGGACAAGGTGGCCGAGGGAAAAGACGTCCACTCACCTCCCCGAGCCGGGGAGGTGAGTGGACGTCTTTTCCCTCGGCCACCTCGTCCCCGGTCCCAGCGCAAAAGTGCCCCCACGCTGGAGTACCCCTTTAAATACATTTATGGATTACTTTGGGGAGCAAGGACACTTGCTCCTTAAAGTATTCCATAAATGTATTCAATCAAAAACATACTGTATATTACATTCACATACACATCCATTGTAATTACAATGGAGTGTCCAGCAGGGGCGCACTATATATAGAAGTCAATGGTACTCATTGACTTCTATATATAGTGTGCCCCTGCTGGACACTCCATTGGAATTACAACCCCGGTTCGTGACGTCACGGTATTTCAGAGAATCTGAAGTCTCCATGATCTACTAAATTAAGGAAAATAGCAGTAAATGTGCATTTCCCATAATTAATGTACATTAGAAATTTGTCTAACTACTGTTAAGTAATAACATATTAAAAAATAGTTTGGGCCGGACTTCTCCTTTAAACCAAGGTACTATATTAGATGTTAATCAATGAAGCAGGACTTTATTCTGATTGCTAGATTTGTAGTCAGGGAAGGATTCTTTTCCTAATTGGGGTATACCTCAATGTTTTTTTTCTGTTTTATACCTTACTGTGGATCAACTGCAATAATAGGATGTACAAGATGGACGTTTTCAGTCTTACAAATTTTTTATAACCTCTTTAAGGAGCTTCTTACCACTCTGCATTTAGTCATCCATTACTTTTTAATTTTTATTGAAATACCGTAACTGCATGTGGCATGTTTTTTTTTGTTTTTTTTTTCCTCTATTGATTTTTTGTATAGCTTGCTCATCATATACTATGGGGGAGATTTATCAAAGGGTGTAAAATTTAGACTGGTGCAAACTGGCCCCAGACACCAATAACAGCTCAGCTTCCAGCTCTGGTGAAAGGAAAGAGGAGCTGTAATTGGTTGCTGTGACCAGTTTGCACCAGTATAAATTTTACACCCTTTGATAAATCTCCCCCCATATGCTGTATTTAATTATCTAATAAAATATATTGTTGTATTATTTGTGAAGTAGATTTATATCAATATAATTATGTGTTTTCATTTTACTTTTTTTTTTTTAACTAGGGGAATTTTGCATGCCCTATAATGGAGGGGATGGTTCATTACAGTTGAATGATGTTACAACCATTCTATTCACTTAGACATGTAATTATAGGGGTTAGCACAGGCTAAGGCGCCCATGCACACTACTATATTATAGGTCCGTGCACAGGGCTGTGCCCTTGTATAGAAACAGTAGTCTGAAGGTCATGGTGACATTGGCATGTCTAACACATTACTGCTAAAGAAAGGATGTCAGGGTTAAGTATAGCTATTAAGTCCTTAAAATCATATCATAAGTGACAGTCCTGTCTGACAGTTGCTTCACAACAGATCAGCACTATATACTGTAGTATAAAGGCCCCCAACTCCACTTGAATGAAATCATCTGATGCAACGGAAAACTGAGATATAAGGGGAGGAGTGACACTAGATTGGCAGAGTATGCCAGTGGGGCAACATGCCTAATTGGGACTCCACTTTGGTTTGTACTCTTTATTTTCTGTATTCAAAATAGCTGATTCTTTAGCGTTACAACTATTATTGCTAATTTCATGGACATTGATGGAAGACTGTCCAGGGATAGGCAATATACTAGTGTTTATATATGCCTAAAGCATAGTGTGAATGGGGCCTAGCTTCTGGTGGGGTGACAGCAATTGCTGCAGAAAAAACACATGCAGCCCTTTAGAACATAAACAAGGTCATGGTCTTTTTCCTTCATGTTTCCTGAACAGTTCTGATTAATATCTTGCTGTCTTTTCAATTACCAGTAGTAACTCTACTAAATGGATCAACTGCAGCTCCAGCCATCTTCTGTCTGTTCCCCATTATTCCCCAGTTTAGTGTAACCTACTTACCATACCTCTCTACATCTGCGGCGCTGCTCTGCAAATCTCTTCCCTGGCTCTCAATATCCTCTAGAATGAAATATACCGGCCTAGCTCTAAGCTTTTAATGCTTCTTTAATGTATTTTCCCGTTATGTGTCTGCAGTATTCTATTAATACAACATTTTAAACCTTTTTTTCCCCTCTGCTCTCTTCATATGGTGAGGCTACCTTTTTCAGTGTCTATAAAGAAAAAAGTTAGTATTACATTAAACAGATGATTTTTTAAGCTAATTCTCTATGGTAAAGGATGTGTGGGTTAGGCAAAGAGAATGTTGGCTTAAAGGGGTTATCCAGCGTTACAAAAACATGGCCATTTACTTTCAGAGACAGCGCCACTCTTGTCTTCAGTTTGGGTGGGGTTTTGCAACTTAGTTCCATTGAAGTGAATGGCGCTTAATTGAAAACCGCACCTGAACTGGAGACAAGAGTCATGTGGTTTCTGGAAAAAAGTGGCCATGTTTTTGTAGTGCTGGATAGCGGCTTTAAGATGCAACATCTTTCACTACAAATGTGCAAGACTCAAAGGCTATGGTCCCACTTTGAAAACATATCCATCAAAGGTGTCCATCTCGTTATATACAGTATATGGCCACTAATAAAGATCATGACGGGATATCGGGATGCCGGATCACACAGCAGCACACTAGCTATGTATGCACTTTATTGTGATCTGAAAACTAACAGCGCAGATATATGCATATCTGTGCTTTCTGCTTCCATGGCTGCATGAACGAAATAAGTATCCTTCGTGCGTCCCAGCTGCTCAATAATTGTGCTGTGTAGACACTGCAAACAAACGTGAGTCTTGCTTGCTTGCCCCATCTGGGGCCGTGTAAAAGGACCCTTTAAGGTGCGTTCACACATACAGGATCTGCAGCAGATTTGATGGCCCAGAGTTACTTTGCATTGAATCTGAAACTTCAAATCTGCGCCATCAAATCTGCTGCAGATCCTGTATGTGTGAACGCACCCTTAGGCTATGTTCACACTACGTGCAACAACGGCTGTACTTTATGCGCCTGTGAACATTGCCTGTTTCTTTATGGGATCCCGGACGGAGCGTATACACATCATACACTCCTGCCGGGATCCCGTGCGGCGCCGCAAATAACTGACATGTCAGTTTTCTGCGGCCGCAATTCAATGAATTGCGGCCGTAGGAAACCCTGTCAGTTCACACAGTGAAGCGAGTGGCTCCGGCCGCTCGCTTCACTGTGTGCTATGGGAAGCTCTGATGTGGGCGCACGCTTATGCACCCGCATCAGAGCTCTGCGGGCGGAAAAAACATCCGGATCATCCGGGCAGAGACCGGCCGTTCCGTAACCTGGCCGGGGTCACTCAACAGCCGGTCCCTTACGTTGTGTGAACATAGCCTTAGACTGTTTGGTCTAAGTTGACACTGTCTAAAAATCTGCCCATTTTAGTAAATCTGGAACAATGAAGGGAGTTCATTGCATTTCTTATGCCACTCTTAAAAAATCTTAAGCCTCTCTCATTGCCCATGCATTTGACTTTGAAATGTGCACAGCTTAGATCTGCCACAGATCTAAGGCATAATTTATGCCAAAATTTGGAGTATTAACTTTTTAAGTGTTGAGAGCACAGCAAAAAAAATTGTGTATAAGCTAAGTAGAATTGTAAAATCTCTATAAAAAACAGACGCCTTTCCTCCTTTAGCACTGCCAAGTCTGTATTGTAACTAGTTATCTCCATCCTTGTCCCTGTCCTGCCCATGCTGCTTACCCCCAATGGCATGGTCCTGCGATCTCCTTCAGCGCACTCCTCGCTCACCTTGGGTGCACAGGTGTCCACCTGCATCCTTGTCTCTGCTGTTTCTTGCGGCCTCCACTACAATGCCACCTCTGTGCTTGCTTTGATTTGAAGGGCCAGTTTTCACGTTATACCAATATCCCAGGAATCTTTTTTCAGAAAATATGTGTGTTGGATTAATAGACAATTTTTTTTTTTTTAAATATCAGTATTCAGCTTCTCTTTGTGTTTGACATAGTGTCAAGATAGCAATGAAAGTGTTAAAGTGTTTCAAGGTGGTTGTTAGTTCAAAAAGCGTTAGACAATATATTTTTATTCTGTCAATTTTTCATACAGCGGTAACAAAGTTGAATTGTAGGAGAAGACCGGAGAATTCAGATATGTAATCAATAGTCTATTTTATTTGCCACCCAAGTGTGACTTTGTGGCTGTTGAAAGCTGAAACATGGCACTCGGGTGACAAATGAAATGGGCTATTGATTATATATCTGAACGCTCCTTTTCTATT
The DNA here is from genome assembly GCF_027789765.1 of Dendropsophus ebraccatus. NCBI lineage: Eukaryota > Metazoa > Chordata > Amphibia > Anura > Hylidae > Dendropsophus > Dendropsophus ebraccatus. Next base: position 173,056,587 of record NC_091455.1, read on the forward strand.
GGGATTGTACCTGGAGAATCGAGTCTCCTTCTTGACAGCTATGCATCCTGAATATTTACATGAGTGCTCGTATACCAATAGGTTGTATCAAATAAAAAGCTGAGCTCTGCTCCTTACCTATGGGTGTGCAGGACTTAAATATAAAAAAAAAATCCAAAGGATATTCTGAGCAATATCAACTTTATTAACTCTTTATAAAACACTTTATAAAGCTTCTTGATGGAACATGTAAGATGATGTTGGGAAACCCGGCTGCAGGAGTGCCTACTAGAATATACGGCTGAATGTGATCTTTGGAATTCACTCGCAACACATCATTATAAATGATGAGGAAAGCTGCTCGGTGGCTGACATGGCTGCCAAGTCTTCGAGGCCTCTGTGAAGGAGATTGATGGAATTCAAGGCTTTTCATTGAAATGTCTCAGACCATAGGTGAGATTGTGTGCGTGTATGAGTGTGAGACACAAGAACACAACGCTTTCAAGGTGTTAGACTTGGCAAGAACATTATACAATGGCACAAAAAAAACAAGCATAGAGTCTTTTCAGTTTGCAGCCTTTTCACCGCTGAATTCCTGAACTGATACATGGTAGCATCTGGTTTCTGAACATAAATTTTATGTAAACTTGCCCTTGTTTTCATAAAGCAATCAATAAGGGGAATGATGATGTGGGGGCTGGGCAATGCTCCTAAAGGCCCTATTCCACAGAATGATTATCGGCCGTATTCACCCGTTACGGCCAATAATCATCCCTTGGAATAGAAGGCAATGATCAGCCTACATCGTTCATGTCGCCTGATCATTGCAGTCGTTTGTCTTTTAACCATGTTGATAAAACAAACGACTGTGATAGCAGCGATCTGCTGCAACAGGAGCAGTGGAAGCAGAACGCCACTATCCTCTATGGGCTGCCCGGATGATCTAGCAATCACCCGGGCAGCCCCCCTGCATCTCCCCACGGCCCCTCCTGCACTCACCCGCTCGCTGCCACTGCATGTAGTAGCGGTGGAAGCGATTGGGGAAGGAGGAGCACTGACAGCACTTGTTTTCTCCTCAAAGTCAGCCTGTGGAATATGGCCTTAACAGTGCTACTGGCGGACGATTACCCTTACTAACAGCGCAGGATCAGCACCGAGTAGGAAGGTAAGACACATACCTTTCTCCCCAGCATCCTTGGTGCTATAGGTGGCTATCAGCATTTTCGGTTCGAGGGGTCTGTGTAAATAATCAATATCTTTGTCTCCTGTTTACAGACCATATTGCAAGCTTGAGCGCTGGGCAGGGAAGACCACTTGAACCATTCTTGTGGCTCTTTGCAATAAGTCATTTCCAGCACAATTATCCTATAACACATTGAGATGTGCGACTGACGGCTGATGATTTTATGATGAGTCAAAATGACCAGATCAGCTGACAAATAAATGTTTGCAACAAAAGCCCAGTAAAAGAGTGACAGTTCAGAGAAGAAACCAGGAAGTGATCAGATTGATGGGGGAAAAGGAACTGTGCAGGGATATAAGTTTCTTCACTTTAAGGCTATGTTCACACTACGTATATTTGAGGCTGTATGTTTGAGGCTATATAGCAACCAAAACCAGGAGTGGATTGAAAACACAGAAAGGCTCTGTTCACATAATGTTGTAATTGAGTTGATGGTCGTCATTTAATGGCAAATATTTGCTGTTATTTTAAAACAACGGCTGTTGTATTGAAATAATGGAAGTTATTTACTGTTTTATATGGCGGCCATCCACTCAATTTCAACATTGTGTGGACAGAGGCTTTCTGTGTTTTCAATCCACTCCTGGTTTTGGTTGCTATGAGGACCTGACATGAGGACCAAATACAGCCTCAAATATACATAGTGTGAACCCAGTTAAACTGCGCATTTGTACTGCTTTACATATCTTGTATGTAATCTGATTTTATCTTGTATCTGATTTCACTAGCTTTGCTTTAAAGGGAATCTGTCAGCACCTGGGCTGGTTCCGAGGTGCAGACAATGCAGTGTAGGTGTGTGTTCCCTATTGTGTCTGTTACCTTTCTTGAAGCCATCGGTGCAGTAGTTTTGACACAATCTTGCCTGATACATTTGATCCAAATGGCAAAGGGGAGTATCGGTGAGGCGTTTGTGCCGCACTTTGACACACCCTACCACTACCTCCTCCTCCTCGTTTGTCGTGCATATTGATTTCAGGCCGGCCTTCTGCTTCCTGCTGGCGTCACCTTCAGGTGCGCATGCACTGCTGCTGGCATGGGCCATGCGTGCCGACATGCCAGTTCGTGCCTGCCCCCTGGATCTGTTGGGTCTGCACACTCCTGTGTTTGTAATCGCGTATGCACCATAGTGCGGAGGAGCAGCGCAGGCGCGCTGAGCGTGCCAGCTGAGGGCATTGGTTTCAGACCCTCAGCACTCCTGCTTCTCTCCTCCACACTACTGTGCATGCATGATTCCGGGCACAGGATTGAATGTATTTGGCACAGGATAGAATGTATTGGGCAAGATTGTAGCAAAACTACTGCACCGATGGCTTCAAGAAAGGTAACATACTCAATAGGGGACACACCTACACTGCATTGTCAGCACCTCGGGACCAGCTCCCGGGACCAGATTCCCTTTAAAGGGATTTTCCCACAAAACAAAGTTGGGGAATTCAGATTAGTACCACATACAGATGTAAGTCTGTGACCTGGGAATATGAGACACCCAACAATTTACTCACAAGCGAAGAGAAGGTGCTTAAGGGGGTTACTGATACGATCCTGCTACCGTCCAGACCTGGAATGCCTTTATTTGGATGCTTCGGGACTACTGGGACCCATCTCTTTCCAGTATCCCTGTGGGGGTAGGTACTAGGTTAATAATGCAGGGGTTAGAGTAAGTCATTTTACAGGTTAACACTAAGCTCCAGCTTAGTAATGGATGCTGTCTATCAGTATCAGCATCTAACAGCTTCCCCTACTAAGCTTGTAGGCTTGAGTAAAAAAAAAAACGAAAATGCCCTGGATTACGAATTTGACTCAGATTGCCTTCTGCCTGTCCTGACCTTTTACCTACTCACTGCTGCTGACTGAATGCACCTTCCACAATACCTGCTCTACCTGACTATGACTTTTACCTGTCAACTTTGCTTTGGAGTCATCTGATCAGTTACTCATCCATCATATGTTACTGAGACTACTTCTAGGGTAATGACCTGGGAATTCCTTGTGGGCTTAATGGCCCTATTACACCAAATGATTATCAGATGTACTTGGCCAATTACTAACTGTTCTGACCCAAAATCGTTTGGTGTAGTTAGCACCTGTCAAAAGACTACAATCAGCCAATCATGCCGGCCAATCGTGGTCTTCACGATAACAATAGTGACGGTCTGCTGCAAGTCACTCTGTGCAATAGGAGTGGCGGCAGCAGACTTGGCACAGGCAACGAACTGGGAACAAGGAAGAAGTGAGCACCGATCTGACAGGTCGGCGCTAGCTTCCTCCTTCTAGATTGTGCCATGTAATATGGCCCTAATAATACTAGCCTGCTACCGTTCAGACCTGTAGTGCCTTTATTTTGACCTTTAGAGACTGCTGGTATCCGGTTCTTCCCAGTACCCCTCTGGGCTAATAATGGGGGATTAGTGTTAGGCATTTTACAGGTAGTAGTCCTCAGGACACCAGTATCTGAAAAACAAAAAAGGAGAGGGGAAAAAGGTTTGCAAATCTTCCCTGATGTGCTAATGGCTGCTGGTAGTTCATGTGATGGCCATGTCACAATCACTAGAAGATAACGCCTCTCTCTTCTTCAGCGGCTCAAGACCATCCACACCAGGGGTGTCTCCAACAAGAAGACGGGGAAGAAGATGAAAGATGATGCAGGCCTAGGAGAGGGATGGTTTAGGCCCCACCTCTTTGACCCTGCGCCAATAGAATAAAAGATGTTTTTACGCAAATGCCGGCAAGACATGGAATGAAGGCATGGAAGGTACCAGTGGTTTGGTCGGAGGGTGTGTGTGTGTGTGTGTGTGTGGGGGGTAGGGTAACCGATTCACTTTAAGGCTATGTTCACACTGCGTATGAGTCCGGACGCATTTCATACCCCGCCGTACATGTGCGGCTGAAACTACAGGCGTGGAAAAAAAATCGACATGCGGCCGGATGCGTACGAACCGGGAACATACGCCCGTAGTACAGTTATGCTTCCTAGCTTGTTTCGAAGCGATCTGAGGCAGGTCATTTACTTGGAAATCTTTGCCCAGCCCAATAAAACTCACAGAACCTTTTGGATCGAAAAATCAAGTTCCATTTGGCTGAAATAAGTACTTCGTACGGGACCGCATGGAAATCCACGTCCGTGAGTTGGAACATTTGCGTCCTCAAACAATGGTCTTGTGTCAGGATGGTATCTCTGCAGAGCATTATGCGCCCCTCTGCTCATGCTGTTCGGCCGAGAAGGCACTGATTTTCTTGTATCCTGTTTCTGTGTTTTGTTTTGCTGTGTGTGAACTCTGGTTTATTGCTCACCTGGGTTGGGAGACACACCCGACTTCACCTGCTGAGTTCTGTCTGGCCATGTCATGGTTAATCTGTGTTCTGGTTCTGCTGTGACTGACAGGTCTTCCTGCCAGTGGATCTGTCTTGTTCTCAGGTGTCTGTGCTTGGAGTTCAGGGGGATGGTCCAATGATGTTCTGGATCAGAGCCCTGGCCTCCTATATAACTACCTCAGTCTTGGATATCATTACTGGTTATTGACGTAGTCTCTGCCTGCTTGTGGATTCTGTTTCTTTGCATCTCCTGACTACTGCTTTGTGTTCTGACTATCCTTGCTAGCTGCCTGCCCCTGACCATATCGCTTGTTTGTTGACTCTGATTATAGGATTGTGATTTTGTACTGTGCTGCCTGATTGTTGTGACCCGGACTTTCGACTATTCTTTATTGTGTTTTGTCTGTCTGTCTTGTCTTTGTGTCCCACCTAGCCAGTGCAGGGACTGCCGCCCAGTTGCTCGCCGCCATCTTAGGGCGGATTGTGGCAAGTAGGTAGAGGACAGTGGGCGGGGCTGAGCTTAGGGCTCACTGTCTTGTCTTGTCCTGCTGTCCGGTTCCTAACATCTTGTTCATTTTTCACGGCGCCGCATACGATCCGGCCGTAAGCTCATACGTAGTGTGCACTGTGCGGGCGTATATCGTATACTTCCAAGTGAACGCTTCAACCTCAAAACTACCTGCGTATATTCACGGTTCGCACTACGGACGGACTCATACGCAGTGTGAACATAGCCTAAGGCTTATCATTGAGCTTATCTCTAAAGTTATCTTGATCTTGCTGTGCACATGTAGCTAATAATTTCATACTTTTTATGAACACCTGATGAGTTTTTGATCAACCGCTTGTGTCTGCAGCAGTATCATGCTACCTACATCAATTTATTTATATAAGCTTTAGAAGTGTATTTCACACATCCATTATGCTGAATCAGGTTTAAAATATAAATTAAAAAAATTGGTAGCTGTAATCCAGAGCACAGCTCACTTGATCATGTGTCATAACACACACATTATTTTTGCCACTTTAATTTATGACTGTCACACTTTTACTGCCACTTAATCTGGAGACCCATGAACTCTGTTTTCCTGGTGAAAAGTAGGTGAAATGTCTGGAATATTAAGCTGAGGCCTGAACAGTCTAGCAGGAACAGATTTCTGTACTATCAAATTCCATTGGCATTTTTTAAGTAGTGTTACAAAGATTTGTTTCTTTACTCTGAAAAACAGAATGGCACTGAGCTGGTAAAATTATGGAGCAATATGTATTAGAACTCCCTGTGCTGGGTGGGAGGGGGGGCATGGTCTGCATAGCGGGGTACTTTAACCCAGGAAGTCTCCCTTACCTTCCAAATCAGAGCAGATCCACTTCAGGTGTGTGTGTGTGGGGGGGGGGGTAATCTCTTCATAGCTGTAACCCCTCTCTCCGCGGACAGAGAGTGCTGCTATACTGTGCCCACATCTGCCCTGCTTATTCCTTTATGCTCCCTGCAGTCTCTGTCAGCCCTTGTGTTTCCCATCCTCTCCATTCCTGTTATAATGTGCCTTCACTTACACTCAGCTATACACACTGCTGCTATAATGTGCCTGCACTTACACTCAGCTATACACACTGCTGCTATGTTTCTGCACTCACACTCAGCTATACACACTGCAGCTGCTATAATGTGCCTGCACTCACACTCAGCCATACACACTGCTGCTATAATGTGCCTGCACTCACACTCAGCTATACACACTGCAGCTGCTATTATGTGCCTGCACTCACACACAGCCATTTACACTGCTGCATAAAAATGTTTCTGTCACTGTCCTCCTGCACAGCTCTGCGATGATCACTTCTTGATTGGTCGAAGCTGAACATCCCCCCCCCCCTTTAACCATTGCTTTCGTGTGACCACACAGACCTCTGACAGCAGCCCTGCCTCTCTATTCTAGCCTGTTGTACTGCACTACTGCATTATTAGGATCTGCATCTCCATCCTGTATCTACAAGTTGTTGCTGCTTTTTCAGGTTTATGCACTTACTGTACTTTATACACCACATGCTGATTGCTATACTGTAGAGTAACTTATAATATGATATATTCAGCTGTTTATCACTGTTTGTTTCATTTGTTCTACATGTTATTCGGAATATAAAATCATTATTTTTGCTGTGTGGAACCAATTGTCTGCTTTTTAATGATTTCTTATGGGAAATGTTGCTTTGGTTTAAGAATTTGTTTGTATTACAAGCAAGGTCCTGGAACAAATTATGCTCACAATCCAAGGCACCATTGTGAAAAAAATAAATAAATCACAGAACAGAAATTCAAACCTCTTAAGAGGCGTATATCAGCATGTCAAAACTTTTGATGTGTCTTTACTACATACCATTAAAAGGAAAGACCCCTAGGGGTCGAAACTTTGCCATGATGTATGTTGCTTGAATAAACCTCACCTAGAGTTTGATTACTGAATGCTGCCGAACCCATTTTTTCTTGATGTCTTTACTACAAGGCAAAAGTTTTTCTTAAAGTGACAGTTACACATTAAAACAGTATTCTGCCCAAAGTAGACCATGTTTCTGAGCTGGTGCTGAACATAACAAACAGCCTATTCTTTCCTTTCCACCTCCCGCGGTGCCCTCCTACGTCATCTTCGGTCCCCAGCTGAGCGATTCTGCCAGCACTTCCGAGATGGACTCGTCTGGCGGTGACAGCCCCCTAAGCCAACCACTGACCAAGACAGGACAAGCATGTCTCGGAAGCTGAGGCAGAATTGCTTAGCCAGGGACAAAGAAGACCTAGAAGGGCACCGCGGTAGGGTGGAAAGGTAAGAATAGACTGTTTGGTATGTTCTCCCCAGGGGCAGCAACATATTAAAAGTTAACTTTGGGTAGAAGACCCATTTAAGCATAAATCTTATAAGGAAAGACTTAAAGGGGTACTTCAGACAAATGTAAAAAAAATCATGGAGGGTGGTAGGAGCATAACAATAACAGGCGCAGTGCTACCACTTACTGTCAGTGGTCTCCTGTTTCTTCCTGCTTTCTGTGTCATCATGACCTGGGAAGAACTACCTGCTCAGCCAGTCAGTGACTACAGAAGTGTCCTACCTCAGTTACTGACTAGCTTAGTGGGCATTTCTGAGCCAGGTTGTGACGTCACAGGGCCGGGAGATACAGAAGACCAGCCGGGGATATTGAGCGGTGGTGAAACAACCTGTGGATAACGTTGAGCGCTCAACACTACTTGTAACCAATGCCCTCCCGATTCTGAATATATGTCAGTTTATAGCATGCCTGACAATAGTCACAAGAACGCATCTTTGTTTCCATCTAAATTATAAACAAAAAAAATCAAAAAGTTTTAGCCAAAAATAAAAATCAATGAGGTGGTCTCATATACTGACCATTCTAGGATACACCCTGGTGCTTTGCCGCAGAATGTCTACATAGTCTACAACAGGAACCTGTTAGAAATAGCTCCCAGCGTAAGAATGACACCTGCTTCACTCCGAGAAAATAAATGATGTTTTCTGTACTGCTTTTTGTCCAGTTAAACTAGAGCAATAAACTGCTCATAAGTCTGTCACATGTTATTGCCTTCTTCAGACTGATGAGAATGTTTGGGTTTAACTGCTCCAGCAGCGGAAGTCAGGACAAGCATATTGTGCACAAAGACCATAAAGCCTAATGCTAATCAGCACTGCGTCCGGAGACGGAGCTTATTCTGGGCTTTGTAGAAGCAGCCAGCAGAGTAGATCACAGTGCTACAAGGACTGGTTCAATCTACACCAACCAGCCATAACATTAAACCAATGACTTGTCTTGTGGGATATTAGACAGTAAGTGAAGATATCAGGTGTTGAATTTGATGTGTTAGAAGTAGGCAGGGGAGGAAAGGATAGCCTATTGAGTCACATCAAAGTTAAGGGGTTGTCCAGCGAAAATCTTTTTCTTTCAAATCAACTGATATCAGAAAGTTATACAGATTTGTAATTTACTTCTATTAAAAAATCTCAAGTCTTCCCATACTTATCAGCTACGTTATGTCATGCAGGAAATGTTGTTTTATTTTAAATCTGACACAATGCTCTCTGCTGACATCTCTGGCCAAGACAGGAACTGTCCAGAGAAGAAGAGATTTTCTATGGGGATTCATATAAAATCGAGACAGAGTTCCTGTCTCGGCCAGAGATGTCAGCAGAGAGCAGTGTCAGACTAAAAATAAAACATTTTCTGCATGACATACAGTAGCTAATACATATGGGAAAACTTGACATTTTTTAATACAAATAAATTACAAATCTATATAACTTTCTGATATCAGTCGATTTGAAAGATAAAGATTTTCACTGGACAACAACTTTAAATTAAAGAAAAGCTGGCTATGACAGAAAGGTGTCAGAAAACCCAGTGCATCATAGATTGTATGGGGCTGCATAACTGCAGATCAGAGTACCTATGATGGACAAGCATCAGAGCCAAACCATGGAGCAATGCATGGAAGATGGCCAGATCTGATCGTTCACATTTTGCTTTGTATCATATTGATGGCCAAGTGCATGTGTGTTATTTTCCTGGGAAAGGGAGGGCACTAGTATATACTCTGGGAATAAGAAAATGCTCTGAGAAGTGTTCTCCTCGGAAACCTTTGGGTCCATATACCTCCTAGCTCCCTGATGGCGAACCTATGACACGCGTGTCCGCACTGACACGCGTAGCTATAGATGCTGACACGCGGCCGCATAGAGAAAAGTGTGCTGAACTGCCTTGGAGCTTGTATGCAGCCGCATACAAGCTCCAAGGCAGTTCAGCGTCCTTACAGTGCACCCTGACCCCATGTACTCCCGGCCCCACGTACTGCCCGGACGCAGCTACTGTGACGTCACCCGGCACAATAGTTGCGTACGGCCGGCTGGAGCGGTGCCGCGCTCCAGCTCCGCCTGCTCCTGCTTCCAGCCCCGCCTGCTCCTGCCTGCAGTGTCGTCTCCTGGTGCCACAGCATGATCCTGGACGGCAGCAGGATTGTAAGTGTGTGTGGGGAGGGATGGGGGATGGGTCAGGTGATAAGTAAAGTTTGTGTTTGCGTGGGGAGGGATGGGGCCAGGTGGGGTATTGTGTGTGTGGGGGAGGGATGGGGCCAGGTGGGGTATTGTGTGTGTGGGGGAGGTATGGGGCCAGGTGGGGTATTGTGTGTGTGGGGGAGGTATGGGGCCAGGTGGGGTATTGTGTGTGTGGGGGAGGGATGGGGCCAGGTGGGGTATTGTGCGTGTGGGAAGGGATGGGGCCAGGTGGGGTATTGTGCGTGTGGGGGAGGTATGGGGCCAGGTGGGGTATTGTGTGTGTGGGGGAGGTATGGGGCCAGGTGGGGTATTGTGTGTGTGTGGGGGAGGGATGGGGCCAGGTGGGGTATTGTGTGTGTGTGGGAAGGGATGGGGCCAGGTGGGGTATTGTGTGTGGGAAGGGATGGAGCCAGGTGGGGTATTGTGTGTGGGAAGGGATGGAGCCTGGTGGGGTATTGTGTGTGGGAAGGGATGGAGCCAGGTGGGGTATTGTGTGTGTGTGTGTGTGTGGGAAGGGATGGGGCCAGGTGGGGTATTGTGTGGGAAGGGATGGAGCCAGGTGGGGTATTGTGTGTATGAGTGGGGAGGGATAGGGGTCAGGTAGGGTAGTGTATGGGGAGGAATGAGGGTCAGGTGAGGTAGTGTATGGGGAGGGATGAGGGTCTGGTGGGGTAGTGTATGGGGAGGGATGAGAGTCAGGTGGGGTAGTGTATGGGGAGGGATGGGGGTCAGGTGGGGTAGTGTATGGGGAGGGATGAGGGTCAGGTGGGGTAGTGTATGGGGAGGGATGGGGGTCAGGTGGGGTAGTATGTGTTTGTTGGTATGGTTTTTAGTTTACTTCACACAGTAATTATTATAACAGTAGTTATTAATTATTATTAATAATAGTTATTTAAACTCCAAATAACACAAAATTATGATGTTTTTTCACGAAGTGTCACACCAACTGAGTTATACTCGTTTTTTTGCCGAAAACTGACACACCAAGCTCAAAAGGTTGCCCATCACTGACCTAGCTAGACATTGTTGCTGTCCACATTTATACCAATGGCATGTACTCATTTCAGCAGTCTCTTTAACCCTTTGAGGACCAGGCCCAAATGACCCAGTGGACCGCGCAAATTTTGATCTTAGTGTTTTCGTTTTTCCCTCCTCCCCTTCTAAGAGCTCTAGCACTCTCAGTTTTCTATCTACAAGCCATGTAAGTGCTTTTTTTTTACAGGAATAGTTGTACTTTGTAATGGCGTCTTTCATTTTACCATAACATGTATGATGGAATTCCAAATATATTATTTATGAAGATATAAATAGGTGAAATCGTAAAAAAGAATGCAATATGGTAACGTTTGGGGGGTTCCTGTGTCTACGTAATACACTATATGGTAACAGCGACATGATACTATTATTCTATAGGTCAGCCCGAACACAACCATATGCAGGTTACACAGATTCTCTAATGTTATATATGTATTTTTTTTATGAAATCCTTTTTTTTTGGCAATTAGCGGTGAGGTCCCGGCTGCTCACTGCAGCCCGCCCCCACTTCCTTCATAGCGGGAGAAACACCCAGGACGTAGAGTTACGTCATGGGTCGTCTGGAGACAGACTTCCATGACGTAACCCTACGTCCAGGGTCGTCTAGGGGTTAAAGCGACTCTGTACCCACAATCTGACCCCCCCTCCCCCCCCCCCCCAAACCACTTGTACCTTCGGATAGCTGCTTTTAATCCAAGATCTGTCCTGGGGTCCGATCGGCAGTTGATGCAATTATTGTCATAAAAATAACTTTTAATCCGGCAGCAATGTGTCTAATGCCCGAAGCTTACATTAGTATATGCATTAGGCTGGCACAACCTCTCCTTCCTTCCTTTCTCCCCACCCTCCTCAGCATTAGGAATAATCCAGGAACATTTACTGCTGTTTCAGCTTTGCACAGGTGTCTTAACGATTCAGCCCATGTTCATTATGCACAAAGAAGGGGAATAGGAAGCAATCTGCCTGGAGCATTCCTAATGATGAGGAGGGCGGGGAGGAAGGACAGAGAGGGTGTGCTAGACTAATGCATATACTAATGTAAGCCCCGGCCGTTAGACACAAGGCTGCAAGATTAAAAGTCGTTTTTAAAACAATAACTGCATCACCTGCCGAACGGACCCCAGGACAGATCTTGGATTAAAAGCAGCTATCAGAAGGTACAAGTGGTTTGGGGGGGGGGGGGTAGGATCGTGGGTACAGGGTCACTTTAAGCACCATAATAATTTTTACTACTCTGCAATAACTGCTCAGCAATGGTTCTACATTGGAGCCCAGGGGCTTCATGAGGCTGGAATCACACATGACAGTTTTTTGGATAACTTTTCCTGCAGTTTTTGTGCCAAAGCCACAAAATTGGATTCAAATGGGATGGAAAATATAAAGGGAGGGCTTGCACTTCTTTTTTTTCTGTTAGATCCACTTCTGGTATTAGCATAAAAACTGCAGTGCATAAAAACCTGCTGCGTTATTCTAGCCTAAAACATCTGGCCTTTGCAGTAATCACAAATGCACCACCCTGATTAAAGGGGAACTCTGGATAAGAATAACTATTGTATTAAAAGTACATTAAAAGTTATATAGATGTGTCTATACAATGTATTACTGTATCTGTACGGTTCTGCCATACTGGTAGCTGATTTGCTATGTTTGCTGATGATACAGACAGGGGGCAGGGCGTGATGTCACAGGAGGCTTGGCTGGATAACCCAATCCCCTGAGTGATTCACAATCTCTGTCCGGCCAGAAGCAGCTGCTGCACTAATTTTACTGATTGTAATGGGTGGGGGCTGTGATGATCACATGAGGGAAAGCATTGCATTTTGGGAAATGCTAAACCAGTAAAGACAGAAACACAAAACAGAGCAAACCCCCCAAAACAAATGGATTTTTGGTAGTTTCAAAACTAGGATAGACATTTTTTTTAACCTCTACCTGGAGTTCCCCTTTAAACTCTGCAGTAGAAGCCCAGGCTTGAAGTAGACCTAGAGAGGACAATTCCTGTCTGCAGTGTTATTGGGCCCTTTTAGGCTATATTCGCACGTCCGTTGTTCTGTCCGCAATTGCGGACAGAACTCAAAACCAATGTTATTCAATGGCCCCGTTCACACGTCTGTACGTGTATACGGGGCCGCAATCCATGCTGAAAAAAAAATGGACATGTTGTAATGCTCAGATCCCACCTCCACTTCCGAGACAGACTTGTCTAGAGGTGACAGCCAATCAATGGACGAGAGGGGCAGCCCCCTGCGCATTCTTATATATAAGAAAGACATGGCTGAACTGGAGCGGGTGCAGAGGAGGGCGACCAAAGTCATGAAGGGAATGGGTGGGTTGCCAAACCAAGACAAAAAATTTTGTTTAGAAAAAAGACGTCTTGGGGGCGATCTGATCACAATGTACAAATAGAAGAATGGACTGTACAGAGATTTTTCAAGTGATCTTTTTACACTTAGGTCTGTAACTATGACCAGGGGGATCCTCTACGTCTAGAGGAAAGAAGGTTTCCCCATCATTATCGACACAGATTCTTTACTGTAAGAGCAGTGAGACTATGGAACTCTCTGCAACATGATGTTGTCATGGCTGATTCATTAAAGGGGTTATCCAGTGCTACAAAAACATGGTCACTTTCTTTCAGAGATAACACGACTCTTGTCTCCAGCTCAGGTGCGGTTTGCAATTAAAGCGACTCTGTACCCACAATCTGTACCCCCCAAACCACTTGTACCTTCAGATAGCTGCTTTTAATCCAAGATCTGTCCTGGGGTCCGTTCGGCAGGTGATGCAGTTATTGTCCTAAAAAACAACTTTTAAACTGGCAGCCCTGTGTCAAACGGCCGTGGCCTACAGAATCTGTGCCCTAACTTTGCACCACCCCTCTGTCCCTCCTCCCCACCCTCTTCATCATTAGGAATGCCCCTAAAACATTTTCTCCTGTCTGAGCATTGCACAGGTGCCTTAACAATCCAGCCCATGTGCCGTGCTTACACAGATGATGAATAGTAGAAAATCTGCCTGGAGCATTCCTAATGATGAGGAGGGCGGGGAGGAGGGAGAGAGGTTGTGCCAGCCTAATGCATATACAATCTAGGCCACGGCAGTTTGACACAGGGCTGCCAGTTTAAGTTGTTTTTTAGGACAATAACTGCATCACCTGCCGAACGGACCCCAGGACAGATCTTGGATTAAAAACAGCTTTCTGAAGGTACCAGCGGTTTGGGGGGGTCAGATTGTGGGTACAGAGTCACTTTAAGCTGAGCCGCAAAACCTTGCGCAAGTTGAAGACTAGAGTGGGGCTGTCTCTGGAAGAAACTAGCCATGTTTTTGTAGCTCTGGATAACCCCTTTGAATAAGTTCTAGGGAGGCCTGGATGCTTTTTAAAAAAATATAATATTACAAGTTTTGGGCATTAGATTACATGTGATAGGACGCTGGTAAAGGGAGTCAGGAAGGAATTTTCTGCCTGTGAGGAGGCAGTTGGCGTCTGCCTCATGAGGGTTTTTGCCTTCCTGTTAACTATGTAACCATTTTTTGCACTTACAGTGGTGCCTTGGATTACGAGCATAATTCGTTCCGGCACCGTGCTTGTAATCCAAATCCACTCTTAAACCAAAGCAAATTTTCCCATAAGAAATCATAGAAATGCAGACAGTTGATTCCACACCCCAAAAATAATGATTTATTATTATGAATAACATGTAAAACAAATGAAACAAACATTCAGAAACAGCAGAATATGTGATATTATAAGTTACTGTACAGTAATGGAGAGGATGGGAAACACAAAGGCTGACAGAGACTGCAGGGGGCACGAAGGAATGAGCAGGGCAGATGTGGGCACATACATGCAGCACTCTCTGTCCGGGGAGAGAGGGGTTACAGCTATGAAGAGATTACCTCCACTGTCCTGTCCCCTGATGTAAGCCCCAGCCTGAAGTGGATCTGCTATGATTTGGAATTTTAGGGAGACTTCCTGGGTCAGAGTACAGGGCTGTAGACCCCGCTATGCAGTCTGTGCCCCTCCTCCACTCGCCCTCCCCACCCAGTACAGGGAGCTCTTAAACCAAAGCAATGCTCTTAAACCAAGTCACAATTTTGAAAAACTGTGAGCTGTTAAACCAAGGTACCACTGTACATAGTTTTGCATCCTGTTTGGTTACTATTTGAACCAATTGCTTCATCCATTGGAATTTGCAGATAAAATTGGTCAATTTAAAAAGGTTTATCAGTTTAGAAATACTTGTCCCCCATCCAACAGCGGCTCTGTAGAAAATGAGTGGAGCCATGGGTCACGCACCGAACCACAGCTCGATTCATAACAAAGGAGCTGATAGAAAGATCCCCAGAGGACAGACCTCTGCAATCTCATACTTGTCCCCTACCCTGTGGATGGGAGACAATTATTTTTAGTTCAGAAAACCCCTTTAACCCTCCACGCTCCCCTGGTGTCCTGATGCAATGTCTCCAGTGTCCATCGCTGTATACAGCCCCACCATTTCTGAGAAGGATTTGTCTCAGGAGTGACAACCTGCCCAGCCAATCACTGTCCACAGCACTGTCCCATCGCAGTCAGCCACTGGCTGAGCGGCCTCCCAAGATAAGTCTGTCTCAGCAGTGGTGAGGCTACAGTCAGTGGTGGACACTGAAGACACCGCATCAGGACACCGGGGGAGCGAGAAGGGGTAAGCATAGGCACTATTATTTTTTCTATGACCGCAGCCATATAGGGAAGGTTTGTTAACGTTGGATAACCCCTTTAGCATACGACTGTTCACTTAAAGGGAAACGAACAGAAGGTTAGAAGACTCATAGAGCAGGGGGCACTAAAAATTAACACAGTTTTCTCGGCACTGTTTGCATTTTATTAATATGGAATTTAGGCAGGTTGGTGTACTGGGGCAGGACTACTGTACTCAGTGTACAGATCTGCCCGACCTGCCTCCACCTTCCTATGCCACTGCAGTGATGAGAAGCCAGAATGATGTCATTGCATTGCCTTCTCAATATTCTTGAGGAGGGGCGGGCGGGTGGGGGACTGCATGTGAACCCTGCCTCAGTCATTGAATAACCCTTATAACTCTTTGCATTTCTTTTCTCATAGAGCAGAAAGAAAACCTGCTTATCAGTTTAAGATATGTGAAAGAAAAAAGGCTGCTAGGTTTTGCCGTTGAGTGTGTTAAAGGCACCTTGTATTTTGTAATGTGTGTCCAAGACAGGAAGATTAGATTGTTGGTATAAATAATTTATCTAACACCGATTTATAGTAACCAATTGCTTAAAGGAGTAGTCCGGTTAAAATTTCTAATAAAATATTGTATTGCCCCCCCCCCAAAAGTTATACAAATCACTAATATACACTTATTACGGGAAATGCACATAAAGTGCTTTTTTCCCTGCACTTACTACTGCATCAAGGCTTCACTTCCCGGATAAAATGGTGATGTCACGACCCGACTCTCAGAGCTGTGCGGGCTGTGGCTGCTGGAGAGGATGATGGCAGAGGGATGCTTAGTGTCCCTCCAGTGCCCTGTGTCCCTCAGTGTCCCCCTGCCATCATCCTCTCCAGCAGCCACAGCCTGCACAGCTCTGGGAGTCGGTTCGTGACATCACCATTTTATTCAGGAAGTGAAGCCTTGATGCAGTAGTAAGTGCAGAGAAAAAAGCACTTTATAAGCATTTCTCGTAATAAGTGTATATTGGTGATTTGTATAACTTTTGGAGGGCAATATAATACTTTAATAAAAATTTTCGCCAGACTTCTCCTTTAAGCATAGTCACTTTATAATTTTTTATATGACCACAGCCACATAGTGAAAGTTTTCTAATGCTAGACGACCGCTTTAAGCAAAAACTGCCTGAAGGTCGAACTTCCTTTAAAGAGAACCAATCATGTTGAAAATACAGTGGTGCCTTGGATTACAAGCATTATTCATTCTGGGACTGTGCTTGTAATCCAATTCCACTCTTAAACCAAAGCAAATTTTTCCATAAAAAAACACTCAAATGCAGACAATTGGTTCCACACCCCAAAAATATTATTTTTTTAAAATTCTGAATAGCATGTAAAACAAATTAAGGGTGCCTTCACACCTACCGGATCCACAGCGGATCTCACTTCTGCGGATTCGCAGCGAGATCAGCTGCGGATCCAGTATCAATTCACTCCTATGAGAGCACATACTCGCAGCGGGATTGACATCCCGCTGTGAATATGTGCTTTAACCCCTCGCTGTCTGCAGCCCTGCCGTCGCATTAGCCCATCCTCGGCACATTAGAGCAGGAATGGAGAGGATGGGAAACACAAGGGCTGACAGAGACTGCAGGGAGCATGAAGGAATGAGCAGGGCAGATGTGGGCACATACATGTGGCTGGGCCACTCCGCTGGGGGTGGTAGTAGATGGTAGTACTGGGTAGGGACCCGGTTAGGCCGAGCAATTCTTCGTTGTCCTTAGTCAGGGCACCAATAATTACACCAATATATATCATTATAACAGTGGTAACTCGTAGCAACAGTCTCTCCGGATGCAACCGGGTATAAGGCAGACTTGGATAAGGCAGAGTAATGGGTGATGCTGCAATAGGCTGTGATGGTAGCGTACTGAATGATGGGAGTAGTAGTAATACTGAGGATAAGATGCTGGGCGGAATGGAGCTGAGATGAATACTTGCTGTTACTGATGATTAGAGAGGATAGGAGTAATAACTGAAGACAGCACCCAGATCTTGTGGTTAGGATGAGAATCTTGAGAACTTGAGAATAGAACACAGTTAGGTCCCGACTGGACCGGAACACTTCTAGTCAGTGCAGCAGCAGGTACCGCAAGGTTGCGGCCTTGTGACACAGGAGCAGCAACACACACCCTTCTCCCCCGAAGGTGGAGAGAAGACTGAGGTAGGACAGGAAGTCACATGGTATTCCCAGCCAAAGCTCGATGGCCATTGGGGTCTCCATGGAAGCAGGGGCAGTCACGTGACATCCAGCCATTGCATCATCACACCATTAGGACATATGGGACTGAATATACATGAGAAGTACCATACTTGAACACTGGGGGGCGACATAATACCATTAGGCACTGATAACTGAATATGCATACAAGAAAAAGGGGAAACAACAGACCTGAATACTGAGAGGGGTGACACAATACACACAGTTTGCAGTGGACCATAAATTCCCAGAACAGAGGCAATAAAATACTGACTGACTCAGATATAAAGATACACTTGGATGAAAACAACAAGAGAAGGAACTCTGTTCTGGGACACTGCACATGCAGCACTCTCTGTCCGGGGAGAGCGGGGATACAGCTATGAAGAGATTACCTCCACAGTCCTGTCCCCTGATGCAAGCCCCAGCCTGAAATGGATCTGCTATGATTTGGAAGGTGAAGGAGACTTCCTGGGTCAGAGCACAGTGCTCTAGACCCCGCTATGCAGACCATGTCCCTCCCCCGCTCCCCCTCCCACCCAGTACAGTGAGCTCTTAAACCAAAGCAATGCTCTTAAACCAAGTCACAGTTTTGAAAAACTGTTAACTCTTCTTGCAAAACGCTCCTAATCCAAGTTACTCTTAAACCAAGTTACTGACCAAAATACAGCGCAAAATACAGTGTGGGAACATAGCCATAGGCTGTATCCATGTTCTCTAGGCAGTCTTCAGGTCATCTCCACCTTCTATACAAAGCAGGATTCAAACGCCCATGCTTCTGCTACCTATGAAAGTAAATGAGGCACACCTGGCTCATCTCTACTTAGCATGATAAAAAAAAATAAAAAAAAATAAAAAAAAATAAAAATATATATATATATATATATATATATATATATATATATATATATACAGTGGTGCCTTGGTCTACGAGCATAATTCGTTCCGGGACTGTCCTTGTAATCCAAATCCACTCTTAAACCAAAGCAAATTTTCCCATAAGAAATCATAGAAATGCAGACAATTGGTTCCACATCCCAAAATAATGATTTATTATTCTGAATAACATGTAAAACAGATGAAACAAACATTCAGAAACAGCAGAATATGTGATGTAATATTATAAGTTACTGTACAGTAATGGAGAGGATGGGAAACACAAGGGCTGACAGAGACTGCAGGGAGCATGAAGGAATGAGCAGGGCAGATGTGGGCACAGTATAGCAGCACTCTCTGTCCGGGGAGAAAGGGGTTACAGCTATGGAGAGATTACCTCCACTGTCCTGTCCCCTGATGTAAGCCCCAGCCTGAAGTGGATCTACTATGATTTGGAAGGTGAGGGAGACTTCCTGGGTCAGAGTACAGTGCTGTAGACCCCGCTATGCAGACCATGCCCCTCCCAACTCCCACCCAGTACAGGGAGCTCTTAAACCAAAGCAATGCTCTTAAACCAAATCACAATTTTGAAAAACTGTGAGCTCTTAAACCAAAATTGACAATGATTGACAGCTCATTTTGTATAAACGTAATTGTCAATCACTGATTAGCACCGCCCACTGGACTCCTAAGCATAGATGAAACAAGAATAATATAAAAGCTGCACTGAATCTTTCTCCCCATACATGTATGTGAGTAGAGATGGAGGTCACACACACCAGTCACCCTGCAGCACCACTATAGTACAGTGTTCCCCAGCCTGTCTCTAATAATTGCAGAACTACAACCCTCATCATCGTGCACAGCTGGGCGCTGTCATCCAGTAGCAGCCGCAGCCGGTAGGGGGAACAATGTATAGAGTATAATATGTACATCGCCGGCCACCTCCCTCCAGGCCCCGCCCCTACTCCTCTGGCCTCAGCCAATCCCGCACAGCGCATCGTAGGGCAGAGCCGCATCCACGCAACAGCCGGAGGAGCGACGTGGGCGTGGTATTCCCCCTTCCCTTAATTGGACGTGCAGATTGAACTTTGCCAGGGATTGGCTTTAGTAGGTGTCAGTCAAATGATCCTCTGACGTCACCGCGGACGTCTTCTCCAGGATCCTAGAAGTGGAGGTCAGCTGGGAGGAAGAAGCATGGCAGCTCTGTTATGGAGGTCTGGCAGTGCCCTGCACAGCTCTATCAGCAGGCATGCGCGCCTTGCAGTGGGTAAGCCTCAGCCGGGCAGGGCTTTGTGTGCAGCACCATAAATAATGGGGATGTGTGAGTCCCTGTGCCCCCTGCTGCCCTGCACACCTGTCACCTCTCCCTGTGGCCAGGCAGCAGGGTGCACGGACACCTCTCAGCAGCTCAGTACTGTTTCCTATCCAGATCTGACTATCTCATGTCCCTTCATTAACCCTTGTTATTCAGCTATGTCTGCCATTGTGTTCCTTCTATAATACTATACATCTCCCAATGATGAATGAGCCCAGTTCTGCCAATTCTGCACCTGGCACTTTACTGTATACAATATACTGTGTACTATCAGTGCCCACATTGCACCCACTGTTGGATGAAGGTTGTTCCAGTGCCAGCCATAGTCATCCGTAACAATATCCTCACATGTCACACCTGTGTGTTCTCGTGTTGGTATCTGCACGCCAACGCACCATGCTGGGATATCCTACCTGCTGTATGTATCATATCTGGGGAAAGGTGTCTGTATGTCTCTATTCACACCTGTGCTTCTTGTTATGACATGACTCATGCCCGATATGAGTGCCATACTAGTAGAGTGTTACTTGTTTAAAGGGGTTATCCAGCGCTACAAAAACATGGCCACTTTTCCCCCTACTGTTGTCTCCAGTTCAGGCGCGGTTTGCAATTAAGCTCCATTTACTTCAATGGAACTGAGTTTCAAAACCCCACCCAATCTGGAGACAACAGTAGGGGGAAAGTGGCCATGTTTTTGTAGCGCTGGATAACCCCTTTAATAACCTATTCAAACAGCTCTTTGATTATGTGACCAGGTTGCTGGATAGCCTGTGTGCCCCTTTACTTACAACATGGTCAGCTGTACATCCCCTGTTCGCACAAGGACTTTTAGGTCTGCACAATGCCAGTGATTTAAGTATGACGCGTTTCAGGCCAGCTTGGTTTCTTCATTAGGTTGTAATAAGGACCTCATGGGGGGATCATTCTGACACTGAAATGTATTGTCCCATAATAATGTTTTGCCTATCATAACATATCATGGTGCCAGGCTTCCTGTAAACCACCTTATAGGATTCTACCCACCGAACCTGTTCTCTGTAGGTCCCTTGTCAGCTTTGCTGTGTATACAGGGACAAGATGAGGAGAGTCGTCTTAACCCATTAGTGACCACCCATACTTGGTTTTTATGGCCGTCACTAAGGGTCCATTTGCACAGAAAGATTATCTGACAAAGATTTAAAGCCAAAGCCAGGAATGGATTTGAAAAGCGGGAAAATCTCAGTCTTTTATGACCTAATCTCTATAGTCTGTTTCTGGCTTTGGCTTCAAATTTTTTGGCAGATAATCTGTCAGATAATCCTTCTGGACCCTTAGGGCTTTGGGCTAGTCTATTGCCGCCTTATGGCAGCAGCCTATTAACCTGACGTGGGCCTCTACTGCAGGGATTGCGGTAGCTTGGCTCTCAGGATAACACCTGGACATCCGTACTGTCGGGACTGTAGAAACCTCTGATCCTGCCAGTTTAAAAAATAATTCACCTCCTATAAAAATAGAAAAGAGAGCACTCAAAAAGTTATATGTACCTGAAAATAATACCGATAGAAACGACAAGTGTTTTTGTATGAATAGGCCCCTGCTCGTCCTTCAAGAAATCAAAAAAGGTCTGGGTCTTGGAATGTGACACTTTTTATTTTTTATTTCAAATAAAAAAAAAAAGTTTCTCTCAGTAAGGAATAGCGGAGGCACTCACCGATTGTAGCAAAGTATAAATTTTTTTATTCCATCATCAGGTAACACATGAAGTTAGCAGATGAGCAATAGGCAACAGCTGTTTCGCACGTCACAGCCCTAGACGTCATGACATCTTTTTATATATACGAACACACAACAAATTAACATAATTAAAAAGACTTTTAATTTCCAAAATATCCACTAAACAGTAGATGAATAGACGCTGAACATCTATGCACAGTGCAATATCCCATAGGACACGAACATTTTGCAAAAATAAGAAGAATAAGCTTAAGATCGTCACCTGCAGGTACTGTGAATCCCTAAACGGTCATTCAGACCTAATGGGCCAAGCGCTTCCATTCTCAAAATCAAGTCTGTCTCCTTCTGTAATAGTTTGACATCACGGTTACCTCCTCTGGTCGTTTGCTTCACCTGTTATACCCATAAAACATAATTCCCCCATGTACTGTACGCATATGTGCAATCAAGCGCGTGTTCTTACAGATCTTACGTGTTCTGAAAAACGTATATATATTTGTCTTTTTGTTTTTCCCTGATAGTAAAAACCGCATGTACAGATCAATGCGTACACAATGTACGTAGTGCGGCAGGTAATAAAGTTTCTCACTTCCCATGACTGACCAGGGTGGGTCGGCCCGCCTCCAGTGCTTCAGCCCGGGCCTGATGGTACATTCACTTTGAACAAAGCGATTATCGGCTGATATTGACTGTTACGGCCAATAATCGATTTGTGTAATAGAAGACGGAGATCAGCCGACATGCACAATGTTGGCTGATCGTTGTCTTTCAACACGTTGAAAAATTAACAATCACGATAGCAGTGATATGCTGCTGTTGCCCCGTGTAATAGAAGCGGCGGCAGCAGACTGCTGTTATCTGCTATGGGCTGCCGAACGATCTAGCGATCACCCGGTCTTGATGCACCACTGTGGCTCAGTGCTTGGCCCTGTAGCCTTGCAGCACCGGGGTCCTGTATGTTCTCTCCGTGTTGTGAGCCCTAAGGGTGACAGGGACCAAAATTAGCAAGCTATGTACAGTGCTGTGGAATCAGTTGGTGCTATAGAAATAAAAGCATTATTATTATGGTACTCTAAAGGATCTGTTGTGTGACAGGTGACTATGAGACCTTGCTGACAGAATGTTATAGGACAAGTGTGATCAGGAATATATTCCAAGGTCATAAAAACATGGAAGGGACAAAGTATATGCGTGCCCTCTCATTCACCTATGTATACCTCTGAAGCTTTCTAGAGCTGCATGGACACCGGAAAGTGGGACTTGGTCCATATTTGCTGAAAAAAAATAGACAGTTTATAATGGTAATGTTAAAAGGGAAGTTCAGGAAAAATCTTTTTTATTTCATATCAACTGATGACAGAGATTTGTAATTTCAAAACCTAAAGAGCAAAAAGAAGTATGCCAAACTAGAAAAGGAGCACACCAATTGTATAATACAAATAATAATATCTTTATTTAACACTCATGATTGGCAATTTTCCCTCTAAGCTTCAGCCACAGCTGAGTGGAATGGCAAGAGAGCTGAGCAATGGTCAGGCAAAGTTGGGCAAATCAAACACTTGACACAATAACCACAGGCTCTATACACCATATACATTACAGTGCAGTTATATCAAATCACTCACAGGGGACTCACAGGGTTCTTCCCTTTTCATCTTCTTCTCCATCTGCCCTGGGCCATTATGAGAACTTCTCTGAGCCACAAATCCATAGAATCTGCCAGAGAAACATATTGGGCTCCTCACTCTGGCACCATCCTCATCTCAAACTGCACATCTGTATTGACCCCTTTGTGCCCTCATTTAGTGGGTAGGCTGACCCTATGTGCCCCTTTTATAGTTTATGCCCCCTCTGCCTCCTTATAGATGCCCCCTCTGTATATTCCCTCTCATAGATGGCTCCTGTTTTGTCCCTCTTATAGATGGACCCCTGTGTATTTTCCCTTATAGATGTCCCCTTATGTTGTCCCCCTTATAGATGACCCATGTGTTGTCCCCTGTGTTGTTCCACTTATAGATGCCCCCCTTGTGTTGTCCCCCTTATAGATCGCATCCGTTATCACCCTTATAGATGGTCCCCAGTGCAGATGAAAAGAAAAAAAAACAACTCACCTAACAAATCTTTCCCCCGTCGCTGCTCTCCTCCCCCGGCTGCTGCTCTGCTACCTGAGAGTTTCTCTGGCGGCGCACACATCA
The DNA here is from genome assembly GCF_027789765.1 of Dendropsophus ebraccatus. Taxonomy (NCBI): domain Eukaryota; kingdom Metazoa; phylum Chordata; class Amphibia; order Anura; family Hylidae; genus Dendropsophus; species Dendropsophus ebraccatus. Next base: position 173,080,238 of record NC_091455.1, read on the forward strand.
GGAAGCTTAAGGCCCTATTCCACGGGTTGTTTAGAGGAGCAATATCGTTCGTATTCGTCCGATATCGGCCGCTACGAACGATATTCGTCCCGTGGAATAGAGTGCAACGATCAGCCGACATCGTTCATGTCGGCTGATCGTTGCAGTCGCTTGTTTTTCAACATGTTGAAAAACAAGCGACTGATATAGCAGCGATCTGCTGCCGTCGCTCCGTTGAATAGGAGCATCGGCAGCAGGCGCTGCTGTATCCTATGGGCTGCCTGGACGATCAGCGATCCCCCGGGCAGCCCCCCCAGCAGCTCCCCGCCGCACTCACCCGCTCGCTGACGCCGCGTTGAATAGCGGCGGCAGCGAGCGGGGAACGTGGAGCAAACGAGCGCTAATAGCGCTCGTTTGCTCCTCCAAACGTCTCGTGTAATAGGGGCATTAGTGTGCGCCAGGGCCGGTACTTCCGGTACAGGGAGCGTCTCTAACACGCACTCCCTATGCCGTAAGTCCCGGCCGACGCACACTGAGCTTTCTTTCTGAATCTGTGTCCAGAAGAGGACGCAGATACAGTGTTCTTTGCGAGCCACCACCCAGAGATCTCGGGCTGAGTGGGCTTCCGGTGGCAGGGAGCGGGGCCTCCCTGTCAGCTGACCGGCAGCGTGCCGCACAGCTTAAAAGGGACGTTGATGATTGGTATCAAAAATTGACAAACAGACTAGAATCCCCAAACATAATTAAAAACACAATGTGATATTCTTTCTAGTCTGGAAAGCAGAAGAGATTTTGTATGGGGATTTGCTACCCAACTGGACAGTTCCTGACATGGACAGAGGTGGCAGCAGAAAGAACTGTCAGACTGGAAAGAATACACCACTTCCTGCAGGACATACATCAGCTGATAAGTACTGGAAGACTGGAGATTTTTTAATAGAAGTAATTGGCTGATTGCTGTCACTTTTACACGGCTGAATGAGCATTCCTATAAAAGCTCATTGCCAATATAATTGGCCAGTGTAAAAGGAACCTTACAGTCCTTTATGGTTGATGTGGGTATAGACTGTCTGTAGCCAGTTATAAGGCTGGAAGGAAAGTTGTGGAGGATGAGATTACCCTGCAGCTTCCTTGTTTTCAGTGTGAATCCCATGCCTGTTTGTTGTCTTTTCTTTTTACAGTCATTCTTAAATGGAACCTGTCACCCCCCGTGCCGCGGTGAAGGCCACCCGACCCCCTGCTAGAGCCTCGGGTTACTTACCCCATCTCGAATGACACCTTTACACAGGCTGATTATTGGCAAAGAGCGCTCATTTGGCTGATAATCGGCCCGTGTAAAAGTGCCAGAGATCAGTCAATGAAAACGCTGACTGGATCTTTTGCCTGGTGCTAAAATTTATCTTTATTGCCGTAGCGCCTCTAAACAGGGCATGTGCAGCTAATAACAATGAATGTTAAAGGAAAAGTCCGGCCATTTTTAAAATTCAGCAGCCAGCAGGGGGGAATCACCATACAAACTTGCCTCTCCCCCTACCGGCAGTGAACGGCGGGACTGGCCTCAGAACCCGGAGCCTGGCAGGCTTACAGGTTTTAAAAATGGCTGAACTTCTCCTTTAATGGCCACATGAATGATACAGAGATTGTTTGTGTAGCCTGGTCGTGCAATTAATCCTGTCTTGTAATGGAACTGCAATGGTCCTGATCTGTGCCCATTTGTGGCCTCGGAAAGCCAAAGATCTCTGCATGTAAGAGAACCCTTTCATACCAGAATCTATCCTTTCCTTATGTGCTGTAAGTATACAGAGAATGAAGCCGGGTAAGCATTATCTCATTTGCTCATGTTGTACATTCCTATACTTTGGTTAGTGTTTCATGTATTCTTGGTCCTGCGAGGAGCATATATGTTAGTTTTTGTGTGTTTTTCCTCACCTTTGTGCTGTGCAGTACGTGAAGCCCTGAAGACATTTCCATTTTACAGTTCCGCATTCTTCTCTCTTCCTTGTGCCGGGCTGCTGTTTGATGTGTGAGATGTGATTTATTACAACAGTTGCTCTATATATGTGTGTTTGTGGGAATACAGACCCCTAAAAAGCCACATGGGTCCTTCATTTTGACCAGTTACATTTATTCTGCAAAAACTGGGAGTATAGTCTGGGCTAAATAAAAGGTTTTACTGGAAAGTTTGACGCGGCCAATGTCCATCATTGTCTGCTGTGCCACTGTTGCGGTTCAGTGATACTGAGATTTTCATGGTCCAGATCATTACCTGGACACCTTTTCTATCACCCCTGAATGCAAAGAGAAATGTAAAAGATGTATAATAAAATGTACTTAAAGTGTCACTGTCATGAATTTTTTTTATTTTTTTTGCAGAAATCAATAGTCCAGGCGATTTTAAGAAACTTTGTAATTGGGTTTATTAGCTGGAAAATTAATTTTTATCATGAAAAAGCAGTTTGAAGCTCTCCCCCCTGTCTTCATTGTTCTTTTATGGAAAGAGCTAAATAAAAGACCAAAACAGGACAACAAAGAGTTAATCTACAAATACATCACCCTTTATCTCCTCTGACAGTCACCACTGACCTCTCTGAGCTCTGATAACAGCTGTCACCCAGCTCTGTGCCTGTAATCCTCTGTTATCTGCTTTCTGCTGTTGGCTAACTCCCTCCTCCCCCCCTCCCTTCTCTATAGACAGGGGCACGTCTGATGCAACAAGTCACAATTTCCTGATTTTTTTGCAGTGGATGGAAAAGAGGAGGGGGGGGGGTGACCTGGAAAAAGGCTTTTTAAATGCAGATAATGGCATATTTGGCTAATAAACCCAATTACAAAGTTTCTTAAAATCGTCTGGACTATTGATTTCTGCAAAAAACAAACAAAAAAATAAAAACACAACAGTGACTCTTTAAATACTCCATACCAAGCTAACAACTTCCTCTTCCCCGTATCACTCTGGAACTCCTGCTTTCTATTTCAGAAATTGTCTGATTTTCTAATGGCAGCTCAGCTTTCATTTTACCATTGATCTAGTGAAAGGAACACTAAACTCTGGTTGCTCTGGGTAAGGGTAGGTTCACACTGCATTTACGTTTTTGCAGTCTAACAGATCCATTTTTAACTGGTTAGTTTTAACATACACAAAGACGTGGTCAATCACATTTTTGCATATCCTAAAAAAAATTGATATGTTTTAATCCAGTGTTTTGTATTATTGAATCCAGATCCACTTTTTGGGTCCTATTAAACGCGCCAACAGCGGCCAGATCAATACTGTTAGATCGGCGCTCATTTACTGGGCCTATTACATGGCCAAGGGCTGCACGGACATCGTTAGCGATGTCCGTGCAGTCTTTGCCCAAACAGTTTACATTACCTGTCCACGTTCCCGGTGTCGTCCTGCACTCTGCATCAAAGTGGCCTGTCTGAGCTGACTGACAGGGTGCTGAGCCAGTCACGATTCAACCAATTATTGCTCCGTGTAATAGGGCCCTTAGGCTACAGTTTGCTTTAAAAAGTATACCAAGCCCCGAGATGAAACAATTCATTCCATTGAAAAAGTCTGAAGCAGAATTCTGAGGCAAATCCTTGGATTTCTGGCTGCAGTTTTGAATGTGGATTTAGCGTGATTCAGTGGAAATAATTTACAATCAGCCTACTGCTCGCAATTAGAGATAAGCGAACCTTGAGCATGCTCAAGTCCATCCGAACCCGATCGTTCGGCATCTGATTAGCGGGGGCTGCTGAAGTTGGATAAAGCTTTAAGGCTATGTGGAAAAGATGGATATAGTCATTGGCTGTATCCATGTTTTCAGACAACCTTAGAATTTTATCCAACTTCAGCAGCCACCGATAATCAAATGCCGAACGATCGGGTTTGGATGGACTTGAGCATGCTCAAGGTTCGCTTATCTCTAGTTGTAATATAATGGTACTTCTTAAAGTGTCACTGTCGTTACAATTTTTTTTGCAGAAATCAATAGTACAGGCAATTTTAAGAAACTTTGTAATTGGGTTTATTAGCCGAAAAATGAATTTTTATCATGAAAAAGCAGTTTGAAGCTCTCCCCCCTGTCTTTATGGTTTTCCTATGGAGAGAAAAAGTAGAGGCAGCAAAACAGGACAACAAAGAGTTAATTTACATTCACATCGGGGCTCTCTCCTCTGCAGTCACCACTGACCTCTCTGACCTCTAGTTAGGGCTCTGAATAGCTCCCCTGCTGAGCAATCCTTTGTTCTCAGCTCTCAGCTACCCACTAATCTTGCTCCTTCCCCCTCCCCCCCCCCCCCCCCCTTCATAGACCCGACAGGATCCGACTGATGAAAAAACAGTCGAGATTTCCCGATTCTGAGCAGTGGACAGCAGAAAGAGGAGGGGGGGACCTGGGAAAAGGCTTTTTACATGCAGATAATGGCAGATTTGTTTAATAAACTCAATTACAAAGCTTCTTAAAATCTCCTGAACTATTCATTTCTGCAAAAAAACTTTTAACGACAGTGACTCTTTAAAGGGGTTATCCAGCAAAAATATTTTTCTTTCAAATCAACTGGTTTCAGAAAGTTATATAGATTTGTAATTTACATCTATTTAAAAATTTCAAGTCTCATACTTATCAGCTGCTATATGTCCTGCAGGAAGTGTTTTCTTTTCAGTCTGACACAGTGCTCTCTGCTGCCACCTCTGTCCATGTCAGGAACTGTCCAGAGCAGGAGATGTATTCTATGCGGATTTGCTGCTGCTCATGGACAGAGGTGGCAGCAGAGAGCACTGTGTCAGATTGAAAAAAACAAAACAAAACAACGTTTCCTGCAGGACATACAGTATACAAGTAAATTACAAATCTATATAACTTTCTGTAATCAGTTGACTTGAAAGGAAAAGATTTTCGCTGGATAACCCCTTTAAGTCCGATAGTTGTCCTTGAAGGTAAAGTCCATTACACTGAATATACATCTCTCCTCACCATCCAGTCACCAGCCCTGAATATTATTGAGTCTCTTGTCAACTAGTTCCTGCTCCTATCTAGGAATTAACTTCCATATAGTTGAAGAGTGGAACAAAAGTTTGTGATTTCTCTATTCCTTGATTCCTTTAGCTGTATTATCTGCAAAAAAAAGGCAGAATACAGGCTGCTGTTCACCATCATCTGACCTGGCACAGAATATCAGAACACAGCCCTGGCAGCCTTCCTCCTTTGTTACTATTTTGTGTTCTAGTGATAGAAATAATTGTGTTTTACAAAGTAATGTTTTTCTGTCAGTATACAGGTCCATGGCATCAAAGACTTCTGTCGGATTCGTTGGGCTTGGAAACATGGGTAATCCAATGGCAAAGAATCTTTTGAAACAAGGTTACCCAGTTATTGCATATGATGTCTTTCCAGAAGCCTGCAAAGAATTTCAGGACTCTGGTGCACAGGTATATTCATTTATTTCATTCTTTTATGTAATGTGTGTACATGGTTAATGGGATGAGCTCCGTACAATCTGTGTCCTTCATCTAATGTCAAACTGTTAAAAAGTTCTCTTTAACTACTCACTTTTCTGTTTTCCATAACTTCAGTCTTGCCATTCAGAAAGCTGTCTTGTAACTGTTAATGTCCAAGAGGAATGGCAGGATGGAGGAGCCTACAGGCTACCCAGGACTCCTGGCTTAAGGCCCTTTTACATTGGTCAAATATCGTCAAGGTGTGTTGCTAGAAACGCTCCTTCGGCCGATAGTCGGCCCTTGTTAACGTGTAGGTGTGCAGCCGAGGAGTGAGAAAATTTCTGCTCGTTGGCTGGTTGCAAGTTTTGTGCGACAGTAAAATGTATCGGTATTAGCTGCTGATAGCAATACTTTTTAATGTCCACACAAATGATGGGGCGTGCGGGGGGCCGGGGTGGCGATCGGGCATGCGGGTGTTTAAGGGGGCCGGGGCTGTAAGCTGCGGGCGGCCGACGGCGGCGCAGGGGTTAAAGGGGCCAGCTCCCATGCAGGCAGCGGATCCGCTGCATGTATGGGACCCATTGAGCTTCACAATACAGGATCCGCAGCTGATTTCGCTGCAAACTCGCAGCATGAAATTCCGCTGCGGATCCTGTAGGTGTGAACGAACCCTAATGGAGATCAGTTTTATTTCCCATGAGTTCTGATCAGTTTTTTCTGAAGTCATCTGATTTACTTTAAGGGTGCGCTCACACGTACAGGATCTGCAGCAGATTTGATAGCGCAGATTTGAATCTGCAGCAGATCTGCAGAAGATTTGATGGCCCAGAGTTGCTTTGCATTGAATCTGCAACTTCAAATCTGCACCATCAAATCTGCTGTAGATCCTGTACGTATGAACGCACCCTAAGGGTAGTTTCACAGGTACCGCATTGCAGCTGATTTTCTGCTGCGGATCCACAGCAGATTTGACTAAATGAATGAACACAGCATTAAATCCGCACTGTAAGATCTGCTGCGGATCCACAGCAGATTTGATGCTTTGTTCATTCATTTAGTCAAGTCTGCTGCGGATCCGCAGCAGAAAACCAGCTGTAATTCGGTACGTGTGAAGCTACCCTAAGTCTGGAGGTTTGAGGTTCACAAAGAAGTGCCCAGCCCCCCCTTTTTCCTGGCTTGTTTTTTCTCATGGTTGAGGGTCTCAAGTGATTGTGGGCCAATGGAAAGGAGTTGCAATCTTTCCAGGCGTGGACAGGTGTAGTAGATGCCTCCCTGCCAATTTCTAAATCTACCAATAATTTTTTTTCATTAAAAAACATTGTAAAGGTTTGAATTTTAAGATTTCTTTTCAGTAAGTTACTCTTACTTTTCTTGAGGAAACTATTTGCTTTAGGATATTTTTATACTTACGGCCCACTTACCCAGAGTCAACCAGCAAAGTCCCATAACAGCAGAATGACTACCTATTATATAGGATAGATGGAAAATATTCCATAACTACTCGGTTCACCTGACAAGTGAGTATTTGTTAAGAACGGACACCTGTCTTTGTTTTTTATGAGGTTTTTAGGTTGATGACGTAACTCATCACAAAAATAGGTCCCAGGATTTTTATTGCTGGTCTCCACCTGCTTATTGGGGCCATCTGCCCCGTAAGTCTGGGACATGGTGGATGTATTCCAACAGACCTAATTAGTGAGTAAAGATCCCTCTCTCTCTCATTCAGTGTGTTGGTGGTAGACAGCAATGTTCCTTTTCAGTCGGAGCAGAAAGGAACTCCCCGCTGAGCTTTTGAAGGGTACTAGGCATTCTTGTTACTTTGGACCGTGACTTCCACACAGTTACTTACTTGGCATAAAAGTGTGAAGGCATTGCCATCCTTTCCCCACAATAAAATGTTTTCCAGGACTCTCTTTTTACAAGTGCATACCTATTTTATGATGGAGTGCCCAGGCTTTTAACAAAGAGGGTTTTTTTTGTTGTTTCTTTACATCCCTTAAAAATGTAAAACAATTCCTGTAATATTTACTTGCAAAACCGGATTCCGCAGTCTATATAACTTCTGGATAATTACTTAGAATATGAATGGGTTAAAAGATCATCACTCAACCTGTAATAATACAAAATTAAAAATGAAGGGCATATCCCAAGATAATAAATTATCAGCTACATGACAAGTATCTAATAGGTGATCGTCTTCGGCCGAGGAGCATACGGCGAACATCCTATAGTCTTTCTCTTTGGACTCGTCTTTATTTGTAAACATGCTATGAATAGTGATCTATACCAAGTCATTTAGGTTCATGATGATGATGATTATTATTATTTTTCTCATTTATTTATTTTCCTTATTTATGGCCACTTAATTTAGCCATTCTTGCCTACAGTGGGATTATAACATCCATTAACATCAGCAGTGAGTACTTAGGCCCCCATGGACACCAGCGGGTTTTGCCCTTGTACACATGCCATGCGGTTTTAATGCGGCATCGGCGTGGGACTCGGGTGATTCCTACTTGGGAATGTTTATGGGACGTATGTTCCTAGTTCCCGGTCCGTGCTAATGGGAGGGCCAGACTCGCAGAATTAACTAGATCCTCTGTTTTCTTTATTCACAATGTTTCAGTTACTTAACAGTAAGTCTGCTATACCTTCCATACAATTCTATTCAATGCCATGTCCTGCCACTAGGTGTTAGATCCCTATTCATAGAAACATAACTGATGGGTGTTCCCTTGGACGAGTTTTCTTCTCGCGTTTGCCATCTGGGGCATGCATGCGCAGACCAAACATACACGCACATAGTTGCGTTCCAAGCAGGTTTGCGTTCCGCCGCCGCCAGCATTGCACACTAGGATGTTCATTCCTGTATGATTCCTCTCCATTGTTTGTTTATATTGTATCTACATACCTCCAAATTTTTGAGCAGAGGAAAGAGGGACAGTCACGGCAATGTGCCACGCCCCCCCACAGACACGCCCCTCATAACCGCATCACCTGTTACCATTACATAAGAAACAAATAATATCACCAGATCTTCACCACATAGTAACTTATACCCCCTTATACCATTACTACATAACATCCACTATACACAGAGCAGTACTCTCCCTCAGCAGTCACCATATAGCGGTAGATGAGGCTGTACACCTGCAGACCTTATAGGTAATTGTATTGACGGTATTCAGTGACTCACAGGGGACGTCTTCTCTGCTTCAATTTTGTGTTTCTTGCCATCTTTCCCCTCCCCCTGTGCAGCAGTCCCCATAGAGTATAGCCCTCCCCCGTAGCAGCCCCTATATAGTATAGGACCCATTCCTGTGCAGGAGCCCCCAAAAAGCACATAGTATAGCCCCCACATAATATAACCCCTCATTTTTAGCCCCCACATGGTATGTAGCAATCCCCTATGTTGTATGCCTCTTAGTATCCCTTTAGTATGCCCCTTAGTACCCCCTCAGTATGCCCCTTAGTACCCCCTTAGTATGCCCTTTAGTATGCCTTTTAGTATGCCTCTTAGTACCTTCTTAGTACCCCCTTAGTATACCCCTTAGTATGCTAGTATGCCCCTTAGTACCCCCTTAGTATGCCCCTTAGTACCTTCTTAGTATGCCCCTTAGTACTCAATCTCGTGGAGCTTCTGGTGCAGGCTTCCATAGTTGCAAAAAGTATGACCCGGTAAGCCCCGCCCCCGCCACCCACCGCGGGGCTAACTAACCAGCAGAGTACACAGGGCCAGAGGAGGAGAGACGCCATGGACAACTAGAAATATGGTAAGAGACTGACCCATTATACTTACCATATTTCCTGTTGTCCATGGCATCTCTCCTCCTCTGGCCCTGTGTACTCTGCTGGTTAGTTAGCCCCGAGGTGGGCGCAGGGGGGGGCGGGGCTTGACGCGGTGGGAGTGGGGCTTACCGGGTCATACCTGTTGAAAACTATGGGCTTCCTTTTCCAGCTCCATGGCGCCTGCACTCTTCTCACATCATCTGTGCCAGGCAGGAGAGGAGTGCGGGCGCCGCGGGGCTGGAAGAGGAAGCCTGCACCAGAAGCCTGTGCATCACCTCCCTGGCCTCCTCAGCGTCGGGAGCGGCGTACGCGGGGCCAGTAGGTGTCGCTGTGAGCGCTCATTAGTGTAAGGGCCACAGTCTGCACCCGGCACCTGCAGCTGCCGGTGCGAACGCTGGGGTCTGGGACAGCGGGACACATGGGGGCTGTTGCGGGACACACCCCAAAACCGGGACTGTCCCGCTGGATCCGGGACGGTTGGGAGGTATGTATCTAAACCTGGGTTTATCCCCTTATCACATGACTATGTTGAGTCTTTTACCTGAATTACGTCACTAATTCACTGCATCTGTTTTCACTGATTTCTTTGTTGTGTGATATATATACCCCTACGGGGCACGTGTGTTACTAGAGCTTCAGAAAAGCCCACTGTTATGGTCAGAAACGTCGCTGTGTTCTTTTTTGGGATGTGAATAAATTTTCCACTTTTTTTGCCGCTGCTTTTCTTGGACTGCTGCTTTCCCGGCACGCATGTTGGCACCCACCTGCTATTGATTTACTTGAGTGCTGCGAGTTTTTATTTTTTGTTAATAGGTGGGAGAGCTATGGTTGGGACCACCACCGATCACGAGGGTAGGGATCCAGTGTGCCCCTGTGTGAATGGGGAAGGAAGAGGGGCTGGGCAGGTAAGCATGTGTATTGCCACACTATTAACAGGGTTTCCCACAAAGTCAGGTTATGTTCTATCCCCGGGATTGGGAATAACTAAATGATTGCAGAAGTCAGACTCACTTAGGGACCCAACTCTCTCTGCTGAATGGAGCAGCAGTGCACATGCATGTCTGCTTCGCCAATAACTCTGTATAGGAACTGGTGGAGATAGCTGTGTGCTGTACACACTGAACCATCTTCAGCAGCACCTATAGAGAATGAATGGAGCTGCAGAGCACATGTGTGGCTCAGGGTAGATTCAGGGTTAGTTATTTCCTAGCCTGACGAAAAGGGCAAAACTTTCTTTTATGGTACAACCTCTTTAGTATTGTTTGGGACTGATGAAGATACCCCTGTGCAGTACATGTCTACACTCATTTATCCCATAGAGTGAATGCAGCTGAAGCAGGAGCATGCGTGTTCAACCAATTGCTCCACTGTGAATAGGTAATAAATTGTAATATTAGGATAACCACTTCAGGGAGTGCTTTTCTGTAGAGAAGTCCTACTAGACAGCTAGTCAATCTATGCACTTCAGTAAAACAATCATTTACCCTGCCCACAGAAAGATTGACAGCTTTCCTGGTATGTATGTGTGTTTGGAATCACTGTGTATGAGCCAGCTAAACAGGACTCTCACTGTCTCTCCTAAGGGTCCTGTAAAGGGTCAAAAAGTCTGACAACGTTGTATTGTTGGATTCTTTTAAATAGAAAAATAAAGTTTTTTGCCACTTCTAGCATATACTAATTTGTGATTTATTCCTTGTCAGCTGTAATCTTGGAGATCAGTAGTCTGCATATCTTAGCCCCCCCCCCCCCCCCGCCCCCCCCATTGTTGGAATTGGCTTTTCCTGTGAATCTAGGCAGGTAGTGATGATATAATTCATATTGTGTCCTCTTTCCTAGATTGCAGATTCACCATCCGATGTAGCAGATAAGGCTGATAGAATTATTACCATGCTGCCATCAAGTCTGAACGCAATAGATGTCTACACAGGAGCAAATGGGATTTTGAAGTATGTGTTCTCCGAGCTGATTTGACTAACGTCCTTGTATGTAATGTATGTGCAGTTTTTTTCGTCATAACCCGTCTCATTTAGGCCATTCAAATTGTGTGTATACCAGCGATGCAAATGAGTGCTGCTTGTTGTCTGTAGTCAGTATTAGCTTGCTTGGTTATACCCAAATTTACATTCAAAGTAATAGAGTTCCAGTATACAGTGTCTGGGATGATACAGCACAAGGCTGCTAATAGTCAGTATGTACCCTGACATATTTTCCATCATGTTTGTAAAATATAAAACCGTAAAGACTGACTGATGGGAAAATAGAAAAAAAAAAATTTACTTGGTAGGGACCTATTTTGGGCCTTAAAGTGTCACTGTCATTATAACTTTTAAAATCTAAATCAACGGTAGATGTGATATAAAGCAAGTGTGCAATATACACTCATTATTTTTAGTTGTTGTTGTTACGCTATAAAACAAAGCTGTACTTACCTGAAATCCAGGTTCAATCTCCTGAAGGCAGATTTTTTGACTTGTGCTGTTGACAAAAAAGAGAATAAACGTAAGTCCCGGCCTGTACAGAATGTTTTGGCTCAATTTGTCTATCAATCACATGGCTGCCTTCTCTGTGAGCGCTCAGATGGCCTGGGAAACACTGGACTTCCTGTGTTTAGACTCAAAAAAGTCATAACACAGGAAGTGCTGTGTTTTCCATGATAACTAAAAAAAAAAAAATTTAATCACAAACTTGCTTTATTTCCCATCTGCTGTTGATTTTAGATTTTAAAAGTTATAAGGACAGTGACACTTTAAAGACCAAACATTTTTTTTCTTTCATTATCACATTCTGTAACCTTTTTCTTTTTGTCAGTTTAGCTGTGTAGAGGCTTGTTGTTTTTGTAAAATTGTTGTGTTTTAATGAGCCCAAGTTGAGGTATGAATAATTTTATTCGCTTTTGTTAGCTTATTTAAAACAATTCTACTATTTGTTTTTTGCGCTGTTTATTTTGCAGTAAACTAGTATGCTAAAGAAGCAAAAACTTTAAAGGACAGTTCTGGTGTTTGTTTTTTCCCCTTGGCAATTAACACTTATTACAAAGTTATATAGCGCATACTTACGTGATCCCAGTTGACCACGGTCTGCGAGATCTTGTGTCGATGGCGTCTCACAGAGGGAGGCTGTACTATCTAGTTAGGCCATTCCCCCTCTGCTACGTTGTCTGATGACTCACAGCTGGCTCAGTCATCTGAAGCTCCTAGACGAAGATGCTGAAGAAAAAAAGAAAAGATGACACCGATCGGCGCTCTAGGAACCCGTGAATGGTGGGAAATTCGAATGACCCAGGAGTGAGGGTGAGTATAGAAATGGTGTTTGCCATTTTTTTTTTTTTTTTTTTTTAATGGCGTCAGAGTTGTCCTTTTTAAACATATAACACCGCCAGTATTCCTGCAGTGTAATTTGTTTCATCCCAGCTCATCTGCCTCCAGCCCATAAATTTCACAATTACACCTGGTTCCTGTGATTACCTGGTAAATTACATACATGCATGCATACATACATACATACCTATCTTCTTGTGTAAGTAGGGGATCAGTCTTATCTATGAGACTGACTTCCTGGGAATTGCGTCAGTAACGTGTGGGTGTGTGTATATGTATATATATATATATATATATACACATACGTTCCTACTGCACATACCCCGTGCAGTGGGAATGTATATATACATTCCTGTAACTGACGGGGGCTTTGTGATGAGAGTGGGATCGCTGCAGGGGTTAGCTGACTCTCATTAACCCCTTAAACGCCACAATCTACAGCAATTGCGGCGTTTAAGTTTCTCAGTGACAGATCAAGCATCTGTCACTGAGTGATCGTGACCTCCTTACCTCCGACCTGTCGGATCGTCGATCTATGTGTAGAGTCTGCTCTCAGGCAGGCTCTATACATAGATTGACGATAACACTGATCTATGCTATACTATGGCATAGCATAGATCAGTATATGCAATCTAATGATTGCATATTTTACTGTGTTAACCCCTAGATGACCCAGGGCGTATAGTTACACCATGGAAGTCTGTCCCCAGACGACCTAGGGCGTAACTGTACGCCCTGGGTGTTTCTCCTGCTATTAAGCGTGCTCCGGAGCGGAGCGCGCTTCATAGCAGGTGGGGGCCGGCTGCAATCAGCAGCCGGGACCTCACCGGCAATGACACGCTGCAGCGATCGCGCTGCCGCGTGTCATTAACTCCTGAAACGCGCGACCGCGGCGTTTTAAGTGTAAGTGACAGGGGGAGTCCCCTGTCACTTACCGATCGGGACCCCCGCAGTGTGACTGCGGGGGTCCCGATCGGTAAAACGGGCCGCCGGAGGTCTCTCACCTGCCTCCGTGCGGTCCGATCGGCGATCTGCTACACTGAGCCTGCACAGGCAGGCTCAATGAGCAGAGCGCCGATAACACTGATCAATGCTATGCCTATGGCATAGCATTCATCAGTGTAGAAATCAAACTAATCTATGTACAAGTCCCCCAAAGGGACTTCAAATGTGTAAAAAAAAAAAAAGTTATAAACACTAACACACTACCCCAAAACCCCTCCCCCAATAAAAGTTGAATTCACCCCCCTTTCCCATTATATAAATAAAACATATAAAAATAAATAAACAAATAAACATATAATATACCGTAGCGTGCGTAATTGTCCGATCTATGAAAATATAACAAGCGTCATTGCGAACGGTAAACGGCGTACACGAAAAGAGGGAAAAAAGTGCGCGGTTTTATGTTACATTATATATAAAAAAAAATTAATAAAAAGTGATCAAAACGTCCGATCTTCACAAATATGGTATTAATAAAAACTAGAGATCATGTCGGAAAAAATGACACCCCATACAGCCCCGTAGGTGAAAAAATAAAACCGTTATAAGCGTCACAATAGGCCCATTTTATTTATAATTAATTGCCAAAAAAAAGGATTTCATTTAAAAAAAATATATAACATTAGAGAATCTGTGTAACCTGCATATGGTTGTGTTCGGACTGACCTATAGAATAATAGTATCATGTCGCTGTTACCATATAGTGCATTACGTAGACACAGGAACCCCCCAAACGTTACCATATTGCATTCTTTTTTGCGATTTCACCAATTTATATCTTCATAAATAATATATTTGGAATTCCATCATACATGTTATGGTAAAATGAATGACACTATTACAAAGTACAACTATTCCTGTAACAAATAAGCCATTACATGGCCTTGTAGATAAAAAACTGAAAGTGCTAGAGCTCTTAGAAGGGGAGGAGGGAAAAACGAAAACACTAAGATCAAAATTTGCGCGGTCCACTGGGTCATTTTGGGCCTGGTCCTCAAAGGGTTAAAAGTGTTTTTAAAAAAAAAAGTATAATAAAAAAGTATTAAAAAAAAACCTTATAAACCCCCTCCCAATAAAGTTTAAAATACCCCCTTGCCCATTATAAAAATATTAGTCGCCAGCAGAAAGCAGAGAACAAAGGATTACACAGTGGGAGTTGTATGAAAGCCGGTACTCAGAGGTCGGAGAGGTCAGTGCTGACTTCAGAGGAGATAGCCGGGTGATGTAGCTGTAAATTAACTCTTTGTTGTCCTGTTTTGGTGCCTCATCTCCCTCCTCCCCTCTCCATAGAAAACCATGAAGACAGGGGGAAAGCTTCAAACTGCTTTTTCATGATAAAAATGTATTTTTCAGCGAATAAACCCAATTACAAAGTTTCTTAATTGCCTGTGCTATTGATTTCTGCAAAAAAAGAATTTAAACGACAGTGACACTTTAAATAATCACCTATCGGATTCCTCTTGGCAAATCTGAGCCCTACCCTTTTGTCCAATTTGATATATAGAGTGTTTAGAGAGAACAGGAGCATATTGATGTAGTAGGTGAGTCCCTACACTGCTTAGCAGAATTGGAGAAGTCCCCTGACTTAGGGCCCTATTCCACGGGCCGATGGGGCCCGATAAACGATCGCCGATCTACTAGACTGGCGCTCGTTTACTGGGCCTATTCCACGGCCCCGATTATCGTTAAACAAGGGCTGCAAGGACATTGTTACCGATGTCCTTGCAGCTCTTGCTTAACTAGTATACATACCTATTCATGGTGCAGGGCTCCTATTCTGCTACTCCAGCTTCAGGGCGGCCTGTGTCAGCTGACAAGCCGCTGCGGCCTGTGGATGGCTGAGCGGCCTGTCAGCTGATACAGGTCGCCTTGACGCTGGAGGAGCGCGTGGGACCCATGAAGAAGCAGGAGAAGAGGAGCCCTGCACCATGAATAGGTAATGTATATCGTCACTCGCCGGCCGCGCACCGCTATTCCACGTAGCGGTACGCGGTTGGCACCCGACAAATATAGCTCCGGACCTACATCAACGATCAGCCGATGACAACGATTATCGGCTGATCGTTGTCTCTAGTCCACGGAGCGATAATCGGCCGAATCCGTCCGTTTCGGACAATTATTGATCCGTGGAATAGGGCCCTTACACTGCTTTTCTCTGCTACCTGCTCTGTTCTAAAAGGAGATTCTCTAGTGTGCCTGAGTATGATGGCGATCTTCTGTATCTCCTGCTTGTTACAGCTGACAGGGAGGAACCAATCACAAGGGGGCAGGATCGGCTGCATCTCATAGGAATACTCTGCAGTGTGATTTAGAGAACAGCAAAATTCTTCAAGATAAAAGAATAGAACAGCCCCCCCCATCTTCTCTTCTAGCTTTACTGAAGTATAAAAAAAACATATTTGTGTCGATCAGCACACAGGTGGGGGAGGACAAACACAAGTGCATAAAGCTTTGTGTTTGTTTGTCCTCCCTCACCTGTGTGCTGATCGGCATTAATATTATGTTTTTTATACTTCAATAAGGCTAAAAGAGAAGACTGAGTGAGTGCTGCTGTTCTATTTTTTCTTGTATCTTGAATTTTGCTGGACTCTATCTCTTTACGTATGTCTCTATATAATACTCCGACTTCCATAGAAGTGAATAAATTTTGTTGCTGCATAGTGTGAATTAGGTGGTGCTGGTCTTTGCATCTCTTTTGGTTGGACTCTTTTGATTTAGAGAACAGACGTTCCCTGTCATTGGCCTTTCACTTGCTGCACTTGATGGGACTTAGGACTAGAGATGAGCAAATTTACAGTATAAATGAATCGAATTGCCTAATTATTTCAGCAGTCAGCTTATCAGCCGGCTGCCTTTGGACTCTGTGCCGCTTTGTGCCTCTCCACTCCAGGTGCTGGAAAAAGCTGGATCCAGTAATGGGGAAACAGGGAGAAGTTTCCCAGGACAAGATCCAGCTTTTTCAGGCAACCGAGGAGAAGTGGAGAGTTTAAAGGCAGCTGGGAGATAAGCCGACTGACAAGCTCATGAAGTCATTCGCTTAATTTATACCGTAAATTCGCTCATCTCTACTTAGGACTTGATTACATAGATTATTATTTTGTTTAAATTTAAGTAATAATTTTTCTGTGTGTATATGCAGGCTAACTACTGACTAAAATGTGCTCGTGTATCGTTGTTGACATTTTGAGCTGACGATAATACTGTTAATCGTTCACAGATCTTTCAGTATATGTACACCTCATTCATTTATTCACTAGGATCAGGAGTATAGAGTATATGAACGAGTGTAATAATTATCGGAACTAACAACAAATTTTCCATATATTGTGGTGATTGATTTTAGGTCAATTGCAAAAGTGATAGTTTGAGATCAGTTATTGGAGAAAACAAAAAATGGCTTCATCTAATAGGACCCCTAGATTGCAGTTAGCTCTGTTCCCTGTGTAGTGGTGACACTGGTGTACTACAGCCTTGTCTATTGAAGTGAATAGGAGACGATGCTGCATAACCTTGGTGCCACCACTACACAGCTAACAGAGCTAACTGCTTCTGGCTCCATTCTCACTGTAGTATAGGCACCAACCAGTTGTTTATTGGGATGCAGACACCTGACTCCTCGCCAACCAACTATTGAGATTGATCCGTTGTTTAATCCTAGAAAACCTTCTGCCGCAGGCTTACACATCACCTTGTGCTTTGGAGTTTTGGTTGCAGAATTCACATAGAAACAAATCACATTGCAGTGAAATTGCTTTGTGTTTTTCCAAATCTAATTCACATAAAAAATCAGTAAAAGAACATACTGCAAATTTCAAAATCTATCAAGTGTGGATCAGGTGGATGGGAACAGGCCATGCGTGGTGATGAAGAGAACATGGACTTGACTGAGCTCTTGCTGCGCAAAGGAACACCCCCTCAAGCTGTGACCTTAGTTAAACACCAGTTTTCCTGCTGACAATAAAAGGGTTATCCCGGAGGAGAAACCACATAACTGCCGCCTTGTAAAAACAGCACCACCCCTGTCCTCAGGTTGTGTGAGGTATCACAGCTTAACTTTAATAGAACTGAAAAGCAAAAATGCATTCAAACTGTGGACAAAGAGTGATGCTGTTTTGGAAATGGCTTTTCTTGGCCTGTATGATCCCTTATACTTGTGCATATCTCCATTACTAAACTTTTTTTTTTTTTTTCTTAAATGTAGGAAAGTAAAAAAGGGATCTTTACTGATTGATTCAAGCACCATTGACCCGGCAGTGTCAAAAGAATTAGCAAAGGCAGTTGAAAAAATGGGAGCTGTGTTCATGGATGCCCCTGTGTCCGGTGGTAAGTGATTGCATAGTGATTTTTTTATTTATTTTTTTTAACTGTTTTGTTATGTGCATAAAAATGTAGCAACCCTTTGTAATACAGAGCACAGCTATAATCCATTACAGGGAGCCTGTCAATATGAGATTGTTTAATCTACTGGAATCACATTAATGAACAGATTCATATATAGTTTAGTTGGAAAAGATTCAATTGATGTTGAAATTTGTATGCTTAGGAGTAGTCGGTCTTGTTCATTTATTGACAGCCTTCTCTTTATTTGTGTACATACACAGATTGCTGCCTAGCAGTCATTGATAAGGACCACCCACTGGACTCCTAAGCCAAGAGTGAGCAGGGATTTAGATGGATAAATAACAAGTTATACTGAATCTTTTACCACAATGTTATACATCAGTCTGCTCTGTTTTTTTTTACTGTTTTTAACATAATGCTGACAGTCAGATTGCATGTTCAGTTTGACAGGCTCCCTTTTTAGGATGGCTAATTGAGCTGCACATAGAAAAAAATCAGAATTTGCCATCTGTATTCCTTTCAATGCACAATTATTGTTAATCAATTAGTTGCAGTAATAATGCCCCCTGCCCCCATGTGATAAAAATGCCCCTTGTGTGCCATACTGTAAAGTGCTCCCTGTGCTCGAACACTTTTATAATGGCCGAACAGAAAAAAAAAAACGAAGAAACTAATTCTTGCCTAGCTTATAGTTACTGCTATGCCATTCTACTTAAAGGGGTAGTGCGGCGCTGACTTTTTTTTAAAATTATCTTTCTTGCCGGCATCCACAGTGTCCGGGTAGACAAGCCACCCCCCTGCCCAGAGTCTTTTAGTCTGAATCTTTCTTTTTTTTTTTTTTAATCGCGTTTACACGTTGGCCCGGCAGCCATCTTATGTCAGTGCAACATGCTGTGATGATTTAGGGGCCGGCCGATCGTCTGTGCCCAGTTAAGCCATTCCTCAGCTCTGCCCCTGTCTTTGTCATGTGTGTCGGTGGTCACATGATCTGCAGCTTGCTTGGTTTCTATTGAAAGGCTGTCAATGCTGGACTCTGTAGGTACTAAGCATACATACTATGTGCCCCGCCACTTAACTTAAAAAAAAAAATCCTCAGCTCCCAGTCCACCGCTCCATGTCATACCGCCAAGGCTCTAAAGACCAACAATTTTCAGGCATGGTAACACGTTTAATCATGGCTAGAAGCAATAGAGATGAATCCATATTAACAGCCAAAGAATCTGAAATACACATTTCTCATTTTTTTGGATGTCCCAAATCTGTGCCAGAGTTTGTGCCACTTTCCCTCCAAACTGTTATTTTGGACTGAAAGCAGGACTTAGTATATAGACCTTGGTGAGGTATATTTATCAATAAGTGTTAGGGTGCATTCAAACCTACAGGATCCGCAGCAGATCCGCAGAAGATTTGATGGTGCAGATTTGATGCTGTGTTCAGTTATTTTAACAAAACCTGCTGCGGATCCGGTAAGTGTGAACGTACCCTAAAAGGGAACCTGTTTTTAACAGTGTGCACTACATATAGGCGGCACGACAGCCAGACTGACCAACCTTTTTTATGTATTCCCCAGTGTGTTTAAATAAATAGCCATTAACAACATAACCTTAAAGGGAAACTCCAGCGGAAATTTTTTTTTTCAAATCAACTGGTGTCAGAAAGTTGACACCAGGGGTTTACATATACTATATAAAAAGACATATATGCATGTTTTTCTCACTATTCAACGTGAAATCACAATAAATCTTTCTCATTTCAGGTCAGTTAGAATTACCAAAATTATTTGTCAAATGCCAGAATAATGAAAGAGAGAGAGAATTTTTTTAAGCCATTTTTACTTTCTGCAAAGTCAAGAGTTTACGCACATTTCATTAGTATTTGGCACCATTGCCAATTTACTTGGCTTTCACAATAGTTGGTAGGAATTTTTGCCCATTTCTCCTTGCAGAACTGGTGTAATAGAGCCATATTTGTAGGCCGCCTTGCTCACACCTGCCTTTTCAACCTTGCCATAAATAGGGGTTGAGATCAGGACTTTGTGATGGCCATTCCAAAACCTTGACTTACCCCCCCGCCCCGGAACACCCCTTTAAGGATATTTTGGAGGATCACCGGGGAGGGGCTGGAAATTGAAGACGGAGGTCACTTACCTCCCCCGTTCCAGCGCCGGTGCCTGGATCACGCTGCCCGGTACTCCCGTCCTGCGGCCGCTTCCTTGTCAGAGCTGCTGCATGAGACTTCACGTCTCATGCGGCAGCTCTGCCATTCAGGGGCCGAGGCGGGACTCCGCACCGGCACTGGAATGGGGGAGGTAAGTGACCTCCGGCTTCAATTTCCACCCCCTCCCCGGCGATCCTAAAAAATACCCCCCAGCCCAGAGTACCCCTTTAAGCCACTTTGTAACCAGTTTGACAGCATGCTTCAGGTCATTGTCCATTTGGGAGATCCATTGACGACCAAGCTTTAACTTCCTGGCTGATGTCTTGAGATGTTGCTTCAGTATTGCCACATAATGTTCTTTCCTCATGACGCCATCTGCTAATCATGTAAACCCTTATTATCTGAAACCTGTGGAGAAACAACTTCACATCTTTGTATACAAATAATTAGCATTATTTCAAAACAATTGTTGCTTAGTTTACTACATTGTCCAAAAATGTAAGGCCGCCTTTACACTTTCGTGGACGTTTTTATGAAACACTGATTTGGAACACTTTCAAAACACACACCTGCTGCAGGTTGCAGTAGCGCCCTCTTCCGGCAGCTCTCGAGGCGGGGAGGAGGAGCCTTTTGTCGCAGGAGGCGTAATGCTGCCTTTGGCCAGAAGAGTGATTGACAGGGCTCCCTGCCCTGTCAAACATAGCACTGCATTTAAAGAGTCACTGTCGTATTTTTTTTTTTTGCAGAAATCAATAGTCCAGGCGATTTTAAGAAACTTTGTAATTGGGTTTATTAGCCAAATCTGCCATTATCTGCATGTAAAAAGCCTTTTCCCAGGTCCCCCCTCCTTCCTCTTTTTCATCCACTCTGAAAAATCTGAAAATTGTGACTTGTTGCAGGAGACGTCCCCTGTCTGCTCTAGGGAGAGGGGAGGGGGGAGGAGGAAGGAGGGAGTTAGCCGGCAGCAGAAAGCAGATAACAGAGGATTACAGGCACGGAGCTGGGTGACAGCTGTAATCTGAGCTCAGACAGGTCACTGGTGACTGTCACAGGAGATAACGGGTGAGGTATTTGTAGATTAACTCTTTGTTGTCCTGTTTTGGTCTTTTCTTTAGCTCTCTCCATAGGAGAACAATGAAGACAGGGGGGAGAGCTTCAAACTGCTTTTTCATGATAAAAATGCATTTTTCGGATAATAAACCCAATTACAAAGTTTCTTAAAATCGCCTGTACTATTGATTTCTGCAAAAAAAAAATTCACGACAGTGACACTTTAACTGTATGCGCTCCATAATAGGATTGTGTACAGTTAAAGGGCCAGCATCAGCACCCAACAGCATTTGCCTGGGTGCTGGAGCTGGCATGTGCTGCCAAACAATGCTGTCCAGAATTCCGGATGCCCTCATAGGGTTCTATGGGGCATTTGTGCTGTAGTTCCGGACAATTATAGGACATGGCCTGTTTTCTGACAAGAACACCTTTTAGGAAAAATATGAAAGGGCATTCGTGCCCAATATAACCCTATGGGTCAAGAAATCTATGCAGATTTCTTATATTGTTGCATCAAAGTATAAATTTGTAAGTTACCTTGGGCCAAATTGCTCTCCCTCTAGTATTTTTTGTGCATTGAATGTAGAATAGATTGTTTTTACTATATACTATGAAGATACTTTTAAGAATAAAGGCTTTTTGCCTTTGGAACGCCATGAGATATTTCCGCCTATTATAACCTCCACCATGCCGTGCACAGTTCCTCATGTATAACACTGTAGTGGAACACAGCATCTTCTCAGTATGAACTCTCACATCAAAACCCTCTAACACAACTACAAATTATTATTCTGTATCCAGAACAATTATACGTTAAGCCTTTTATAACCACATAAAGACATTTGATGTCAGCTGGTCCGGATGTGTACTAGAAATGATGCTTCATGAACAGCGGGATACCCAAGTGAGATATTGATGAGCGCATTACATGTAATACACAGCTATGATCAAATGGCTGATAACATGACTGCAAGGGGTGCCAAACTGTATATAAGCTGAAATGCCTCCTTTTTTCTAAAAAAGAACAAAAGAATAAAAATAGTAAATTAGTAGCAATTATCCTACATGACGTACATCAATATAATCATAAAGTGACTGTAGTATGCAAAAAAGGAAAAGTATATAAAAAGCAATTCAGATATAAACTCTTACAAACTGCATATATTACAGTGAAAAATATCTTGAGCCTCAAATGGACATGTTGGCATTTACGTGATTTTTTATTTATTTATTATTTTTTTTGCAAGAATGTCACTCTAGCGAATGACTTTTTCTAACTAATTTAGGCCTGTTTATAGGTGAAGAAATAATAAAATGGTTCACGGATATATCTATCCTCTACATCATACCGAGCCTTTCTTAAGTATATGTACTTAAGAAAGGCTTGAGAAAGGCTTGGTATGATGTATAAGGGCCGAAACGTCATATTTTTTGTATATGCATGTGGCATAATAAAGTAATAATTTTTTTATGCTACGAAGAGACGCTGTCTTTAATTTAGTGTTTATAATTATTATTATTATTATAATTTTTTAGAATTTTTTTTATAATATTTAAAAAAATATTTTTATCTTTCACTGGTAGGTTACAGTATTGATCAGCAGGGAAGCAGCTGTTTGTGTATCTGACAGACGTGTTAATTAGTAAAGCACTGCAAACAAGTAATAACTGGGTTGCATGCATCTTTAATCTCTTCTAATGAAGCTAGTTAGCGGGATAAGCCGGTGCCTATGTCTCTTTATGTCATTGCGACTGACCCCCCTTTAATCTGCCAGCGGTAATCTTTGCCCATTTGTGACCCAAAGAGATAAGGATGAGTTTCTATTTCTATTTCTGCCTCTAAGTGAAGAGAGAAACACAAAAGGCAATAAATACTCTTGACCAGAACCATTAAATTGAGAAGCTGGGATTTCTCTTGGTCTTGACTCGAAGCTGTTTGTTTATCAGCTGGCGCCTAGTCTGGAGCTGAGAGCTCAAGATTTCTATCTGCTTCAGAACTTTGGAGAATTTCGCAAGGCACTTTCATTTTAACTTTAAGGTAACTTGAGTTTATAGCTTTGGCTTTAAAGATTACTAATGATTTACTCATTTCCTTGCCATTTAACCGAAGTGGACTTTTTTCCCAGGAAGGGATCTGTGTTTATTTAGGGCTTTTGTCTGCGGAGGGATTAAAAGGCGGCCCACCTACATCGTGAACTTGATGGCAATAAAAACTCACCAAAACACACCATAAAAACTTTCTTACCATGGCATTAATTATACAGTGTTGAACTGCTAAGATCCATGTTTCGTTCATACCTTGACTATTGTAGAAGGAATTTTTTTTTCTTTATCAGATGTCCTTATTTTTCATTAATAGATGTTGTGTTCTGCGCCTATGGAAACATAATTTCACCATTCAGAATACAAGGCATCTGTTGTACATATATAATTTGTATGTGTATGCATGTCTACAGAATAGAATGTACATGTATAGTAGTAATAGGCAAATTTTAAATGGAATTCATATTCAGGTCTGCTTTTCCAGCAGTTGAATCAATATGTAAAACATAGGACGCACGTTCAGTGTTTTTTAGGTTGTACCACAAGATGGCAATACATTCTAACATCCTTGGGGTAGTAATAGATGGGAGTAGACTAGATAATTGCATACCTATTTAGTTACTCATTATTTGACCACTTCAATTTGTGATATTAACCGTCCAGTCGTTTTCATACTGCTGCTTTTTACCTACGGTTTATCCTTGAAGGAAATTTAAACGGTATGGTATTAATGTATTTAAAAATGTCTCCATATAAAAAGAGATTCTGTATGAAAATTAGTTTTAACCATTTAAAATATTTAAACATTATTATTTATTTATTATATTTATTGACATTAAATGATCATATATAAATATTCTATATTTTTGTGTGTATGTTTGTATGTGTGTATATGTATGTGTCTATAAAAAATAAATAAATATATATATATATATATATATATATATATATATATATATATATATAATATAATTAAGTGTGTGTGTGTGGATAGAGATATTACGGTTACAACAATGGTGCGGTAGATACATCTTTAGTATTTATATAATGAAATTTTTCTTATATAGATACATTTACATATTACAAGAGATGCAGACAAATTTGTTGGGTTCCAGTGTGGTCCTGGTTTTACACTTTACGGGTACAAACCCACACACCGTATACGCAGCTTATTTACTGCTGAAATACGCAGCAAATACGCAGCAGATTAGATCTAAATAACTGGACACAGCATCAAATCTGCACCACCAAATCTGCTTCAAATCTGCTGCGTATCTGCTGTGTATACGGTGTGTGGGTTTGTACCCTAAATCTTATAAACAGATATATTTTATTCATTGTTTAAATACTACTTGTTTGTTTGTATATAGCTGGTAAATCTGTGAAGCTTTATATGTGGAGTGTGTGAATTGGTTGTCCACAGCAGGTTATTGTTTCATACTCTTTTAATATTTGTTTTATTATATGTATGTATTTCTTCAATAATGTAAAATTATACTTATTATATAGGCCTGTTGGTATAGAAGCTGATTTCTATATACAGTGTATATATTTTTTATTACACCTCATAATTGGATGTTCATGGGATTGCTACTTATCACTTATAAAGTAAAAGACTCTGAATCTGCTTAGTATTTGTTATGTTCAGGCGTTTATGTAAGATTTACCCTATATGTTGTAATATGTGTAAAATAGTAATTAGGATTACTAATCTGGGTATCCACTGTACTCATGGGAAATGCTTTTCTATTATAAAATGCTGATGCCATTTATTTAGTTCTTATTTAACTGACTTTTAATTGTACTTTGTTTGTTTTTATTTGTCTCCATTAAAAAAAAAAAAAAAAAAAAAAGGGCTGTATAAATAATATATAAATGAAGCCGTAGACCTCATCCATGGAGGGTGTACAGGGGCGTGTGCTCTCTCGTTGCTTTATTTTGCATCAGCCAACTTTATAACATATACTTCTTCGTAATAAGTTTTAATATTTTACAAACACATTTTTAGAAAAATCATGGTTGTGATAGAAGTAGGGTTTCTTATTTGTTTTGTACCAAGACCACCTCCTCCTTCTCCCTTTCCTTGTGACTTTTAAACCCTTTCAGGCAGGGTTCTCTCTGTACTAGGCTTTATTCATAAAATTTATGTTTATTGTACCTTTTGTCCCTTGTTTTGTCCCTTGTTATATACTTAAAGTGTCACTGTCGTGAATTTTTTTTTTTTTGCAGAAATCAATAGTCCAGGCGATTTTAAGAAACTTTATAATTGGGTTTATTATCCGAAAAATGCATTTTTATCATGAAAAAGCAGTGAAGCTGCTGAAGCTCTCCCCCCTGTCTTCATTGTTCTCCTATGGAGAGAGCTAAAGAAAAGACCAAAACAGGACAACAAAGAGTTAATCTACAAATCCCTCACGGGATATCTCCTGTGACAGTCACCAGTGACCTGTCTGAGCTCGGATTACAGCTGTCACCCAGCTCCATGCCTGTAATCCTCTGTTATCTGCTTTCTGCTGCCGGCTAACTCCCTCCTTCCTCCTCCCCCCTCCCCTCTCCCTAGAGCAGACAGGGTACGTCTCCTGCAACAAGTCACAATTTTCTGATTTTTCAGAGTGGATGAAAAAGAGGAAGGAGGGGGGGGGGACCTGGGAAAAGGCTTTTTACATGCAGATACTGGCAGATTTGGCTAATAAACCCAATTACAAAGTTTCTTAAAATCGCCTGGACTATTGATTTCTGCAAAAAAAAAAAAAAATACGACAGTGACTCTTTAACCCCTTAACGACATCGGGCGTAAACTTACGCCCTGGCGCCCTGGTACTTAGCGCATCAGGGCGTAAATTTACGCCCGATGTTTCCCCGATCGCTGCGTGTTCGCACACAGCGGTCGGGGAAGATGGCCTGCTATAAATCATAGCAGGCCATCATAGCTTCTTGGCACGGGGGGTGGTTAACACCCCCCGTGCTTACGATCGCCGCTATAGGCTGATCAATTCAGATCAGCCAATAGCGGCGATCGGAACCTTTCCGGGTCATCGGTGACCCGATGACCCGGAAAAAAATGGCGCTCGGTGCTGTCCGAGGACGGCACCGACCGCCATTACTGTAAAAAGTAATGTTGATCGCCGTGCCACCGGCCCGATCGCCGTGAACGGCCGGCCGGCCGTTCACGGCGATCGGGCCGGTGGCACGGCGATCAGAGTCCCACAAAATAGTAAATACCTGCCCTGGACCCCTCAGCTAGGTAGCGGAGGGGTCCAGAGCAGGTATTTGTACATTACTCACCTGTCCCGGGCTCCTGATCGGCGTCTTCCGGGTTCGCGGCGTCCTCCGTCATTCCGTTCGGTCTTCGGGTCTTTCCGGCGGTCCTCGTCGTCTTCTTTCGGCTATTTTCGGCTCCAGCCTCGTCATTTTCCGGATTTTGCGCTCTGCTGCCCCCTAGCGGCTGATATGTGTAATACACTTATCAGCAGCTACAGGGATATTCAGAATATAGAAAAAAAAATTTTTTTTTTCCCAAATTTTTTTTTTCTATTTTCCGCACCCTATCGCCGCTGAGTGTTGATCAGCATCGCACGAAAGTGCGCTGCTAATCAGCAACTCCTCCTTTTTGGCGTAGGGTGTTTTTTTTCTATATTCTACTGCCACGGTCTGCTTATAAGTGCCGCACATAAGTGCGGCATTTATCAGCATCTCCTTTGTTGGCGTAGGTTTTTTTTATACTTACTGTAAAAAAAACACGTAAAAAACACTACATTACACCACACTACATTGAATAAAGTTTGACACTACACCACTACATACCCCATATACTAGTCCCCATATAAAGATGGCCCCCAGGGTGTTTTCGGTGTCGGACGCATACGTTATTATTGCCTCCGACACCGAAACAGCCAGTGAGGATGAATGGGGGGGATCGTTCTTTCCTCCATTCATCCTCATCATCCAGTGACGTGTCTGGGGGTAGCGTAGCGTACGCTGCCCCCCAGACACGTCTTTTCCGCCAGTACCGTCCCAATAAGAGATGACGGTATGGTGTGAAATTCTACAAACTGTGTGAGCGTACCTCAGGGTACACTTACAGATTTAGGGTACATGCACACTGCGGAATGGCGAAGGATAACCCTTTGTGCATTCCGCAGCTGGCACCCGCCGGCGGACTGATGCAGGGGCGCGTCTCCGCCCGTGTCATAGACTCCATGTTATGCACGGGCGGATTCCGTCGTCCATCCAAAGAATGAACACGTTGGACGGAGAGCGGAATCCGCCTGTGCATAGAATGGAGTCTATGACACGGACGGAGACGTGCGCCTGCATCAGTCCGCCGGCGGGTGCCAACTGCGGAATGCACAAAGGGTTATCTGTCGCGATTCTGCAGTGTGCATGTACCCTTAGAGTGTATGTAGGAAGGAACACCCGAATCCAGCCCCCAGCTGCCCCCTCCCCCCTCCCATCCTCGGAACAAGTGGGAAGATCGTCCGGGAACTGATCTTCCCACTGCTGGATAAAGGTTACCACCTGTACGGGGATAACCTTTATACCAGCGCCCCCTCTTCCAGTCCCTCGCTGCCCTGTAGCTTGCGGCACGATCCGAACATATCAGAAGTAGTAATAGCGCCCTAATATTTAGCAGCCATGGAGCGGACCCAGCGCTTCTGGATATGAAGGACCCCATATCGCACCAGGACAACATTCTCCAGGTGACGTCCCCCACACTGGAGAAAGGGAGACCCCAGAAGAAGTGCAAAGTGTGGCGTAACAGGGGGATCAGGAAGGACAACATTTCCAGTGTGACGCCTGTCCTGATCACCCCGGCCTCTGCATACTGGATCGCTCCAAGGCGCACCACACGTCACTGGGGTTCTACATTATCTAAATTCTGTCCCTTATTCCTATTTCAGGGGTCACGTTGGTCCGGGGATTATCCTGATCGCCATTATGGAGTCGGGAAGGAATTTTTCCCTGTGATGAGGCTACTGTTGTCTGCCTCACGAGGGGTTTTTGCCTTCCTCTGGATCAACACAGGTTGAATTTGATGGACACCTGTCATTTCCAACCTTATAAACTAATAATTGGCCTAATACCCCCAAATAAATTAGAATTGTCCCTTTTTCCCAGCTAAATAGGTATGGCCACCATTCCCATTAGAGGATGCCATGATGCAATTACAAAGCCTCTGTGCGGCCAGGACAGTAGAAACCCCCCACAAGTGACCCCATTCTGGAAACTACACCCCATAAGGAATCTTAACAAGGGGGGCAGCGGGGATATGGCCCCCTAGTGACGGCCACATTTGGGACGTGAAAATGGAAAAAATTGTATTTTTTATTTTCTCGGCACATGTTCTACGTAAGTGCCTGTCACCAGTGGGGTCCATATGCTCACTGCACCCCTTGTTAGATTCCTTATGGGGTGTAGTTTCCAGAATGGGGTCACTTGTCGGGGGTATCTACTGACCTGGCAGCACAGGAGCTTTGTAATTGCGACATGGCCTCCATCCTCCATTCCAGCCTCTAAATGGCACTCTGTCCCTTTGGTGGCTTGCCCTGTGCCCATATGGCACATTATGCCCACATATGGGGTATTTTCGTAATCAGGGGAAACTACCCTACACGTTTTGTGTTAATTTTCTTTTTTAACCCCTTGTGGAAATGGAAAAAATCAAGGCTAGACCAACATTTAGTGTAATTTTTGTAAAATTTTTACTCTAAATCATTAATCTTGTCATGATTTTTTCATTTTCACAAGGGGCTAAAAGATAAAAAAAACCACTAAATGTGTAGAGCAATTTCCCCTGAGTACGGAAATACCCAACATGTGGACATAAAGCGCCATGCGGGTGCAGGGTAAGCCTCCGAAGGGAAGGAGCGCCATTTCGTTTTTGAAGGCTGGATTTGGATGGAATGGATTTTAAGGGGCCATGTTGCATTCAAAAGGCCTCTGTGTTGCCAAGACAGTTGAACCCCCCCACAAGTGACCCCATTATGGAAACTACACCCCTCAAGGAATGTAACAAGGGGTGTAGTGAGCATATGGACCCCACTGGTGACGGGCACAAATGTGGAACAATGTGGCGTGAAAATGAAATATTACATTTTTTACACTATAATGTTGGTTTAGCCTTGAATTTATCATTTTCACAAGGGGTTAAAAGAGAAAAAAACACACTATGTGTAGAGCAATTTCCCCCGAGTCCGTAAATACCCCACATGTGGACATAAAGCGCCATGTGGGCGCAGGGCAAGCCTCTGAAGGGAAGGAGCGCCATTTGGATTTTGGAGGTTGGATTTGGCTAGAATGGATGATGAACGCCATGTCGCATTTACAGAGCCCTCGTGCTGCCAAAACACTGGAAACCCCCCACAAGTGACCCCATTCTGGAAACTGCACCCCTCAAGGAATCTAACAAGGGGTGCAGTGAGGATATGGACCCCTTGATGACGGGCACATTTGTGCCATGAAAGTGAAAAAATGAAATTTTTTACTTTTACGTCACATTGTTCCACATTTGTGCCCGTCACCAGTGGGGTCCATATGCTCACTGTGCCCCTTGTTAGATTCCTTGAGGGGTGTAGTTTCCAGAATGGGGTCACTTGTGGGGGGTTTCCAGTGTCTTGGCAGCACGAGGGCTCTGTAAATGCGACATGGCCCTTGAAATCCTTTCCAGTGAAATTCAGCTTCCAAAAGCCAATTGGCGCTCCTTCCCTTTGGAGGCTCGTCCTGCGCCCCCTTGGCACTTTATCGCCACATGTGGGGTATTTCCGTACTCGGGAGAAACTGCGCTACACATTTTGTGTCTTTTTTTTTCCTCTTATCCCTTTAAGAAAATGAAAAATTGAAGGCTAGAACAACGTTTTAGTGTAAAAAATACATTTTTCTTTTTTCACGCCATATTGTTCGGAAAATCTGTGAAGCACCTGTGGGGTCCAAATGCTCACCGCACCCCTTGTTA
Source organism: Dendropsophus ebraccatus (assembly GCF_027789765.1). NCBI lineage: Eukaryota > Metazoa > Chordata > Amphibia > Anura > Hylidae > Dendropsophus > Dendropsophus ebraccatus. The sequence continues at coordinate 173,110,296 of NC_091455.1, forward strand.
CATTCCTTGAGGGGTGTAGTTTTCTAAATGGTGTCCCTTTAGGGGTGTTTTTTAGGTTTTGGCACCCCAGAGCCTCTGCCAACCTGAAGTGGTACAGTCAGAAATGACCAAATATAACGGAGGCGTTGAAATTCACTAGGCGCTCCTTTGTATCTGAGGCTTGTGGTTGCGTCAAATAGCGCAATAGGGCCACATATGGGGTATTTCTATAAACTGCAGAAACGGGGCAATAATTATTGGGGTGCATTTCTCTGGTAATAGGTTTATAATTATGAAAAATATTGGATTACAATAAAATCTCTGCACAGAAAATTAAAATTTTCAAATTTCTTACACACTTAGCTTTTATTTCTGTGACTCCCCTAAAGGGTTAAAACACTTTATGGATATGCTTTTGCAGAGTGTGGGGGGTGCAGTTTCTGAAATGGGGTGCTTTGTGGGGCTTTCTAACATACAGGCCCCTCAAATACACTTTAAACCTGAACAGGTCCCTAAAAATATCTGATTTTGAAATTTTACTGAAAATTTGGAAATTTGCTGCTAATGTTTTAAGCTTCCTATTGTCTAAAAAAAATTAAAGATCGTTTAATAAATGCCGCCAACATAAAGTAGACATGTTGCTAATGCTATTTAATATATAATTTATGTGGTATAACCACTTTCTGTATACGCAAAAAAGTTTCAAAGTTGGAAAAATGCAGTTTTTCACATTTTTTCACATTATTTGGGTTTTTTTCATAAAGATTTGTTATGATTATCGACTCCAATTTACCAGAAATGTAAAGTACAATATGTCACGAGAAAACAATCTCAGAATCAGCCGGATAGGTAAAAGCATCCCGAAGTTATTAATGAATAAAGTGACACTGGTCATATTCATAAAATTTGTCTCTGTCATTAAGGCCATTTCAGGCTCTGTCCTTAAGGGGTTAAAGGTGTTTTCTGGCCATTTTCAAAACACTTTGATTTGCTCACTGTCTGATGCTGATGCTGCTCTGGACTTCCTGGGGTAAGTGCCCTGGTGACATCACCATACAGCAGTCTCTCACTGCCCTCAAAAGTCAGGCCCGCTAAGGTCAGTGGTTGGCTGCGTATGTTTTTTTCATAGAGACAGGGGCGTAACCACCACTTTAGCAGCCATAGCAGCTGATATGGGGCCCGCTGCATCAGGGGGCCCCATGGCCTGCTCCTGCAATACGCTGGGCCCCCTGAGCCATCATCATTTGCCCTGCTGGCCTCCCGGGTTTTGCAAATGTCCCTTTAACTGCAAGCACTCCTGACCAGCGCTTGCAGTTATGTTGTTATGACTACACTTGACCGTTAAGTGGTCTGTCGGGAGGGCCCCAACCAAAAGTTTGCTATGGGGCCCAGCCATTTCTAGTTATGCCACTGCAAAGAGATACAGTCTGGAACTGTGGTATTGGAGTATTGAGTGAGAAGGATGTGAGTATGGGGTTTTTCATGCAGCCCAGCAGGTTTTTCTTTTGGGGGGGGGGGGGGGGGGGAAACATGGATGCAGCCAATGACTATATCCATGTTTTCCACATAGCCTTAGGGCTTTATCCAACTTCAGCAGCCACCACTAATCAAGTGCCGAAAGTTCGGGTTCGGATGGACTCGAGCATGCTCAAGGTTCGCTCATCTCTAGTACAGAACTGTAAAACAAATAATTGTTATTTTGCAACAGCTGGAGGGGAACAGGTTACCTATCCCTGGCCTAGTGTGACGTCACTGCAAAGTGGCAGCAGAATATTTATCGGTAGGCATTCTGAAGGACCAGGTAGGCGGCCAGTTCGGTGCACTGAGAGCTAAAGGACTAAATGCTAGTGTACAAAATGTCCTCCTTTTACATAGTTACAAAAGTAAAGTGTACCTCTTATTAGGGCTGGGCGATATGAACGATATGCAAAAATATCGTCATCAATTCGGATGACGATATAGATTTTCGGCATATCGTCATATCGCGATATATGCCCACGGAGTGGTAGTGAATAAGCTTCTCACCGCTCCGTGGTACCGCGCTGCAGGGCCTTCCGTTCACGCATAGTCAGCACGTTAGCTGATGATGCGTGTGACGTCAGGTCTCTCCCAGTGCATGCTTGGAAGAAGACGCGGCCCGTCTCGCCTCGCGGACTCCATCAGCCAGCCCTGCAGGAAAGGTAAGTAGCAGAGGGGTCGGGGGGTGTAGATGGCTATGGCTGGGGGGACATGATGTGGCAATGGCATGGGGCTTGGCTAGCACATAGGGAAAGGTGATGATGGCATAGGGGAGGGGGAGATGACTGGCACCGGGGGGGGGGGGGGGGGGGGGCGGGGTCTGATAACTGGCAAGGGGGGGGCTGATAACTGGCAAGGGGGGGGGGCTGATAACTGGCACAGGGGAGGGCTGATAACTGGCACAGGGGAAGGCTGATGACTGGCAAGGGGGGCTGATGACTGGCTAGGGGGGCTGATGACTGGCTAGGGGGGGTGATAACTGGCACAAGGGGGGGCTGATGGCACAGGGGAGTGCTGATGACTGGCACAGGGTGGGCTGATGGCACATGGAAAGGCTGATAACTGGCACAAGGAGGGGCTGATAACTGGCACAAGGAGGGGCTGATAACTGGCACTTTATTTTAAACAATTTTGTGTTTTACTAACACTTAATCTTTACGTTGTTTGGAAAAAGATCTGTTATACAATACACACCTTAAAAAATTCTTAAAGTGTTGTAATTTGTATACACAAACAAAAAAATTGATATATCGTGATATATCGTTATATCGTGCATGCATCAAATTATATCGTGATATAAATTTTAGGCCATATCGCCCAGCCCTACCTCTTATCATAAAAAAAAACTTTTGACATGTCACAGAGACATGTCAAAAGTTTTGATTGGTCTCAAGAGTGTTGAGACCTGTACCGATCGTGAGAACAGCTCTGTGTGGTGTGATGAGTCGGGCTCCTAATGAAAGTCTATAGAGCCTGACTTACTGACACAGCGGGGAGCAGACCATGTTGCAGCACAGTCCCCTCCTGGCTTGTTCTCACTATCAGTACGGGGCTGAACAAAAGTTTTGACGTGTCTCTATGACATGTCAAAAGTTTTTTTTTTTTTTTAGTTTTTTTTTTTGGATGACAGGTACACTTTAAAGTAACCCAATAACACAGAAGTGCACTGACATAATAAGGCTGGGTTCACACTACGTATATTTGAGGCTGTATGTTTGAGGCTGTATAGCAACCAAAACCAGGAGTGGATTGAAAACACAGAAAGGATCTGTTCACATAATGTTGTAATTGAGTGGATGGCCGTCATTTAATGGCAAATATTTGCTGTTATATTGAAATAATGGCCGTTATTTACTGTTATATGGCGGCCATCCACTCAATTTCAACATTATGTGAACAGAGCCTTTCTGTGTTTTTAATCCACTCCTGGTTTTGGTTGCTATGAGGACCTGACATGAGGACCAAATACAGCCTCAAATATACATAGTGTGAACCCAGCCGTGCACAGGTGCATACCGCCTTTCTGTCTCCTACCCTACAGGGCTGTGGAGTCGGTAAGCCGCAGCTCCGACTCTGACTCCTGAATTTTATCAGGACCGACTCCCACTCTTACTCCTTCATAAATGGCCAGTCAGATACCAGGGGAGTTATTATCACACTGGCTCAGCAGCTTCTCCCTAATGTCCTACATGATTTCTGAGGGAATAAGGAAAGATATAAAGCAAATTCTCCTGTGGATGCAGCCTCTCCAGCCTCCATGTCCTGAACTACTCATAACTAGACTAGATGGAGAAGGTGGTCTTTTCCTGCTTACAATCTTCTATGTTTCTAACTAAATATTCACCATACACACAGAAACACTGCTAACAATGCCAGATACCTGTGATATAGGGGTCAGCCATAGTGATATACAGGGGGTCACACATAGTGATATAGAGGTCACACAGTGATATAGAAGGTCACTGCGGGGGCACGCAATAGCACGCACACACACACAGCCTGCTGCAGCCATAGCATACACACACACACAGCCTGCTGCAGCCTTAGCACACACACAGCTTGCTGCAGGCATAGCGCACACCACACACAGCCTGCTGCAGCCATAGCACGCACACAGCTTGCTGCAGCCATAGCGCACACCACACACACACACAGAGCTTGCTGCAGCCATAGCACACATGCACACTGCCTGCTGCAGCCATAGCGTGCGCGCGCACACGCACACACACACCCTACTGCAGCCATAGCACACACATACACACAGCTGCAGCCATTGAACACTGAAGAAAAACACACAATATTATCCCAGAGAGAAAACACCACACTGAGGACAGAGGTTACTGCTGCACTACTTATGTCTCCTCCTCTATATTACACAGGATATCTTCATATTACACTGCTGCTCATATACAATTAACCAGCATCCAGGAAGAGAACAGCACAGATCTCCCCCCACACAATGGACTCTTTCAGCTCAGGAACAAACTGCCAAATAGTGACCGACAACTTTTCCATGACCCCCTTATGTAATAGGGCCAGTGTCGTATTAGAATGTTGCTCATAATATATATTCATGAGCAAAACTTGTAAAATTCATATCAAAATTAAATTCTGCATTTTTTTAAAGATTTTTGTTAAAGCTGGAGTCTGTACATTTTTTTTCCAACTCCGACTCTAGCCAAAATTAGCTCCGACTCCACGACTCCGACTCCACGACTCAGACTCCACAGCCCTGCTACCCTAGCAGGTTAGGATCGTCTAATCTGCTGCTAGATTCTCTTTCAATTTAAAACATATGAAAGTCTTAAGTATTAAAGTCTTAGAACAATGGATTGAAGGAAGGGGTGGGATATATGAGACAGAAATGGATGATTTTAGCTCTTGAAGGAGGCAACTAGTTCAGGACTGTTATTGCACCTAGTGGAAAGCTATTGTTTGCTGTGATAGTGCTTTGTAGGGGGCAGAGCCGTTTTAATACATTGGTGGGCCCAGTGCACAGCCCTCAAGAGTGGGCCCCCCCCCCCCCCTTCCCTTTTGGCACATTGTATAATGTACTGAATTTGCCCCCACACTGTATCAAGAGCCCCAATACATACAGTAGTTACCTTATAACACTTTTTCCACCATACAGTGATTACATATTACATAAAAACTGCACTAAACAAAACAGAAAGATATCACCAATGATACCATTACATAATACCGCCACATCATGACCCCTAACACTACAACTCTATAACAGAGTGCAGTTACATCCAGTGACTCACCGGGGGCGTCTTCTCCGATCAGAGTCTGTCACCTTTTCTTTTTCTCTCCATCCAGCGTGGGCCACCTTGAAGTCTTCTCCTGGCTGTGAATCTTCTCTCCAGAATCTGACAGACAAATATTTTAGGCTCCAACACATACAGTAGTTAGGTCCCTTGTACCCCTATACAGTAGTTACACCCCTCTGTACCCCTACATAATTACACCCCTCTGTGCCTCCATAGTTTTAAGGTGTCCCTGTAGTATATAGCCCCTCATGTGCTCCTCCAGTTATATACAGCCCTCCTGTGCGCTCCCCCATTAGTATATAGCCCCCCTGTGCACTCTCCCCAGTAGTATATAGCCCCCTGTGCTCTCCCACAATAGTATATAGCCCCCCTGTGCTCTCCCACAATAGTATCTAGCCCCCCTGTGCTCTCCCCCAATAGTATATAGCCCCCCTGTGCTCTCCCCCAATAGTATATAGCCCCCCTGTGCTCCCCCAATAGTATATAGCCCCCTGTGCTCTCCCCAATAGTATATAGCCCCCCTGTGCTCTCCATAATATATAGCCCCCCTGTGCTCTCCCCCATAGTATTCTCCCCCATAGTATATAGACCCCTGTGCTCTCCCACAATAGTATATAGCCCCCCTGTGCTCTCCCACAATAGTATATAGCCCCCCTGTGCTCTCCCACAATAGTATATAGCCCCCCTGTGCTCTCCCACAATAGTATATAGCCCCCCTGTGCTCTCCCACAATAGTATATAGCCCCCCTGTGCTCTCCCACAATAGTATATAGCCCCCCTGTGCTCTCCAATAGTATATAGACCCCTATGCTCTCCCACAATAGTATATAGCCCCCCTGTGCTCTCCCCCAATAGTATATAGCCCCCCTGTGCTCCCCCCCAATAGTATATAGCCCCCTGTGCTCTCCCCAATAGTATATAGCCCCCCTGTGCTCTCCATAATATATAGCCCCCCTGTGCTCTCCCCCATAGTATATAGACCCCTGTGCTCCCCCATAGTATATAGACCCCTGTGCTCCCCCATAGTATATAGCCCCCTGTGCTCCCCCATAGTATATAGCTCCCCTGTGCTCCCCAGTAGTATATAGCCCCCTGTGCTCCCCAGTAGTATATAGCCCCCTGTGCTCCCCCATAGTATATAGCCCCTTGTAATCCCCCATAGTATATAGCTCCCCTGTGCTCCCCAGTAGTATATAGCCCCCTGTCCTCCCCCATAGTATATAGCCCCCTGTGCCCCCCCATAGTATATAGCCCCCTGTGCCCCCCCCCCCCATAGTATATAGCTCCCCCTCCCATATAACATTGAAAAAAACAAACACTGTTACTCACCTAGGTCCACGCGTTCCTCTTCTCTTCCCTCTTGTGGCTGCACTTCCTGCAGTCACAAGAGGCTGCACACCCCTTACCCTCGCGCCGACGCTCCAGTGACGTCGGGCGCTAGAGGGAGAGTGCGGCCTCTTGTGACCGCAGGAAGTGCGGCCACAAGAGGGACTGACAGGGAGGGAGCCAATGGCTCTCTCTCTGTCAGTGTCGCTGCTGCTGAAGCGCTGAAGCGCCGCAGCAGCAGCGGGCGGGCGGGGGCAGCGGCGAACGCCGGGGGCCCCCTGCAGGGGGCGCCATGGAGGGGTAAGTAGATTACCCATCCATGGCGCTCCCCCCTGACAGGCTGGTGGCCGGAGCCCTGTGCGACCGCATTGGTCGCACATAGCAACGGCCGGCCTGCTCGGGGGGGGGGGCCCCCTTTAACCAGTGGGCCCGGTGCACGTGCACCATGTGCCCTCTGGTTAAAGCGGCCCTGGTAGGGGGCTCCATATTGGCAGTATTCACAGATGACGGCCGAAAAAATATACCCCATGTTTTTTTTTTTTGTAGTAAAACATAAAACTGTATAAATTGTAAATTTATTCATTTTAAATGAAACCTCTCAGTAGTCGAACCTCCAGTACTTCCACTAGGCTCTATTATCAAAAGCAAACAAGAAGGAATCACTGCTTTATTTACATGTGGAGCAGATACAGAGATGAGCAATGGCCGTTTCGCTTGACAACGTGTGAGCAGGAAGAACCGTGAGCGGTATCACGTGAAATGGCTGTTGCTGATCTCTGTAACTGCTCCACGTTTGAATAAAGCATCATGATAGTTTACCTGCTGGTGAGTGCCGCGATTCCTTCTATTTTCGGTCGCACTGAAACCGCTACTGCATGACGATATGTTGGCCTCCCTGCTGATGTTGCTGAGAACCTGTGCTTCTGTGGAAGGTTTGTGCTGACTGTCTGCTTCAACTATTGACAATGATATTGTGCATAGCCTAAAATCCTGCGCAAGCACCATAGAACAGCGGTGCAGTGCATGTGCAGTAATGTTGTCTTCTGCTGGTTCTCTTTTGAGGTTTTTAACACAGCAATTGCAGAACATGCTTTGTGGCCGCTGGGAGAAGACAATGTTAGGTCCTATTACACTGAGTGATTTTTAACGATTAACGACTAAAGATAAACAATCGCAAACGAGATTGTTTATCGTTAACCTGATATCGTTCACCATGTTACACAGAACGATAATCGTTAGTTACACAGAACGATAATCGTTAGTTACAATCATTACTACAATCGTTGTGGTGATTGTTACTATGAATGTTTATTCCTTCTGATCCCAGCAAAACAATGAACAATGTGCTATTACACTGAACGATTAGTGAAAAAATGCGGAACTTGAGCGAACAAATGTGGAATTACAGCGAACGATTAGCAAACGATTAACGTTAATTTTAGGTTCAGATATAAATAAACGATCAACGATATACGAACGATTTTTTAATCGTTGCCTGCAATTACACAGAACGATTATTGTTTAAATTCGAACGATTTAACGATTTTTTGCACAATAATCGTCCCGTGTAATAGGGCCCTTACTGTGTACGTGCTTCCCAGTCACTTTGTGACACTTGCGCAGGTGGAGAGGTGGAGGCGACTATACAGTCAAGTCGTTGTCAGTCAAAGTGGTGGATGAGGTTACATGCAGCCCAAGAGGCATTGCTAGCAAGTGGATGGGGTAAACTTAGCTGGGATTTTTTTATTAAAAGCATAATAAATCTGTGTTTGAGGGGGTCAAAATAAAGATATGTAGAGGATTCATTCCAAATACTTTAGGGTGTGTTCACATGTACAGGATCTGTAGCAGATTTGATGCAGATATCAATGTAACTAAATGACTAAACACAGCATCAAATCTGCTGCGGATCCTGTACGTGTGAACGCACCCCTAAAGGGAATGTGTAAGGAGAAAATGACCTATTTGTTTATATCAAGTTTTTTTTCTGTTTTATTATCTATAATAGAAAATAATCCTGAGACCTTGCAGTTTTCATTCTCACTACTGGCGCTAAAACTTCTTGTCTCGTGTGTGTTTGGTGATAAGAGGAGGCCGCTGTAAAGTGATCTGTACAGCATTACAGCGTCAGGTGACACCAGTAGATAAAGGAGACAATAGCAGCTCCCTGTGGAATGACCTTTTTAAAGTTTACAGAACACGCTCAGTAATCCTTCAAATTCATCACAAGGGGACAGACTCTGTCTATTGTTGTCTATGTCCATGGGGCTTGTCGTAAAGCATGTCACTAAATGCTGTTAAGAACAGCTAAGGCAAGATTGCAGCCCCTATAACAATATACAAAAAGTAAAATAAAAAAATTACAATTAGAGAATAGAAACCGATTAGAAAAGACCATGTTTTAGTACTTGATTCTAATCAGGCAATACATTCCCTTAAAATTCTAGTGACATATTTTCTGGCATATAAGACAACTTTTTAACCCCCAAAAATATTCACAGAAGTCGGGGGGTTGTCTTATACGCCGGGTACGGTGGGGGAGCTCAAAAACGTCCGCATCCCCGTCGTATGTGGCGACCTCTGTAAAAAAAAAAAAAAAACTACTCACCTGCGACCCATTCCCAGCAGCCATGTGTTCGCGGCACAGGGAGTGTGATTCACACTGCCTGCGCCGGAGGTCCCCAAAGCTCTCCTGGCAGCCGAGCGTTTCATTGGAGGCGCTCTGCTACCGTGAGAGCTTCGGGAGAATGGCAGAGGCTTCTCAAATGAGACGCTTGGCTGCTGGGGGAGCAGGTGCATCACACTACCTGCACTGGCAATGGGACAGGAGACGTGTGGCTGCTGAGAACTAGAGATGAGCGAACCTGCCGGATTTCTGGTTCGTACGAACCAGAAATCTCGGCACCTGACTCCCACAGTCTGCCGGCTCCGTGCAGCAAGTGGATACAGCCTAAGGAACGCCTATGCCATAGGCTGTATCCCAGTTTTTTAGGCGTTCCTTACGCTGTATCCACCCGCTGCACGGAGCTGGCAGACAGCGGGAGTCAGATGCCTATAGTTCTGGTTCGTACGAACTAGAAATCCGCCAGGTTCGCTCATCTCTAGTGAGAACGGGTCACAGTTGAGTTGAATTGTGGTTTGTTTTTTTTGTTTTTTTAATATTGTTCAACGTTTTCTGGCGTATAAGGCAAACCCCTGAAAATCCTCTTTAAAGTCAGAGGTCGTCTTATACGCCGGAAAAAATGGTAATTAAAAGCACTATATTTGCCAATCTAACAAAACATGTAGTTCTATGTACATTTCTACTTTCTTGCTACATATGTGCATCCCAGTGGTCAGACATGTCTTTTGTCTTGGCCCAGAACAGGGTGACACCTTCATAAATATCTCTTGTTTCAATGGTGGAGCTTCCGGGCCCCTTTTCTCTTCCAGGACCCTATTTGCATTATTGCCTATGAAGAGGACACTTCATGTGTTAGAGGATTAGGGGGATTTCTAGACACATACTGGATGTGATGAAAATTGCTTGTCATATGCAAATATATCATTTTGAGCAGATAAAGGCATTATACCGGAAATTTACAGTTATCGGTCATCCATCATCTGTTCCCTATCTTTCTGTCTGGATAAAAGAAATATTGTATGCTTAATAAACTTCACAAATGTCATGTACTCACTTGTTTGGTACTGGATTCAATCTAAGCAGCGCAGAAACAATGGTGCAATATTATAGGACTGTGTAAACTTTGACAACGTCCGCCTTTTATCTGAGAAGTCTGACGCTCATGGATGACAAGCTCCCAGGAGTGTCAATTAGATTTGATGTTGGAAATCAGTGGCCTAACCCTGATGCACTCACACTGAGAAGGGAACACTCCCACAGCAGTACAGATGTGGGTTTTTATCCTTCTCACAAGTTGGTAGGAATGTTTTTAACCCATTTTTAGCATGCTAGCATGTGATGTGTAGAGAGTTTGTGTAGAATAACAACATTTTTCCTTTTATGTATTTCTTACACGCATATCTTGTATTACACAGAAGTTTATCTTATGTTTTCTAATGCTCTCATCCTGTATAATGTATAGATCAGAAATCCATATTTGTAAAATTTTCTTTTGCCACTTTTAGTAAGGTGCTAATATATTGGTGTATTTTTAAAGAAACAGTCCAGTTTTTTTTTTTTTCATTCTACCCCCCCCCCCCCAGCACCCCCCACATCCCCCATGCAGACTGGCACATATACTTATGATGATTGGTAACTGCGTGGCTTTGTTCCAGTCTTACGGCCCTGCTGGGATCCCACTGGTGCCCACATGACCTCTTCAGCTCTGCAGCTATGTATCTCTATGAGAGCGCTCACATAGAGATGCATTGCATTGGAGACCCTGACTTCTGGCCTTAAATAGACCTGTAGAAAGAAGAGGGTTAGAAGAGCCGTGACATCACCGACAGCAGTATCTAAGCAGTGCCATAGGACTGGAACGAAGCCACACGACATGGGTCAACATTGGTAAGTATATGTGCCAGCCTGCAGCGAAGGGGGGGGGGGACTGGACTGGTACTGGTAATGTTTTGTTATAAATTAACATCTTCTTGACTTTCCTGATCTGGGATTGAATGGTTATGAAACTCTTCATTTAATGCAAATTTTTAGCAGCTAGAGCCTTTCAGTAATAAAGGCTTAAAAAGACATACAGATGAGGGAGTGTCCAGATTGTGATGTGAATGGGGTCTTATCTTCCAAAGGAGGGCAACCAATTTGACAGGTTCATGGCTGTTAGGGCTCACTGATGTACATGGGGGAGTGAAGGCTAGTCTGTCTGACTACTGTGGCATAAATTGATGATAAAGTTAAAGAAGTCCGGCAACATTTTTTATTAAAGACTTGTATTGCCCCCCAAAAGTTATACAATTCACCAATATTCACTTATTACAGGAAATTCACATAAAGTGCCTGGATAACATGGTGATGTCACGACCTGACCCCCAGAGCTGTGCGGGCTGTGGCTGACAGGATGATGGCAGGGGGACACTGAGGGACACAGGGCACTGGAGGGACACTGAGCATCCCTCTGCCATCATCCTCTCCAGCAGCCACAGCCCGCACAGCTCTGGGAGTCGGGTCGTGACATCACCATTTTATCCAGGAAGTGAAGCCTTGATGCAGTAGTAAGTGCAGGGATAAAAGCACCTTATAAGCATTTCCTGTAATAAGTGTATATTGGGGATTTGTATAACTTTTGGGGGGGGCAAATTTATGGTGGACTTCTCCTTTAATACTGACCATGACAGAAAGGTGTAAGAACACACAGTGTAGCTGCAGATTGATCAGTGTACTGGCCACCGGCTTCTGTCATAAGCTGCTATGATGGTCAGTTGAGTCCCAGGGCTGGTTTATAAAACAATGGAAGGAGGTGGTCTTGTCTGAATCACATTCTTTTTACATTGAATGAATAGCCACATGTATGCTGGGTTCACACATTTTAGTGTACACTAAAAAAGAAAAAAAAAAGTATGCATTTTTATCCGTGTGTGTTTTTTTTAATTGAAGTCAATAGAAAAACAGGTCCAAACAAATTGCAGACAATTGTGTCTGTTTTTTAGTTTGTTCCCCCCCCCCCCCCATAAAACATACGGTAAATGGACTGCAAAAAAATGCAGTGTGAACCCAGCCTTACCTGGAGTAGAGATGAGTAGAGATTACATCAGGAGAAGGTAAAGTAGTTGGTCAGTGTAATGTTCTAGGCAATATTATCCTGGGATATGTTGGGTTCTGACCTCCTTGATGATGTTACCTAGGGTTCTATTATAGAGTGCACCTTGTGTAATAGGGCTAGCGATCATCGGGTTGTAGGTGGTCTGTGCCTGAATCTGTGTAATAAAGAGGAGCCGATCATCAGCTGATCATTGTCTTTGAGCAAGTTTAAATCATTGTGTAATAGTGATGTGTGACTGATGCCTAATGAAAGAGTAAAGGAAATAATAAATATTAGACTTGACTGTCCACGGTGCCTTTTTCCTGCCCTTGCTGACTCATCTCTGAAAGGACAGGCCGTTCAGCCAATCACTGACCGAGAGTGGACAGCACTGTGGCCAGTGATTGGCTGAGCGGGCTGTCAATTCCAAGACTGTCTCGGCAGTTCCAGCGGTGGCTGCAATGAGCAGGGAACAGGCAGGAGGATACTGGGGGACCGTGGACAGATATGTATAAAACATAGTTATCATTTTACCACTTTAAAGCAATGACATTGCAGCCTAACTGAATGATTGTCAAGCTGTCTAATAGGCTTGGTAAGTGCTGATCAAGTAGATCTAAATCCAGAACTTTCAATTCAGACCAAATCTGTTTAGACAGGATCAAATCTGACTGTCGATTTGAGCCCTAGAGCGCAAGCTGTTTTTTAGCTCTAAAAATTTTCCAACCGTTTATTTCAAATGGTTAACGGGGTTATCTAGCGTTAGGAAAACATGGCCACTTTCTTCAACACCACTCGGATGCAGGTTTTGCAACTTGTTCCATTGAAGTGAATGGAGCTTAATTGCATACTACAATTGAACTGGAGACAGGAGTCCTTATGTCTCTGGATAAAAATGGCCAAGTATTTCTAAAAATGGATAACCCCTTTAATGGCTAATATTTAAAGATGTAGTATATTTATTTTTTTTTAAAATGTCCTCCTATCTTTCCTTGGTTTCGGTGGACAGTTTTAATCGTATTCACTTGCACTTTATAAATTTGCTCTATTATTCCGCGAGTTTCCTAACATGCTGCAAATATGTTTGATCCTCTGAGTGAAAGAAACGCGGAGCAAAATTCCAGCTAATTATAGGCTTTATTTCCTTATTATTTTTCCTTGTTAGTAGCAATATCTCTGTGCTCAGAGGTTACAGCATGATGTACTTATCTGCTCTGCTTTAGTTTTACACGTGAGTTGTTAAGCAGAAATAAATGAGGTTCTTCTGGCGAGTTAAAATGTGAACTGACTGTCACAATGAGATGACTCTCGGAGCAGTTAGCCAGCATTAATAAGGCACACTTGAGTAATTGAATTTGCATAACAAGGGCGCTGAAGGGATCTGACAGGCAGAGATATTTGTCTTGCTGGAGATCTCCAGATGGACATGACCACACAGCAGCTGGGCGGCACAGGGCTCAGCATGGTCAGCAACACCCAGGCTGTCAGCTGGCCCCTGTGACTGCAGAGCCCTGGCAGGCCAGCTGGTGGCTTCTGACAGCCAGGGTCCACAGTCAAAGAATCTTTTCAGGCTGGCTGTCAGGTTATGCTATCTGCAGGGACCAGCGCTGGGATGGAACGAGTTACCAATGAGGGTTGTTAGAAGGGTTGAGAAATCTGCTTCTGTGAGGTGGATGCTTGTTAGCTGCTGGGGCCTTTAGTCTTCTGATTTTCTACAAGGTCAATTTGTTTTTGTTCTATTTCTTTAAGGAACAAAGCATAATTATACTTCATTGCATGATATGAAGTCCTTGCTCACATCCAGGAAAGGGAGCATTATCTAAATGGCAGTAGCCGGTAATTACTCGTGTGTGAAAATGGGATTAATGTCATTCTGCTTAGCAAATGAAGATGATTTTTGTAATAGGTTATTGCATGTTTTTGTTTTTTTTGCCATTTTTGAGTGCGGTACTTTGTAAGTTTTTTTTTTTTTTTTGGGGGGGGGGGGGGGGAGGGGCATAGAATACAGACACAGATACTGCATAGTCACTGCTGTTAATTCTGGGTTCATAAATAAACTCTATAACTATAGTGAAGACTGGTACACAAAACCCTACCAGTGCAGATCTAGGCCATATTCACATACCGTGAAATAAATATAAAATACAGCCGTAATTTAGAGTGTAAAATACGGCCACAGTTTCAATTTTGCTCTGTTGAGGTCAGTGGGATATTGCCCAGCAGTGAACACACCATATATAATAGCTGTAATTGATTACGTCCATCCAAATAATGAACGTGGTCATTGTATATGATCTGCTTTTGTAAAATATGGCTGGTTTTTAACCTGTTCACACATTTGTTTTATTTTCACTCAGAATTACAGTAATAATTGGCTTTTATTTTACTGTGTGTGAACATAGACATTCAGGTTGTGTAGAAATCCTGGTTTTAATGTCTGCCCATTGGTGGTTTTTACCAGTATGTGTGTCCAGTTTTGGAGATGACTCTGTGGGTATGTTCTCATGGTTAATAAGCCTCCAAGTATACAAATCAACATGGTATATACTTTCTAACCCCTTCATGTCCAAAGGTCACTGACACATGGATGTCCAGGTCACACAAAAGCAATGTTTCTCCTCACATTTTTTAATGCTATACCATTACATAGCATTCATTAGAATTATCGGTGCTCTGCCTGGGGCAGACTCTATGAGAAGATCACCGATCCAAGAGGATGGAGGTAAGTATTTCCTCTCCGCCTGTCAAATTAAGTGATTGGGCCCCTCACAGTCATGTTCATTCAGTGACAGGTACTTATCATATCACTGACTTCCTTAAATGCTGTAGTTGCTATAGATTGCAGCGTTTAAGGAGTTAATGACCAGTAGCTGTGTGATCACGGCTGCTCTCATTATGCCCAACTTCTGGAACACTACTTTATTGTGATCGCCCCGGCACACAGTGTCCCAGTGTCCCATTAAAACCCCTTTACAGCAGCAATGTGTATATATACATACTAAACTTGTTTTTTTTTATTCCACTTTTGTTTCAATTTTCTGACATTTTTGGGGACATTTTTTTGTAAAAACCATGGTGATTTGCAAGCTATTTTGGAAACTGTTTTTCCCCATGGTTTATACCTGTGGTTTTTATTAACAGTGTGTGCATACCCTTGGGATGCATTCATGAGTGCATACTTTTTTTTTTTTTTTTAAATCAAAAGTGTGGTAAATGCACTGCTTGCTTGCTAACGTAAAGCACAAAATACAGGTCAGATCTATTAGTTTTGGGGATCTAAGTGTCCTATTACACTGAGCGATTTTTAGCGCTAAACAATTGCAAACGAGATTGTTTATTGTTAACCTGAAATTGTTCACCATATTACACAGAATGATGGTCGTTAGTTACAATTGTTATTGCGATCGTTAATATGATCGTTTACTCCTTCTGATCCCAGCAAAACAATGGGCAATGTGCTATTACACTGAACGATTAGTGAAAAAATGCGAAACTTGAGCAAATGAATGTGGAATTACTGCGAACGATTAACGATAATTTTAGGTTCAGATCTAAATCAACGATCGACATACGAACAATTTTTCGATCGTTGCCTGCAATTACACAGAATGATTATTGTTTACATACGAACGATATAACAGCTTTTCGCATGATAATCGTCCCGTGTAATAGGGCCCTGTGATTCCACGCCTCAGAAGTATGCTTTCTGAGATGGCAGTGGGCAGGTCTATATAGCGATTACTGCGCACAGGGAAAAACCACTTTGCAGGCAATGCTCAATAGCTGCAAAATGTTGTCACAGGAAATGATTGGCGCAGAGCAGAAGGCTACAGCTGTCTTTTTCTCCCTGGTTGGCCCCTTTTAATATGTAATTGAAGCAGTTTGGTGTAGTGGGTGCGCTCCTGTATCCCTCAGTGCACCGACCCACCTGCTCCTGCATTCATAACAGCCCACCACAGTCAGCAGCGGCACTTGTTCAACTACAGCTGTTATAGCCACTGATTGCCTGAGCAGACCTATGATGTCATCTCTCTGAACCCAGGAAGCCATGAGCTAGCAGAGACACGGGTACCGGGGGAGCATGGAAGGTAAGTATAATTGTTTGTTGTTGATGTTTTTTCTAGCCCCTCACTGAGCATGTTTTTTAAAGGCCATTAAGTACTTGCATTGACACCCATTGGTTTACTGATCTTGCACTCCAATTTTTTAGCATTCTTGAAGCTTTGCAGTAATAGAATCTTTAACCCCTTCACGACATATGGCTGTATATGTTCCAACTGCCAACGCCTTATGCAGTTGGAATGTATATATACATGGTGGTGTGGAGGGGACATTAAAGCGTGCTGCACTTTTTCAGTGTGAGCAGCACCACACCTTCCCATCGGCTGGCTTTCCCCATAAGTGCCAATAGCTGTTACAATGACTGACACAAGCGATCATGCCGATGTCCACCGTTAAATAACCCCTTAAAGTAATCTATAACAGTTGCGGTGTTCCAGTGCTCCAGTGACGTCTTCAGCATCATCCGAAATGCCGCCCCAGACTTACAGGGACCTTCGCCGGCAGCCGCACACTGCTGGAGCACAACTAGCGCTCACTGTCTGTGTCCGTCTCCCATCTCTTCCCTATCGTATATCACTTCTGGTCCTGACAATATAAGATATAAAAATTGCCATATTATCTGAATGTAGAGTCACCATTTCAGATATTTTTCAAGGAGAAGTCCCACCAATTTGAAGTCTGCAGGCGGACAGGGTGGGTGGGAAAATAACAAGCAAGTTAACTCACCCTTGCCCTGCCTCGTAGTGCCACCATCGGGGTCCAGGTACCCAACTCCTGCAGCAGCAAACTCATGTGCGCAGCTCGGTGATTGCCTACTCATCCAGTCAGTAACTGGGGTGGTGTCCCGCCTTAGTCACTGATTGGCTGAGCGGGCTACACTTAGCCGGGGATGGGATGATACAGTTAGCATACTGATGTCTGTGAGTATACTGATGCCTGTGTTTGCTGTATTACTGCAAGTGTTTCCTTGAGAAATTCTGAAACCTTATAGAACAAAATGTACTTAAGCTAGAATACTCATTGGGGATATATTAAAAATAGCATGGCTATTAGTGTTCAAGCCGATCAAAGAACATCTAGTAAGGGGCGACATACACTGAGCAGGATCTGGATTTGAACCGCTGTTCAAGATACTTTCTCCTGCATTAATGCAGGGACTACTAAACAAATTCAGATGCCAGGTGACAGGGAACAGGGCTTTTCACTGGAGTTGTCTAAAGCTAACAGCATTTCAGCGCTACATTCCCATATATATCGAAATTCTCCTTGTATTATTATTTATTTTTATATACTGTAGTTGACTAAATGTCATAGTTACATATTTAATAAAACAAAAACCCTTATGAGGAACAAATAATTCCAACTACAATTATAGCAATAATCAGAAAAAAAATCCCTGAATCAGTGACACATCGCCAGAAATCTAGTGCCCCAACTGTATAGTAAAGTTTCAAAAATGTTATTGTTAATGGGGCCAAGGAAGTGGTTTTCTCTGTAATTTCCCCCTCACTTTTTGGGATGGTATAAAAAACAAGTCATACTTGCCTAACCCAGTCCCCTGCTGCTTACCACTTCTTCCTGCTTCCAAAATTAGATGTTGGAGCAACAACTGCTTGCTTAGCCAATCAGTGGTGTTCCCTTTTTGGCTGGTGATTGCAGATCCTGCTAAAGATACACTCTATACTTTTGTTGGCCGTACCCATCATTCATGGCATGTTTTGGACATTGGTATAAGGTGTATGGAGCTCTCGTAACCATTCACTGACTGGTGATGTTGGTGGAGATTTTCCATAATTTATTCCAGGAAATATAAGCCACAGTCAGCTCTCAGAGTTAGAGACTTACCCCTCCACATTGAAAACATGGGAATGCCCAGTCGTGCAAAAACTTCCTGTGTCTTAGAGGACAGGGGCCAAAGGAGTTAAATGCTAAATGGTTGTTCGCCTGTTGGTTATTGAAGGTATATGGTCACCTTAAGACTTCTCATCTAAAATCACAAGAGAATTGGAGAGCAGTGCAGGATGAGAAATAAAAAAGAACAAGAACTGTGAGGGACTGGGTTAGGTAAGTATTACTGGAATACAAATCAAATCAATCAAATCAAAAAAGCTTTATTGGCAGGTCCAAGTTTACACATTAGCATTGCCAAAGCATGTGTAAAATATGGGGTTGAGTAAATGGGATTCACTCGGGATTGGTGTATGGGGGTTCAGTATGGAGGGGGGATACATTCAGGATCGGTGTATGAGTCCATGACGTACCCTTTTAATGCCTCTAAAATACTTGTTAACATGGTGTTGCTTATGAGTGGAGTATATTCATAGCATACTTTTACTGAGGCAGTTGTTGTGGTTATTGTGCTGATACCACACATACAGGTTTAATCACAGTTTGGTTGCAGTTATCTGAAATGCTTGGCAAAAATGTACAATAAAACCACAACTTATGGCCTTACTCTTATAAACTATAATCCTCTTTTATTGTCACTGTTGAAATCCAACATGCCAGCTTCTTTTTCTTCTTTTTTCTCTTCACTACCATCTGCCATAGAGAGAGTTGGGTGGCCCCGTACGTATTCAGTCTGAACGGCTTAAACATTTTTCGATGTTCTCTTTTTGTAATCATTGCGTCCTATATAACTAAAGCGATGGCATTTTTCCGTCCCCTAACTGATCTCTTTTTGTGTATTAAAGTAGACGAAAATTTTAAAACATGGATATATGTAGTTTACATAGACATCACTAGTCAGTGGAGGTTTTATGGTATGGGTTATTTACTTAAATTTTTTTAATGTTCTCCAAATTAGTTAATTTAAATTCACAATACTGTAGGGAGAGAAAAAAGTTAAAGGGAAACTATCAGCAGGTTATACGAATTCAACCTGCTGATATCTCTCTATTGTGCAGGGGGCGCTGAGGATGGAGGTAAGTTTCTTACCTCTAATCTCTTGCCTCTAGTTTGGACCACTGTGGGGAGTGATTTTATATATATTCTGTTTTCTGCATTGTAACCTATAAATTCATTGGGGGAGATTTATCAAACATGGTGTAAAGTGAAACTGTCTCAGTTGCCCCTAGCAACCAATCAGATTCCACCTTTCATTCCTCACAGACTCTTTGGAAAATGAAAGGTGGAATCTGATTGGTTGCTAGGGGCAACTGAACCAGTTTCACTTTACACCATGTTTAATTAATCTCCACCATGTGTTCAAAGACTTTAGTCCACTTCCATAGCTGACTTTTTGTGTGGTTTTATATTTTGGTCTGAAATTTCAATAACATTTACCGTATTTTTCGGACTATAAGGCGCACTTAAAATACTATGATTTTCTAAGAAATTGTAAGTGCGCCTTATAGTCCAGTGCGCTTTATATATGGACCGGGATAGCTCCGGCCTCCATGGCGCAGATAGGCTGCCGAGCTCACATCTCCAAACCACACAGAACAGCGCAGCGCTCCCTCACCTGGACTCCCGGCCCATGGCTCCGCAGGCCTTTCCTGCTGTCCCGCTCTCCCACTCTCAAGGTGTCCCGCTCTCTCCCGCTCTCTCCAGCAGTAGTAAGCTGAGTGTCAGGGATGCACAGATTGTCAAAGGGATCCTCTACAGGCAAGGACTTAACAGGAGTGGAGGCAGGCAGAAATGGATACAGAAGGAGGCCTGAGTGCTGCTGTGCTGAGGAGCTGTCTGCATTCCGAAGGGGAGGGGGAGCCCGAGTGGAGGCAGAGGGGAACTGATGCTGCGGCTCTGCGGCTAAGCCCAGCAAGGGTCCGGGGGAGCCGGTATTTGCAGGCAGGCTGTACCGATTGTTACCTCTGTCAGATGAGGGAAGAGTACGGGCTGCCATGGGCTCCCTGTGTGTCCCCGCTGATGCTGTGTGTGACGGAGCAGTCTGCCACACCGCTCCACCGCCGGCATATGAGCAGGATGGAGGGGGAGCCGCAGGGACTCCGGCGCCATGTTGCTTTGACCGGGCAAAGGGGAGAGAGGCTTCCAGCTTCCTCCGTGCTTCCTCCGCCAAACTTATACACTATAATGCGGTGCGCCTTATAGTCCGGTGCGCCTTATAGTCCGGTGCGCCTTCTATATGAACCTAGATGGCTTAGCAGGCTAAAATTGGAGGTGCGCCTTATAGTCCGGTGCGCCTTATAGTCCGAAAAATACGGTAATTAATTTTTGATTCGGTGCAATGTAACTGAGGATAATACTAAACCATTTCTAAGATAGGTCTATTGATGGGTTATGGAGGGTCAATGGGGATGTATTTATTCAGTGGGCACCGAGTGGATAGTAATGTTATGGTAAATTTAGGAGAAAATTGTTCATTAGCTATGGTACTCACATTTCAAAAGCTTAGGAATGCATGGCAGAACTTGGACAAGATTGCAGCGATCACATGGGATTAATAAAGAACAATCTTCATTTAAATAATGTGTCGGCAAATAAATTGTAGAAATGCAAATCACTATTTATTTGTACAGCAAGTTTGCAATCAATATCTGATATGAATTAATTTTGATGCACACTGTGCATTTACTAGACTTTTCTTTACATTTTTCTCCCAAAAGGTTTAGATGTCATACATTTATGTATCAATAATGCAAACTAATATGTTGTTTAAATATTGTCTGTATAAAAATAGCAACTATTGTGCATATAAACCAATAAAAATGAAATTGAAAAAAAAAAAAGTGTCTAGCTTAATGGTCAATTTAGCAGGTGCATGCAATATTGCCAGTGTATTTGTCTTTGCAGTCCATGCATCTCTCTGCCACATAAGAAGGACATGGTAGATTGTAGTATAAACTGGCTTAGTTAGTATAAATTGTTGCATTCAGATCCAGGAACTTTAAAGGGGTACTCTAGCGATCTTTTTTTTTTTTTTTAATTATTATTATTACTTTTTATTTATTTATTTTCAAATCAACTGGTCCCAGAGATATGTGATTTACTTCTGTTAAAAAATCTCCAGTATTACAGTACTTATCAGCTGCTGTATGTCTTGCAGGAAGTGGTGTTTTTTTTTTTCAGTCTGACACAGTGATCCCTGCTGCCACCGCTGTCCATGAACTATCTAGAGCAGTAGCAAATCCCCATAGAAAACCTCTCCTGCTCTTCATACAGGAAATAATACACCACTTTCTGCAGGACATACAGCAGCTGATAAGTACCAGATGACTGGAGATTTTTTAAAAGAAGTGAATTACAAATCTCTCGCATTTTCTGACACCAGTTGATTTGGAAAAAAAAAAAAAAAAGCTTTTTGCTGGAGTACCCTTAAGTCAAGGATGGGGAACCTTTAGCGCTCCTGCTGTTGTAAAACTACAATTCCTATCATGCCTGAACAGCCAAAGCTACAGCTTCTGTTGTCCAGGCATGATGGGAATTGTAGTTTTGCAACAGCTGGAGGTTCCCCACCCCTGCTTTAAGCTATGCCCATAGATTTTAAGTTAGTGAATAAAAAAAAAAAAAAAAAATGTAGTTTGTTTTTTTTCTACATGATTTTTAATATGTTAAAGACTTGAAAAATGTTCTGAGGGAAATCACAAATGTTGCAATCTCACATTTGATTAAATAAACCTCTTATTCCCATAGGATCTTTTGAGTGCTCTGGTAAATCCTTTTTTTTTTTTTTTTTTTTAAAGTGGAATGTAGTTATGAGTCTCCTGTATTCATTATGGGAGTTCATCCTCACGCTGTTCTGCCCCTGTGGGGTGTTTCCCGTCCTTATACTTGCCGTCCTTATACTTGTAAACCCGTCCTTATACTTGCCAACTGACAATTTTGACAACACAATTCCATGAACCAGTCTGCAAAAAATGGAAATATTGGTAATTATGTAACTTATATAACCCAGCCCAGTCCTCCACCACCATTTTTAATGACTTTTCTGGTGGCGATCCTAACGTTATATATATATATGTATGTATGTGTTTGTTGCTGGTATGCTAAGGATTTTTCTTTCTAAAATATTATAATTTCAGGCTGACTTTTTATTGCTTCACTCACATTGGTAACTATTCATAGATAACCCTGTAAAGATCCACAGCGACAAAAACAGGAGTTCTAGTCATACAGGGAGAAGGAATGCAAAGCAGGTTAACACTGAAATGAAAGTCCCATCCTAGGCTAAAGAAAACCTTTAAAAGATGCAAATTTATTGTAGCGATTGTCATGCAGGCCTATCCAAATCCACAGGTATTATTCTGAACCATCATGCAGCTCGATCAATGACAGAGTAAATGGGAATCTCGGCAAGATACACAGGATATGCATAAAAATACGAGCAGTCAACCATATACAACAATTTGTGCCACCTAATCTCTAAACCTTAGCTATAGATTTCTGCACAATATTAAACTTTTGAAGAAATGACATATAGCGTATTGGCTCAGCACTTCATTATTCTGTGCGCCTCATTGTGGGTTTTGTAACCTTGATTCCTATTTTATCTCTGACCTGGTGTGATCGTATCCCTTGATACCTGAACTTCCTGTGCAGAATGGATTGCATACCAATCAGGTCAGTGTACTTTATGACAGGTACCTTTTAAAAAATTCCATAAGCAATTCACACTTCGCGCCCCCCCCCCCAAAAAAAAGAAAAAGAAAAAAAGAATAAATAAAACTACACATCCCATCATACACGGCCAGCCGAAGGCTAGATATTGTAATTTTGCAACAGCTGGGGGACTGAAGTTTCTCCATCCCTGCTCTATACCTACAATGCTTCTTTAGTTTTTTTGGTCAATAAAAATCTTTAAATCACATGATCAAAGACACACGTGAAAAAGGGCCTGAAAAGAATACTAATACACACTACGGAGGAAAATGCCACAAAACTGCTGGGCTATGAAGGGGGCCCTTGGGTGCTTATCACGGTGGTCCGGAGTGGAGTTGTGAGCCACCTGGACTATCTGTACCGCCACCCACAGAAAGGGGAGATGACCCAAGGATGTAGGTGCCAGAACAACAATGTCCTGTTACCATAAATAAAATCTTCTTTACTGCATAAATACTTAGTACACCAGCTGACAATAGGCTTCTGACTAGACACAATCTGTGCTAAGAGCTTTAGAGGTACAGTAGATTAGTAGAGTTGAACTGGTCGCGTGCTGAGAAGTAAGAGTTGGTTCAGAATAGCAGAGTAGAGTAGGTCGTGAGAGTTCAGAGTAGCATCGAGGAGTTTGTCTTGAGAGTCCCAACCCAGGGTAGAAGTGTGCTCTGTCAGAACTTTTAGGAGAAGTAGAATACTTGAAAGTAGAAAACTACTTGTGCCTGTGTCTCGACCTCTGCCGTGATACCATCTATTGCCCTACAGTGTCAGGTGACCTGTCCAGACCTTGTTACCTGAGTTGAGCAAGGTGGACAAGATTACCTGGTTACACCTGCGCTGCGAGAGAGAGTACGTAGGCCTGTAGCAACTTTGCTCTATCCGGATCAGTTCCCCTTGTTTCAGGATACTGTCCTGCACCTTTTAAAGATGTTCACGGCGTGAGTTGGGGGATCTCTGATTTGTCCTCTCTCTCAAGTGGTTTACCACTGCATAACTAGAATAAGGATTGCTTTAGGAAGAAAGTCTCTGCGTCTCCCATGTGTGTCCGTCTACTACCACGCTCCAGACTAGACTACACTGGATTGTTCTTTCGTCCCCGACAGGGGACCTGGCCTAGCCAGGGCCCAGCTGAACTACAGCTGTCTGGCGGCAATTCCAAGGATTGCTGTACTATTTAATACCTGCCTATCCACACCATTGTATGCACTGCTATTCTGATGAAGAGGACCTCTGTTCCTCGAAACGCGTAAATATTGTGCACTTTTAATAAATATTTTTACTTTATTCAGCCTCTATTTGGAGTCTTTTGGGCAGCGCTAACATTTATGGATTAGCCACGCACCATTTTTGTACCTAGACTAGCCTTATTCCCACGGGCCCCCACTTGGGAGCATCCCGTTTGGGCTATCCTAGTTGGCCTGCAGACCTGCACTCTCCACCGAAGCACCATATCCTGGCATCTTCTGAAGACCTGGTACCCATTTGGGTGATATGCATAAAGCCCAAGGGGCTTGAAGGTGAGCACCCCATCAGCACCTTGCATTTTTAACTGACTTGTTTGTACGGTATCACACGAGGCGCTGCTGCCTGGCTTTTTTCTCTCTCCCTTGTCTAGCCTCTCTCTACCAAGACTTGGATAAGACTCCTAAGTGTGGGTATGTACTTCCTCTCCCTGTGTGAAAACTTCCTACAGGGTGTGTAATACCTCCTGTGAGTGGCGGAGAAGATAATGCAGAGAAAAGCAGGAGAATAGAGAGAGGTGGAGGGAAAAAAAGAGCTCTTATTGGTGCACAGATTACAAACAAACAATAACCCACTTCTTCACTACAGCTGTGCAATATACAAGTGCATAGACAAATATTTGTGACATCTAGTGGCAAAACTTAGGCATAACATCATTACCACTTTACTTGAAGTACTTTTTGCGAGGGGTGGTACACTGCACAAGAATGCACTGTATACTTTTCTTTTACAGTGGGTTTCTGGATCAGATGGATGCAGCTGTGTGCACATTTGCATAACTTGGTTGGTTACATACATATATACTTGTGAATGGTTGACAGTTATCGAAGGTGCACTACTGCTTGTCACCTGCTTCATAATTTAAGTTTCATTGAGCAACGTAAGTCTGTGTTGAGACATATATCTGTGTGATGAAACAATATGGCAGTTATTGGAGTACCAATGGTGGTTGTAACTTACCTATCCAAGGACCGAAACAGGAAAGGCTTTTTTACATAGGCATAACTTCTTCAGCCACCAGAAATCAAATGCCACACAATCTTTCTCTGACAAACCCAGCATGTTCGAGGTTCACTCAACTTTAGAGCTTAGTAAACAAGCACTGATCACAGAGAGAGACGCTCATTTTTCCCCTTGTTGACCTGTCCAAAAGGACTCTACCTGTTCCTCCATGTGGTATACTTCTGGGTGGGTGCTTTTCGCGAGCATTGTGTGTAGGTAGAACCAGACTTGCACGTTATGTCCAATGGGTGCAGAATGTTTCAGTGACATCCACAGCTATTGGAAATGTATATGTAAAAAGTAGCGTATTTTCTGGCGTATAAGACAACTGGGTGTATAAGACGACCCCCAACTTTTCCAGCTAAAATATAGAGTTTGGGATATACTTGCTGTGAAAGACTAGCCCTTTTCAAACGCACACCAAATAAAAATGAATAAAAAAATCAGACAGCAGCGAGATGTGAGAGGCAGAGTAGAAGGCACAGTAATACCAGTAGGATACAAGGGCAGGCCACACGGGTGTTAGAGGTGTTTTTTTTGGGGGGGCACAGCTCCCCTCTACCATATCTTTTTTTTTTTTTTTTTTTCCCCATACCCCGGAAGCCTTCAGCTTGTTCTGCCCTTCTTATGGTCACCGCATACAGCAGGGATGCTGACGCTTTATAGTTCCCTCCATATGTGGCGACCGCAGATATTTCAGTGTGGTTCAGAAGTTTTTCATCCACCGCCCTATAAGGTTACCCCTGGCGTATAAGACGACCCCTGACTTTTGAGAAGATTTTTCTGGGTTACAAAGTAGCCTTTTACGCAGGAAAATACTGTATATGTAAAAAAGTTTTTGTTTTTTTTTGTTTATTTTCAAACAACCTCTTTTTATAGGCAACCTTTTTTAAAGGAATATCTGTAATTTTAAGCTTATGAATCTGTTTGAGTAAAAAACCTACATCAGGACCTGTTCGGTTAGGCCCGTAGTCTCCAGCTTTAAGCATCATGTCTGCTTTGAAGGCATTGACTGTCTGGCTCCATCTCCACACAGTAGTCTGTACATTTTTTTTCTTTGCCCCCCTTGTATTGGCTTGGCATAACTTTCTCTACTCTCACGCATTCTATGTTTCTGGTCTGTTAATTATGCGCTAGCTTCCCATAAAATGTCTGCTTTCTCAGGCTCTCTCAGCAAGTAGCCTCCCCAATTGTTTCAGACCATTTCTCTTGTAAACTCTAAACTCCTAGTTTACATTCTTTGTTCTTTTATTTTTTTTTTTTTTTTGCCTCGCTTCTCATTCCCTTCCAATGGAGGTTTCTCATGAAGAATAAAAAGTGGTGAATATTTTTCCTCTTAACCGAACTGACCCTTTCCAAAAAGAAAGGGACTTTTATTTTGACATATTGAAAGCACTTTTAGGAATTTGTAGTTGTGCGTGTGTAAAACAAGATGGTCTTAAATAGAAGACTGGATTTTACTGTAACCGCTGCGTTCAACCCTCCGTGTGTGTGTGTGTATATATATATATAATGTGTATACAGCGAGGAAGATGAATCTTAAACTTAATACTGCCGCCATCAAGATTCGTTAAGTCTAATTTAAAAATTTTTTTTACCCTTCATACAGTACATTTACTGTATGCCCCTATTTTATTGATTTACCATATAAAAATAATCTCTTCATTTCATTTGGCTTTGTTTTGTATTAGTGATCAAAAAGTTTTCTTGTTATTGAAAGCTAATGGTAGAGAAATTGGTGAAAATTGTCAAACCTTAAAGAATATGGGACAAACTACAACTTGATATCTATAAAAAGGCTTATTCATGTACAACTTATTTTTCCCATCTGAAAGTTTTATCGTCTCTCATTAACTAAAAAAATAACTCCTCACGATAAATAGTTTCACCAACCCTCCCTGGTAATCTAAGATCTGTTTGTTTTTGTTTTGTTTTTTTGTCTAATTTTTTTTCTCTTTGGGATGACCAGTATCTTAATGGTGAAATCGGACATCCCAATTGATTGTCATCTATTTGCATATCTATGATTTTTCATTGTCAGTGTATTGCATAGGGCCTGCCACTAATTCTGTGTTCAGATTGGATTTTACTTGTCTGATCCTACTACTTCCTCAGGAGATAAGCAGCGCCTGACAGCAGATCATCTCCCCACAGTGTATACAGCTATCTTTTGTCTATGACCACCTTACCCCAAGCATAGTATCTTGCAGATGTCACTAGAGGATGATGATGATGAATTCTCATTAGTAAAGTTTTATAGATTGTGGTAAGCTTGGGCCCCCTCGTTTAGTTGGTAGATATAAGCCTTGGGGCAAGTAACTGATAGCGCAGCAGTATTTTACCTTTTGCTTCATTGGCTTTTACCATAACATGTGTTTACTATTTTGTTATGTTATAATAATTTTTCTTCTCTTTCTGTGCATATTTAACCACTTACTACCTTTGCTTTAATATTTCAAATTGAGTTGGAGCAGTTGCCCGTCTTGTCCATTGTCTGTTCTCCCCTACTATGTCATAAGGTAAAAAGTTCTCTTCTGTACTATGGATACTTTTTTCATACTGTCTTTGAAATATTTTCTTTTTGACTTTTTTTTTCTTTTTTATACGTAATATTTTTTAATGCCTTAAGTAATGAAGAGGATATTTTTTAGTCATTGATTTTTAAAAACTTATGTTCATTGTTTTCCGTTATCCAGTATAATTTTACTTCTGTAATGAAAAGCTTTTGGCTCCGAGCAAAAATTGCAAAAGCTATTAAAATTCCTATGTAGTGACAAAGATTTTTAAAAGTGCAATGAAATTGTCACTTAATTTAATGTGTTAATCACTGTGTATCCCATGTACCACCTATTACATAAGTATTTTTAGTACAAATACATTCCTCCTATTCTTTAGCTATTAAAAGCACATAAACAATAGGAGCAGATTCCTAATTCATGAAGCATGTTCTCACCATACATAAAAAAACGGTGACAGAGGAGGTCACACATTGGTATAGCATCATTGTATCTGAATATTTAATTTTTTATTTTCTTATTATTTAGATGTCTTTTCGGTAATCTTTTCTAAACACTAAAAAAAAAAATCTTATAAAAATCTGCCCAAAAATACTGAGTGGAAACATAACCTATGTAACTATTACTGTAACTATTTTATTCTTTTTGTAGTCCCTACACCTTGGGGGCATGGGGTACCATACATTAAAGTGCAGTTTTATTTATGTCTTGTGTAATTTTTTGTTTAAAAAAAAAAAAAAAAAAACACAACACAACCTAGCGGCAATTAGATGTCTTGTATACAATGTGAACACAACCCTAAATGTTATATATATATATATATATATATATATATATATATATATATATATATGTATATGTATATTCACTCTCTCCAGTCTTCTTGTACCTGATGGTTCCCTAGCAGGGCATTAGGTAATAGGTAGTAACCCCCCTTAATAGGATAAGTCACTTTTTAGGAGGTCAGTAGTTTTTAGATTCATCAGGTTGACATTTCATGCTGGTAGGTCATGAACTGTTGATAATAGCATTAAATAGTGATTCAGTTGCAGCAGGAAGCACAACTCATTAGGTAGCCACTATTAAATCATCACTGCTAACACTTCCCAACTATGCCAGAGACTGGAGCGGGCACAGACAATATTTATGGGTATTGTTTATGTAAAAACTGGTGGCTACCTTCAATTACATCTCCAATAACAATTGTAATGTGGTGTGTAAATAAACACGAGGTGTCATAGCAAAATAAATGTATTCGGAAAATAGAAGTATATATAAAATTGCACCAGCATTTAGCCCAAATAGAAACACACTGGTTTTATTCAGCTATAGTGTTCACACGCAGTATTTCGGCCATCTTTAAAAATTGCTTTTTTTTTTAGGTCCTGTAAAGGTGATAGAAAAATTTTCAGTACACTTTTACAGCTGTAAAGTGCAGGATCATAATTTTTTTGCCTTTTTATGGTTTTAAATGTATATATATTTTTTACAATATTTGTTCCCAAAAGGCTGGTTTGTCAATTTTATAATGGTATTTGCTGTATCAAAATAAATAAGTTGTTTCAAAATTTTAAAAAAAATAAAAACGTTTAGTCTTTTTAGCTGTTTAAAAATAGCAGAGACCAAAAAACGCTTTATACAGATTTGTATACGTTTTTCATAAGCTCATTTAAGCAAATAAAGAAATTGGTGTTTGTGTGTATATATGTGTATATATATTCTCATAGGACTCCTCTGGAACCCTGAATATCAGTAGAATACATTTTCTGGAGCCAATTCTGTACAGTGTAGTGATGTATGCGCATATATTTATATATTTATTTACCTATTAATTTTTTATTTTTATTTTTTCCCCTTATTTCATTTTGAGACAATTTATACTTCACAGTAATTTATATGTTCAAATAGGATTGATTTGTGTATTTTTTTTTTTTTTTTTAAAGTGTATGAACGTAAACCCTCCCCTGTCTGCTCTAGTTGTTTAATACAACTTCCTAGGAGCCTGGGATGTGAACAGGCAGCATATGCTTTCTTTAATTGTTACACATCCTGCTGTTCCTTTTAACAAGAGCCAAGATGTTGTGAAAGCCTGGGGGAGGACCACTAGAGGGCAGTATTTGGTAATCAACTTTTAATGAACTAGAACTGTCACGGAGCCTAATAAATTACAGTGTGCTTTTCGGTAATTATGAATTCCTAAATAATCACTCAATGACAAGCTTGCAGAGGCAGCAGCATTCTGGAGGTTGCATGCACAGTTATGCTAATGTAGCACTGCATTTGTTGGGATGGGGCCCTCCATCATTATAGCCATTTATTATCGAAAACTGTGTTCATCTAATCATAATTACTGATGATGAGGAATAATTAACTTCCTTACCCTCAGTCCTTTTCCTATATACAGTAGAAAAAAAGCATGTACGTTATGTCTATATATTTCTCCCTACACAAAAAAAGGTGCAGAACGTCTGCAGAATCCCTGGCTTTAGAAGCTGATCATGGGTTTGCTATCATCGGGATTTTTGTTCATCCACATCTGTATTTAGGTAAATATAGATTTAACATAAGAAGTATGGGTGACCTTGCAGACATTGCAGTACTCATGAGAGAGATGTAATTGTGCAATCCGCAGCTTTGTACCGATCTGTAGTTCTCATTCATTCTCCCTGTAATCTGAAATGCAGATGATGTCCTTTCACTTGCACTCTAGGGAACCCTCATCCTCCAAACATCTTGCTAGTTTCTCTCCTAAAATTATTTATCTGATCGGCAATGCTATAATTGTCATTCCAGAGTGATTAGGTTGCAGATTTCACTGGTTGGGGCATTGCACCTGTGTGTAGAGTGAGCTCACAAGATTGGTTGTATTAATGGTGG
Source organism: Dendropsophus ebraccatus (assembly GCF_027789765.1). NCBI lineage: Eukaryota > Metazoa > Chordata > Amphibia > Anura > Hylidae > Dendropsophus > Dendropsophus ebraccatus. The sequence continues at coordinate 173,140,839 of NC_091455.1, forward strand.
TGTACATGCTTTCGGCTAAAATATGTCCTAAATAAATAAAAAAATCTTACTGTTTTCTTCTATCCATCTGCAATTTATTGCACTAATGTACTTACTTTTCAGAGGGTCCTTTGGGCCCTCTAAGACACCAGATGTGAGCAATACCTCTGCACCCCCTACAGCTACGCCCTTGGTTGTAACCTCCAAACAATTCTGTGTTCATATTAGTGCTCACAATGGACTGTGCCAACACGAAGAGCACATACCTACACATTGGTCACATTGGTTGTACTTTGTAACCATTCCCACTGTTGTGCCCATGATGGCATGTAGGCTAAATAATAGGCCAGCACAGTAATAGCCTGGTTATGTGAAGTATCTTTCTCCCAGAAGGAAAACAGCTTGCCCTCTGACGCCACCTATCGCAGGTAGCATCCCTTTAAGTCAATGCTTGATATCTTTAAGAACCTTGAAGGAAAGTTTGATTGGGGGGGGGGGGGGGGGGGGAAATAAAATAAACAAAACAAGCTTACTTGTGCCTGTGTTGTGCCGCATGACCGGGCTCCCATACCCTGCCAGGTATCATCTCCTGAATTCCGGGTACGTCACGACCCGGCTGAAACATCACAAGCCCACTCAGCCAATCAGTGACTGCAGTGGTGTCCCGCACCAGTCGCTGACTGGTCAGCAGGATATCCGTCAGCTGGGTTGTGACGTAGCCAGAGGTGAGCTAAAAAGATAGCCAGCTGGGGTCCAGGAGCAGGATGCGGCCCTGCACGGGCGCCGGGAAAGGTGAACATGACCTCTTCTTTTTTTTTTTTTTTTTGCTCTGCATAAGACTTCTGCTTTAAAGGAGTGAAAAAAATTAGTCAACCCAGAATCTCTCCCGAAAGGAGGAGTTACCTAAGGAGAAATATTGTCCCCTTAGTGCCAATAAAGGACACACTGTTAGTCAGCTAGTACCATGTCCTGAACTGATAAAGGGCAAGGAGAACAGCACCCTATACTGCACTGATGAAAGAGAACAGCACCCTGTACTGCACTGATGAAGAAAAGCACCCTATACTGCACTGATGAAGAAGAGCACCCTGTACTGCACTGATGGAGAACAGAACCCTGTACTACACTGATGAAGAACAGCACCCTGTACTGCACTGATGAAGGAGAAGAGCACCCTGTACTGCACTGATGAAGAACAGCACCCTATACTGCACTGATGAAGGAGAAGAGCACCCTGTACTGCACTGATGAAGAAAAGCACCCTATACTGCACTGATGGAGAAGAGCACCCTGTACTGCACTGATGAAGAACAGCACCCTATACTGCACTGATGAAGGAGAAGAGCACCCTGTACTGCACTGATGAAGAAAAGCACCCTATACTGCACTGATGGAGAAGAGCACCCTGTACTGCACTGATGAAGAACAGCACCCTATACTGCACTGATGAAGGAGAAGAGCACCCTGTACTGCACTGATGAAGAACAGCACTCTGTACTGCACTGATGAACTTCTACAGCACTCTTTACTGCTCTGATGAAGACCATTAGCACCCTATCCTGTACTAACGAAGGCAACAGCGCCATGTACTGTACTGATTTAAGGGCAACAGCAGAACCCTATCCTGCACTGATGAAGGGGTGACAAAACTGAAACAGCTGTCTACAAATGGGTAACTTTTTTCCTTTTGGGAGAGATTCTGGCTTATTTGTTATTCCCTAGTCAACTTTCTTAAAATAACCAAGCCTTAACCTCTTAAGGACATAGGACGTACCGGTACGTCCTATGTCCTCACTTGCACTTCAAAGCGGGGCCGCGCGGCGGCCCCGCTTTGAAGTGCCGCGATCCCGGGTGCCGCGTGTAGCCCGGGACCGCCGCTATTAGCGGGCACGGTCGGATCGCCGTGCCCGCTAATTAGCTAATCGGAGGCAGCTGTCAAAGTTGACAGCTGCCTCCGATTACCGGAGGCAACGTTTCCCTGGTGTCTAGTGGGGGAGATCGCTCCTCCGGGACCTTGTCCCGGAGGAGCGATCTCCGTTACTGATGCCGGCTGGGGACGCGTCCAAGATGGCGCCGTCCTCGGCTCGGCACTCGTTCGTTTTCGGCTGCAGCAGCCGAAAGCAAACGAGTGCCGATCTCATGGATCTCTGCAGCATATCTATGCTGCAGAGATCTCAATGAGAGATCCAAGTGTATATACTAGAAGTCCCCCAGGGGGGCTTCTAGTATATGTGTAAAAAAAAAAAAAAAGTGTTGTTTATAGTAAAAAGCCCCCTCCCCTAATAAAAGTCTGAATCACCCCCCTTTTCCCAGGTTTTAAATAAAAGTAAACAAATAAATAAATAAATAAACATGTTTGGTATCGCCGCGTGCGTAATCGCCCGAACTATTAATTAATCACATTCCTGATCTCGTACGGTAAACGGCGTCAGCGCAAAAAAATCCCAAAGTGCAAAATTGCGCATTTTTGGTCGCATCAAATCCAGAAAAAATGTAATAAAAAGCGATCAAAAAGACGTATATGGGCAATCAAGGTACCGATAGAAAGATCACATCATGGCGCAAAAAATGACACCTCGCACAGCCCCATAGACCAAAGGATAAAAGCGCTATAAGCCTGGGAATGGAGCGATTTTAAGGAACGTATATTGGTTAACAACGGTTTGAATTTTTTACAGGCCATCCGATACAATATAAGTTATACATGTTATATATCGTTTTAATCGTAACGACTTGAGGAACATGCATAACAAGTCAGTTTTACCCCAGGGCGAATGGCGTAAAAACACATTTCCCCCAAATAAAAGAAATGCGTTTTTTTTTTCAATTTCACCACACTTTGAATTTTTTTCTGGTTTCGCAGTGTACTTTATGCAAAAATTCAGCCTGTAATTGCAAAGTACAATTAGTGACGCAAAAAATAAGGGGTCATGTGGGTTTCTAGGTGGAAAAATGCAAGTGCTATGACCTTTTATGCACAAGGAGGAAAAACCGAAAACGTAAAAATGAAAATGGGCCATGTCCTTAACCCTTTAAGGACATGGCCCATTTTCGTTTTTACGTTTTCGGTTTTTCCTCCTTGTGTTTAAAAGGTCATAGCACTTGCATTTTTCCACCTAGAAACCCCCATGACCCCTTATTTTTTGCGTCACTAATTGTACTTTGCAATTACAGGCTGAATTTTTGCATAAAGTACACTGCGAAACCAGAAAAAAAATCGAAGTGTGGTGAAATTGAAAAAAAAAACGCATTTCTTTTATTTGGGGGAAATGTGTTTTTACGCCATTCACCCTGGGGTAAAACTGACTTGTTATGCATGTTCCTCAAGTCGTTACGATTAAAACGATATATAACATGTATAACTTATATTGTATCTGATGGCCTGTAAAAAATTCAAACCGTTGTTAACCAATATACGTTCCTTAAAATCGCTCCATTCCCAGGCTTATAGCGCTTTTATCTTTTGGTCTATGGGACTGTGCGAGGTGTCATTTTTTGCGCCATGATTTGATCTTTCTATCGGTACCTTGATTGCCCATATATGTCTTTTTGATCGCTTTTTATTACATTTTTTCTGGATTTGATGCGACCAAAAATGCGCAATTTTGCACTTTGGGATTTTTTTGCGCTGACGCCGTTTACCGTACGAGATCAGGAATGTGATTAATTAATAGTTCGGGCGATTACGCACGCGGCGATAGCAAACATGTTTATTTATTTATTTATTTGTTTACTTTTATTTAAAACCTGGGAAAAGGGGGGTGATTCAGACTTTTATTAGGGGAGGGGGCTTTTTACTATTAACAACACTTTTTTTTTTTTTTTTTACACATATACTAGAAGCCCCCATGGGGGACTTCTAGTATATACACTGTGATCTCTCATTGAGATCTCTGCAGCATAGATATGCTGCAGAGATCCATGAGATCGGCACTCGTTTGCTTTCGGCTGCTGCAGCCGGAAACAAACGAGTGCCGAGCCGAGGACGGCGCCATCTTGGACGCGTCCCCGGCCGGCATCAGTAACGGAGATCGCTCCTCCGGGACAAGGTCCCGGAGGAGCGATCTCCCCCACTAGACACCAGGGAAACGTTGCCTCCGGTAATCGGAGGCAGCTGTCAACTTTGACAGCTGCCTCCGATTAGCTAATTAGCGGGCACGGCGATCAGACCGTGCCCGCTAATAGCGGCGGTCCCGGGCTACACGCGGCACCCGGGATCGCGGCACTTCAAAGCGGGGCCGCCGCGCGGCCCCGCTTTGAAGTGCAAGTGAGGACATAGGACGTACCGGTACGTCCTATGTCCTTAAGAGGTTAAAGGGTTAAAGTGTCACTGTCGTGAATTTTTTTTTTTGCAGAAATCAATAGTCCAGGCGATTTTAAGAAACTTTGTAATTGGGTTTATTATCCGAAAAATGCATTTTTATCATGAAAAAGCAGTTTGAAGCTCTCCTCCTGTCTTCATTGTTCTCCTATGGAGAGAGCTAAAGAAAAGACCAAAACAGGACAACAAAGAGTTAATCTACAAATCCCTCACGGGATATCTCCTCTGACCATCACCAGTGACCTGTCTGAGCTCGGATTACAGCTGTCACCCAGCTGCATGCCTGTAATCCTCTGTTATCTGCTTTCTGCTGCCGGCTAACTCCCTCCTTCCTCCTCCCCCTCCCCTCTCCCTAGAACAGACAGGGGACGTCTCCTGCAACAAGTCACAATTTTCAGATTTTTCAGAGTGGATGAAAAAGAGGAAGGAGGGGGGGACCTGGGAAAAGGCTTTTTACATGCAGATAATGGCAGATTTGGCTAATAAACCCAATTACAAAGTTTCTCAAAATCGCCTGGACTATTGATTTCTGCAAAAAAAAAAAAAAAAAATACGACAGTGACTCTTTAACTGGTAGAGATGCTACCTCTGATAGTGGGTAAACTGTTTTCCTTTTGGAAACTCTTTCTATTTACTTCCCCAGTCCAATAAATAACTCGAACACCTTCACCTTTTAAAATAATACTTATGAAAATGCGTCTGGTAAAAATCTCAAAAAAAAAAAAAAAAAAAAATGTGGATGACTGCAAGGACAAGCTTCCAGAAGGCACAGATGTATTGGGCTGTAGACAGCAGTGTTATAGACATGCCATGTTCTTTTGTAGATGATCTTTTGTATTCACTTGTCTGTCAGAAGACTTTGGCTGGTAAGTATTGGGTCCTTAGAACACAGAAAGGATCATGACAGGTCTTTAGGGATATTAATTCCTAGAAGTATGTCAGACAAAGGGCCTTGAAATGGTGGAGTGACCTGAAGCTGTCCCTTTATTGCACCCCCTGTAGTCCTCATGATGAGTGTGTGTGAACTCTGACTGCTGATGGTCAGTGCCCAGATAATAAGAGACTTCTGTATATATGGAGCACTGGAAGCATGGGCATTTTGGTCAGGTGTGGTATTCTCTATCTTCTGCACAGGAGTTTTTGCGGTATTATACAGTATATACTGTTATTACGCGACACAATGAGGTCATCCGTAAGCGGTAAAGGGAAAATAACTCTCAAGTGGAAAATTCACATAAATGTAGAATTGCTGTAGATGCCCACATAAAGTTACACACAAATACTGTGGTCAAATCGGAAAGAAACGCTTAAGGCGTTCTTGATGCATTTAAAAAAAAAAAAAAAAAAAAACCTGTTTGTTGCATTAACCCTTCAGAATGGTAACAAGGTGATTTTAGTGCGGTTACCGACTGAGCCTTCCTGATGCACAGCTGTTTCTTATTAACAAACTGAACAGAAGAATAAGCGTCCATTTACACAAAGATTATCTGACTGATTATCTGACAAAGATTTGAAGCCAACGCCAGAAACAAGACTATAAACGGAGATCAGGTCATAAAGGGAAGACTGAGATTTCTCCTCTTTGCAAATCCATTCCTGGCTTTGGCTTCAAATCTTTGACAGATAATAATTCTGTGTAAATGGACCCTAAGGGGCCACAATCTGAGGTTAGTTGAGAAAAATCAGAAGCAACATGAGAATATATTACGTTACTGAAAGAGTGGTAGATGCTTGAAACAAGCTTCCAGTAGATATGGTATTCCTGGGATAAGCATATATCTATCCTAAGATGATGATAATAAAGAACTAATATAAGGGTGGACTCAATGGACCAGACAATCTGCCGACAATCTTCTGTTTCTTTTGTTCATTTTCTATATTTCAGGGACGGGACCAGAGATGGGCTTCTTGCCAGTATTACATCCACAGGATTTCTTTCCCTTACTTCACTGGCCAGTTAAACACACACTCATTTCTGTTATTGCCAAAGAAAGTGAACTGTGGTGGGCTGATGATCTACATCTGTTGCAAAGCTACAGTTTCCATTATGTCTGATCATCCAAAGAATTGTAGTTTTCTTACTGCTGGAAAACTGCTGTTTGATATTCCTGATCTACATAGTACGCAACTATAGATGACGTGAACTGGAATTGCAAGGTGCGATGTGAGCAAAAGGAAAGAAACAGCAGCACTGAATTGCTGCTGCTGCTGACAAGCTATGAGGAAATTAAACTGCAGCATTGTGGACATAAAGCAGTAGGTACACAGGGGATGGCCTGAGCTTTATGGATGGCCAGAGTTGAGAGAGAAGCATTGAATTATGTTGCGGGAGCAGCAGGGATTATCATAACAAGACAGACTGGCTCTGGTTGCAAGTACATAGCCAAGGCTTTCTCTAATTCTTACCTGTGCATGGTACAGTATGTCCCACCCCCACTCCACTGCTGTAGATGTTACTAGAGACAGATTTTCTGTGACAACTGGCAGTGGACAGCGGATTGTTTCTGTGGGTTTGATATTTCACATAAGAAGTCAATCTGTGTTCTCAAACTCCCTGCCTTATACTGTTACTGCTTCAATTGCATGTGCGCAAGTTGATATAATACAGGGAGGAGCTTGGTCCTTCAGATGAAGAGCTGTGCTAACTATTCATATGGATACAAGTTGTTTAAATAAATAATAAGGTAGTATTGGTGCAGTTTTTGTTAAAATTGAGGTTTGTCTATGAATTACAATCTTTAGACTTTTATGGATAAAAAAAAATATTATGACCTCCAGCCTATTGCTTGATCCTAAATTTATTTAGGGAGCTAAGAGAATAGTTTAACGCAAATGTACCACATAACTGCCTATTTTAAGTGTTACATAACCCAGATCTGTGCCATTGCGCTGAATCGACTGACATGGCACAGGAAGTAAGCCGAGGAAGACCAGTTTAAAGATATCTTCTCCCCCAGATTATCTACACCTCCTCCTCCTCTCCTCAGTCCTGCCATCGGTATCGTCCCTGGGCTGTCAGTGTTGCTGGATTTTAGAGCCATCATCAGAGCGGGTATGAGTCCTACTGCGTAGACTCATACCCTGCTCTGCCCCGGTGGTGAAGAGTAGAGTATATTTGAGAAGATCGGCCCACCACCGCCACTGTATTATAGGTACCACTCACACTACCAATGTATAACAGGCCAGGCACAATACTGGAGGCAGGACTGAGGAGAAGAGGTGGCACGTGTCATTTGGGCGGAGGCGATATCTTTGAACTGGTCTCCTTGGGTTTACCTCCTGTGCACAACCAACCTGATTTGCATATCGGAAGACAACATAACAAGAACGGGACAAACGATTCAAAAAAGGACCACGTCAGCTGATTCAGTACAGCGGCACGATTCTGGTGGTATGTAGCATTTAATATAGGCAGTAAGGTGGTACCTTGGCTTTAATGCACACTCACAAGGTCACAGTTTTTCGCCTGTCAATGATCGCTTGTATTCCAAGTAATTTATCAGATGAATACCAGACCATACATATCTATTCTCCTCTAGTCTGGGATGCGCAGATGTGTATTTCTCCTTGATTCATATGGAATTTATGTGAAAAAAAACCCCACTTTCATGGAAGTATTCTCCGCAGAAGCATTGGTTCTAGAAGAGAATACGGTATGACAGTCACCATACAGTCCCCACAGAATCTTATAAGGTGTTATTACTCCCAGCCTTTAGCATTGCAGATGATACCTTTATACATTTGTATAAATTATAAATACATGCGTCCTGGGGGGCAAGATTACAGTATATGGCATCTGTGCACCTAGCACAGAATAATCCTCTATTCTGCTTTTACAGGTCAGAACGGATAGCCCTTGCTTTATAATACACGCGGCCAGCTGAAATTTGCAATGCATTATGTCGAAGCTGTCGCCTCTCTTTCACACCATGTTTAAAATTCTCCCACTAGTCTGAATGGCGGCTCAGTGGCACAGCCTGTGCCTGTATCTTCCCATCCAGAGGCTGGTTAAGTGGCATGTTCTGTGTCCCAGCAATCCATCTTGTCTTTGAATGTTTTAACAATGCTTTGCGCTTCAGTGGCAGATAAATCCGGCCCTGGCTGCATTCTGTTGCTTTTTCAGCAGAAGCTCGGCTATTGTGATATTTATCTGAATTCAAACAAGGCTAATTAAAAGGCCGGCTGACAGTTGTTGTGATCTGACTTTGACTGGAGCTTGATGGTCATTATGGGTAAATAATGAACCAGGTCTGCAAATGCAGAAGCTGCCAACTTGGGACAGAAGAACGACTATTGCTTCCAATTTAAGGATCTATCGACCGCTTCCCTGCTCCCTGCAGATCTGCTGCGGAAAACTAATGTTTTCTGCTGCTGTGTATTGAGGTTTCAGCTGTTTTTTGTATACAGCCCATAATTTCCTTCTTTAAAATTTAACTTAACTCATTATTAGGCTTTGAGTATTAACAGTGGTAATATCTGGTGCCTTGTTATTTATGGTGCGAGTTTGTACGTACATAAGATATATATATATATATATATATATATATATATATATATATATATATATATATATATATATATATATAGTTTTTTTTTTTTTATAAAAGCAGATTTAATAAAAATAAATTTAATTTTAATATTTAAAAGCACTGTCTCATTTTACTTGCAAAGATGGCGAAGGGTATAATTGTGATATTTCTGTTGTATATTGACTTTAGGGCAAAGCAACATATTCTAATACTTTCCTTTTATTAAGGGGGATCTTGCACTTTTGGGAGTCAGTTTTTTTTTTTTTTTTTTAAGTTCTAGTAACCTTTTGTACAGGTTTTACAACTGTAAGGGGCCCCCACTGGGTCTAGTTTGTTTGTGTGTATATATTTGCTATTGTAGTTAATGAATTTTACTCTATTTTGTCCAGGGGTATAAAATATTTTACATATGCCTGGAGGTTAAAAATAAAAAAGAAAGTCATTGGCCACAGTAGTGTCCTGCCTCAGCCGGTGATTGGTTGAGCAGGTAGTTCTGACTAAGATGATTCATAACAAGAGCTACAAAGTGGTGGCAGTGAACGGAAGTCGGGAGCTGTCAGAGTGGTATTGGAGCACATGACTTATTCTTTTTTTTTATAAAAGAATAAGTCCACAGCCATATATAAAACAAAACTATGTCCTTGAACAACCCCTTTAAGGGTGCGTTCACACCTACAGGATCTGCAACTGATTTTCTGCTGCAGATTTGCAGCAGATTTCATTTAAATAACTGAACACAACATTAAATCTGCACCAACAAATCTGCTGCCGATCTGCTGCAGATCCTGTAGGTGTGAACGCACCATAAAGGGAATTTGTCAGGTCTCTACCAGGTAGAGCTGCAGACAGGTGTGGCACTTCAGCTTCCAAGGAAAATGATACAAGCAGATAGCTGTGGCACTTCAGCTTCTGAGGAAAAATGTAATATTATAACATGAAAATGGCCGTCAGCAAAGACAAAAGCATCACCTGTTTTATCTCTCTACCACCTATCTGCCTGTGTCTGCAGCTCTGTACTTGGTGCGGACCTGACAGATTATCTTAAAGACATTGATGGCAAATTGCAAGGATATACCATCAGTGCCCGAACGGTGGGTACAGGTGTCAGATTCCTTTTCTATAGATGTTGCATGAATGTCTTTACTAAACAGAATAGGGTCAGATTTTGTGGGGCATATCTTACTTTTTATATTGCTACTATAAAGAAAAACAAGGATGTTAAACCCCTAACTGCACCAGGACGTAACTCAACGTCCTGTTGTCGCTAGGGGAGTTCAGAGGGGGGTTGTGCGGCGACCCCGCTCTAAACTGCCGCAATCCTGGGTGCTATATGCAGCCCGGGACTGCGGCTATTAGCAGGCCCGCTATTTAAGTATTTAGATGCAGCTGTCAAAGTGTTGCTGTCCCCCATACCTGGTGGTCTAGTGGGGGGATCACTCCTCCTGCGACGCCATCGCGGAGGAGCGATCCCCATATTTTTCCCGGGCCGGGGCCTGCACCGTAATGGCGCTGATCCCGGTTCGGCATTCTATTGCTTTCGGCTGCAGCAGCCGAGAGCAATAGAACATAGATCTCGTTAATCTATGCAATATATCTATACTGCATAGATCTCAAGGAGAGATCAGTGTAGTAATACTAGAAGTCCCCCAGCAGAACTTCTAGTATGTGTGTGAAATTTTTTTTTTTTTAATAATAATAATATTTTTTATTTATATGGCGCCAACAGATTCCGCAGCACTTTACAATTCTGGGGGTACATACATAGACAAAAAAATAGACATTACAGAGATATACATATAATTATCCATACATAAGGAGTGAGGTCCCTGCTCTCATGCATGAGCTTACATACTTTTTTTTTTATTAGTAAAAAAAATCCCCTCCCCTAATAAAAGTTTAAATCACCCCCCTTTCCCCATTTTATAAACATAAATAAATAGACATATTTGGGATCACCAGGTGCATCGCCTGAACTATTAAATTCACATTCCCGATCTCGCACGGTAAACGGCATAAGCGCAAAAAAATTGCAAAAGTGCAAAATTTGAGCATTTTTGATCGCATCAAATACAGATAAATTGTAATAAAAAGCAATCAAAAAGTTGCATATACACAAACAAGGTACCAATATAAAGTACAGATCATGCCGCAGAAAATGACACCTCACATAGCCCCATAGACCAAAGGATGAAAGCATTATAAGTTTGGTAATAGAGCAATTTTAACCCCTTAGCGACCCATGACGTATCTGATACGTCATGGTGCCGCGGGGGGTGTTCAGAGCGGGGTCCCGCCCGGACCCCGCTCTGAACGGCGCTGATCCCGGCTGACACGTGCAGCCGGGCAGTGCCTCTGTTATCCGGCGCGGGTCCCGTTGCCGCGCCGGCTAATTAAGCACTTCAATGCAGCTGTCAAACCTGACAGCTGCATTGAAGTGCTTTATGCACACTATCCCTGGTGTCTAGTGGGTCGGATCTCCCCCCCGCGATGCGATCGCGGGGGGGGGAGATCCGTTCTTCTGCCCGTGCCGGGCCTCAGCGTCGGAGTGACGCTGATCCCGGCTCGGGTCCCGTTGCCGCGCCGGCTAATTAAGCACTTCAATGCAGCTGTCAAACCTGACAGCTGCATTGAAGTGCTTTATGCACACTATCCCTGGTGTCTAGTGGGTCGGATCTCCCCCCCCGCGATCGCATCGAGATCCGTTCTTCTGCCCGTGTCGGGCCTCAGCGTCGGAATGATGCTGATCCCGGCTCAGCAATAGATTGCTATGGCCTGCAGCAGGCCATAGCAATCTATGACCGATCTGATGGATCTTTGCTGTGTATATACACAGCATTGATCTCTGAGAGATCAGTGCTATGTATATACAAGCCCCCCAGGGGGGCTTCTAGTTACAGTAAAAAAAAAGTAAAAAAGTGTTTTTATTAATAAAAAATCCCCTCCCCTAATAAAAGTCCAAATCACCCCCCTTTTCCCATTTTATAAATATAAATTAATAAATAAACAAATAAATAAACATATTTAGTATCGCCGCACACGTAATTGCCCGAACTATTAATTAATCACATTCCTGATCTCGCACGGTAAACGGCGTCAGCGCAAAAAAAATCCAAAGTGCAAAATTGCGCATTTTTGGTCGCATCAAATCCAGAAAAAATGTAATAAAAAGTGATCAAAAAGTCGTATATGCGCAATCAAGGTACCGATAGAAAGAACACATCATGGCACAAAAACTGACACCTGACACAGCCCCATAGACCAAAGGATAAAAGCGCTATAAGCATGGGAATGGAGCGATTTTAAGGAACGTATATTTGTTAACAACGGTTTGAATTTTTTACAGGCCATCAGACACAATAAAAGTTATACATGTTACATATCATAGTAATCGTAACGACTTGAGGAACATGCATAACAAGTCAGTTTTACCCTGGGACGAACGGCGTAAATGCAAAACTCCCCGAAATCAAAACAAATTCGTTTTTTTTTTCAATTTGACAGCGCAAATGATTTTTTTCCGGTTTCGCAGCATATGTTATGGAAAAATAATGCCTGTCATTGCAAAGTACAATTGGTTTCGCAAAAAATAAACACTCATATACGTCTCTAGGTGAAAAAATTCAAGCGCTGTTGACTTTTAAACTTAAAATGGAATAAGCAAAAGCGCAAAAACAAAAATTGGCTTTGACCTTAAGGGGTTAAGGAACATAATTTATTTTTAAACATTTTTTAAAAGCTATCAAATAAAATAAAAGTTATACAAGTTACATATCGTCGTAATAGTACTGACTTGGGGAAAATGTATAACTATTCAGTTTTACCCTAGGGCGAACGGCGTAAAAACACACACACACACACACACACCAAATTAAAAAAAAATGTAATTTTTTTTTTTTCAATTTCACCACACATATAATTTTTTTTCTGCTTTCACTGCATATTTTAGGCAAAAATTACGTCTGCCATTGCAAAGTACAATTAGTGGCACAAACATAAGGGCATCTGGGTCTCTAGGTGGAAAAATGCACGTGCTATAGCCTTATATACAGAAGGAGGGAAAAACGAAAGCGCAAAAATGAAAACTGGTTGTGTCCCCCAAGGGTTAAGTAAAACAACCTACAGCTCAAATAGTGCAATACTGGATTCAGCATACTGACATTTCACCTATAGAAGTAATCATAGAAGAAAAGCACAGTTGATGATTGGCACCTCCATGGGCTGCCTGCAATCACGGATCATGCATTACAGTCTTACTCACGGCCATGTGGATGAGGCCTAAAAAGATTAAAAAAATTTTTAATCTATCTTTTAAATAGACACCATATTAGCTTGTGGGTGATGGAGGCCACTGTTGTCCTTCATTAACTTACTTCTAACGGGTACATAATGAGCTTTTTTGATATATGCGTTATACTGATGCCAATCTAGTCTTTGAGTGTAAGATGCATTAAGCATATTGTGTAGTAGTGGAATCCGTAACCCATAGGCACTTGGCTGAAATGCGTCTATCTTTTCCATGTTGCTGTAAATCTGTATATTAGATTTGCGATAAAGAGAACTGAATTTTGCCTTTTGTTTAAAGTGCTGGAAAAACTCACAATTAGAGATGACTGACCCTGGAGGATGTTCGGGTTCATCTGAACATGAGCGTGCGGCATTTGATTACCATTCGATGCAGTCCTAAGGCTTCTTGGAAAATTTGGATACAGCATATTGCCTATGGCTGTATCTGTGTTTTCCAGGCAGCCTTAGGACTGCATCCAACTGTGCACACTGTGGTTCGCTCATCTCTGCTGACAATGTATTATGATGTGGATCCCTTATAAGTCTACGTCTGTTTATCTTATACAGCCTTCATTGAAAGTATATGTTGGGAGATTTTTTGGGGGTACATATGATAAAATGGAGACTAAAACTGCCAGCCTTGTCTTCATACATTTTTACAGATTTGATGCATACTAGTCAGGTTTATGTTGGATTAGGGTGGGTTCCCACTGCGTTTTTGCAATCCGTTTAACGTATCCTTTTTTTTTAACGGTCAAAAAAGTAGTGTCAACAGTACTTTATTGTGCGTAAAAAAAAACGCATCCGTTTTGATCCTTTTTTTTTTTTTTTTTTTTTTTTTTTTTTATAATGGAAGTCAATGGAAAGACGGATTAAAAACGGATGCACACAAATGCATCCTTTTTTTTACAAAAAAATGATCCGTTAAACGGATGCTGAAAACGCAAGGGGCAAACTTAGCCTTACTATGCCATAATATTAATGTCCAGTCTTGTTATTTGTGTTATTATGTATCTTATATCATACAGTTTTAGAATAGTAATGGAAATGTTGGTCTATAATTTCAGTGAATTAACAGCCTGAATACTGGTGCTGGCATTGATTTCCTATGCTGGACATTGAGCAGCATGTGTTAACAAGGGTTTATGTTATGGTGGTTTATATTAAACCTGATCATCCCATTGCTGAGCATGTGTGCAAGTCGTTCGTCTGTGTCACCAAGACCCAAGAGAACATCTGACATGGAGTGAGCAGCTAAAACCGTGATCACTTACAAATCAAACATGGCACGCTCTAAACCGATTGTGCACGGCAATCGCTGCTAAAAAAGACAACTAATTGAACATGATAAAGTGTAAAGTTAATTAACACCCTTAAATTTGTTGATTGCTTTCACGGGATTATATTGTTCCTTGAGTAGCAGCTTTCAGTCCCAGCTGTCGCCTGGTTAGCGAATGTCGCTGGTAAACAATAGAGACACCATAATACGTCGTAAATGGTCCCTGTGACAGCAGCCCCTTGTGAGACTGCATCTGTAGAAAATGATTAGAACAATTGCATTTTAAAGATGGTTTAGACGCTTTGCTTGGTCCCATTGGCACCCTCTTTTTGTGAGACTGGTTAAAGCAGATTGGCTCTTTTCAAGAATCATTGTGATTTAATGCTGGTGGTGGCACAGGGTTAAATATTTTTTTTTCTTTGCACTGTGATGGGATTTATTCAGTACTTTTCTTGGTATCCGGCATTTACCTTTCCGTCTATGGCATACATGGATGGAATATACATATACAGTATGTGAAAGTTCTTAACTTTGCACATACACTTCGCCAGGTTCGGAAACTGGATTTCCTTCATCATGTAGCTGTGTTCCCTGTATTAGATCTCGAAACTTTATTCCTACATATTGAAGGGGTATTCCAGGAAAAATGAACTTTTCCCCTATCCTGTGGAAAATAGAAGATTGCTGGGGGTCTGACCTCTTTACCGCGCCCCCCAAATCTTTGTATCAGGCCCCAAATGTTATGATTAAAGCCGCGGGTACGATGCGTGACCCACGGCTCTATTAGTTGTTATGGAGGCGACTTAAAGGGAAAGTCCGGGCAAAATAATTTAAGGATATGTTATTGCCCAACAAAAGTTATGAAAATTACTAACAGCCACTTATAATGGGAGACGCACCTATAGTGCATTTTCTCTGCACCTACTACAGCATGCGCGTGTTAAGGTCTCTGTAAAGTTGGTGATGTCATGTCACATAAACTGCCGACATTTGCTGCAGTGATGTAACAAATTAGAGCAGCAAGAGTGGGCAGTTTATGTGACATGACATCACCAACCAAGTGCAGGGAAAATGCACTATAGGTGCATTTTCCATAATAAGTGTCTATTAGTAATTTTCATAACTTTTGTTGGGCAATAACATATATCTTAAAATTATTTTGCCCAGACTTCCCCTTTAAAGAGCCAAGTAGAGCACTTTTCCAAAATATTTGGCTCTTTCCACCGCTCTATGGGAATGAACAAAGGCGACTGGGCCTGATACGCAGATTGGCAGGGGGTACAGAGGTCAGACCCCCTGTTATCTCATACTTTTCCCCTATCCTGTGGATAGAGAAAAAGTGATTTTTTTTTCCTGGAATACCTCTTTAAGCGTCTGTAATGATAAATTATTGGTACAAAGATGGCATATGGGTTACCATATGTTTGATAAATTCTCAGAATTGTTGCATTCACTGTTGTTCTGGCACTGCTGTGTGTCATGGTGAAATTAACAGACAGATAAGTTTATCCTTAAAATCTAGCAACACATTGGTTGTCATTTATGCCGATAGACTATAGTCTCGTACAGCTATATGATTTGAGCATGTTAAAGGGGTTATCCAGGCTCAGAAAAAGTCCACTTTCTTCCAGACAGTACATCTACTTTCCTCAGTTAGGGTGCAGTTTTTAAAGCACAGTTCCATCGAAAAGAATGGAGCTGAAGTGTAATACCACACACAACCTGAGGACAGGGATGATGCTCTTTTTGCAAGAAAGTAGCAATATTTTTCTAATCCAGGAAGACCCATTTAAAGAGACTCTGTATCCACAATCTGTCCCCCCCCAAACCGCCTGTACCTTCGGATAGCTGCTTTTAATCCAAGATCTGTCAGTTGATGCAGTTATTGTCCTAAAAAACAACTTTTAAACCTGCAGCCCTGTGTCAAACTGCCGTTGCCTAGAATATCTGTGCCCTAACTTTGCACCACCCCTCCGTCCCTCCTCCCCACCCTCTTCATCATTAGGAATGCCACTGGCAGGATTTTTTCTATTCCTCTGCAGTGAAAACTGCACAGGTGCCTTAACGATCCAGCCCATGTGCCGTGTTCTCACAGCTGATGAATAGGAGACAATCTGCCTGGGGCATTTCTAATGATGAGGAAGGTTGGGAGGAGGGCAGAGAGGTTTTGCCAGCCTAATACACAGATATTCTCGGCCACGGCCAGTTTGACACAAGGCTGCAAGTTTAAAAGTTGTTTTTTTAGGACAATAACTGCATCACCTGTCGACCCCAGGACAGATCTTGGATTACAAGCAGCTATCTGAAGGTACAAGCGATTGGGGTGGGCAGATTGTGGGTACAGAGTCACTTTAAAGGAAATATGTTTGTTCTATATCCTGCACAGAGCTGCAGACATTTTGATGTCTGAGATAAAAGAAAGGATACCTGTCTCATAGGAGATGGCTGCTTGCAAAGTCCTAAAATCATGTTTTCCATCCCAGCTCAAGTGTCATAGAAGCCGTGCTGAGTTGCCGCATGTGTGCCTCCACCTTCCCCCTCTCCTTGCTGCTTGGCTTCCAGTACTAAGCCTTGTGCACCCATCATGCAGGGCAGGGAGCTATTCTGAGTGATGAGGCATGTCTGCTCCTACTCCGTATGGCCTCTAAATCTCTCTACCTTAGAAAACAAGAAAAAAAAGCATGTGATCCTCTTGAGTTGATAACTTGTAGATTCCCCTTTTCTCTAGCCACGTATCGTTTCCTGTTGTCGTAAGTGGAATGTGAACAACATTGAGGAGAAATTTTAGGCCATTCCTCTCTGCAAATGTGTTTCAGTCCATTAAATTTTCTAGGATGTCGAGTGCACAGTTTTTTTCAGGTTTTACCAATATATCTTTAGTTGACTTTGTGTGTGCTTTGGGTCATTGCCAGTACCACTTTAGCTTAATGTCACTGACAGCTGCGCTACGTTGTCCTAAACACCTATCAAAAATCTGTCCCTCCTATGTAAAAACAAAAAGTATGAAGTCAATATGCAAAAAATCCATGTACATACAAAAAAAAGAATTAAAATTAAAGTGCAGCAATGAGAACAACGCTCTGTTGGAAGTACATGTGGACTCAACTATCATGTCCTAATATACCTGTATAATAAAGGTGCTAGCGAAAACGGTCCTGACATAATGTGCTAAATTAAACAAAAGAAAGCAAATGCAATGCCCTTCTAGTGAGTCCACACTCACTTTCCCTTTTAGGCCAGGTTTACATTTATTCGGCGGTCTTTCCCTCCGGCGCTTTTCCACTTTGCTGGAGGGAAACGTTGCCAGATGAATGTAAACACATCTTTAAACTCAGCCATGGGTGCGATGTGCAGCCATTTCTGTCTTTTTGGCTTGTGCATATTTTATGTATTCTGTCCCTTTTTTCATTGTGGCTAGCACTCGTGCTTTGTAAGACCCATGTGATCCAAATTAGCAGGAAGCATCTGTGTACATAAGGGGAGGATCTCCTAGTATTCTCCCATTCTACCTGCAGAGGAATGGAGAGAGGTAAGAGCTTGTTCACACTTGTGTTGCTTGGCGTCCACTTTTTCCACCGGTGGCGCCTGCGGGGTTCGGGGGGGCCCTTTAGGGTCTTGTCCTGTGACAATGGGGTTTCGGGGCCATTCCGTGGCCCCCCCTTCTCTGCTTGCGCACGTTTTGCGGGGATTGTGGTCGCTGACCGGCACAGTGATGTTTTTTGGTTAGGGACTCATGTGTATCAGAAGACCTGCACGTGGTACATGAGGCAATATGGTTTGGCCAAATTATATTCTAACTTCTGATGTTGGTTTTAAATGTAGCTGAATAAGCTTTCGTGTCAGCCATGGGTACAATGTGCAGCCATTTCTGTCTTTTTGGCTTGTACATCTTTAAACTGATCCCATGCATTTTAATGGGACAGTTTAAAGAATCTAGCATGCTAATAGTGCTGCTGGATCACCGGACACGCCATAGGTCAGAACATGCCTTGCAGTATTTTGTCTTACGGCCTGCCCGGTGGTGGGGAAAAAAAAAGGATAGAAAGCCGGATGGCAACTGATGCCTTTTTGGCATCGGTTGTGATCAGTTTCTGAAGGAAACGCTGAAGTGGATCCAGCTGATAAATGTAAAGTATGGTAAGACTTGAGATTTTTTTTTTAAATAAAAGTAAATTACACATTTTTATAACTTTCTGACACCCTTCAAAGGTGCCCAGACAATAAAGCAATCCCAATCCATAATGCCCCTTCAACATCCTTCCTTCTCTGCCTAAAAGCCTCTAACTTCTCAAAATCCGTCTACAATATGATACTCCCTTTTGTGTTAATGTACATGGCTTGATAGCTTTAAATATTGCGAATTATGTCTGCGAGCTGTCTACAAGTTTAATTCCTCTAGTTAAAAGTAACAGGATCCAGTAGTGACCATTGTGGTAGTAGTAGCAGCTGTGACCCAGTCCTGGTGTGGCTTGTATCCACCACATGTGTGCAATCCTTTAGCCATTTACCACATGACACTTTTTCAGCATTATTTTATTCCAGATCTTTATGTGGCTTAGTAAATGTGTTGAAACAATGAAGATCTATTATCCTGCGTCCCCTTCCATCATAGAACTCTCCACATTTTGAGCAAATTCATGTCTGGTTGCTAGGTTACTGATGCATGTTGTATATTGCACCCAACCCCGGGGATGGTAAATGAAGTGCTATTGCACATCCGGCAGCTTACACATTTGCTTCATCCATATTATTGCCCATCTTATATACATAATTGCAAAGACAACAACTTGCCCAGATGGTGTAAGTGTGCTACAGTCAATTCGCACTTACTTTTGGCCCAATTGTGGCTATTGAATGTAACTCAATAACCCTCCCAGTGGGGTAACTGTACAAGCGTGTCATGCTTTCATGCAGAGTAGTATAATCCATTTGTTCTACATGCTGTACACTAAAATAATACAATGGAAGTGTGCGCCCATGGAGCAATTGTCCCTAATACTAAAAGAAATTGATTACCATTACTGGAGCTTCAAAGATAATCTACAATATATCATTCTAAAAGGTTTAAAAAAAAAAAAAAAAAAACATTGACACTGATCTGTGACTATTTTACTTTACTTTTATATTGGCCTCACAACATAAATGTCAAGCTTTAAATATTATATCCCAGTATCGAAAGATTACAGGAATGGCAGAAATGCGGTATGTTAAAGGGTTTCCCAAATTTAAAGGTATCTTGTAATCTTGGGATAACAACACCTACGTATTTATAGATGCAATGGGTCTGTTTTTTCACTTTATTTTCTTTCCGTAATACAATCTTCATGTTCCATACATTAGTGGAACATGTTTTTTTCCACTGGTACTACATTCATGTCTAGAGACTGGGCCTTATGTGCAGTACCAGGCACAACCTTATGTACAATTCCACATTCTGGCAGGGGTGCTGGGAGTCAAACTCCACTGAACAAATTGGGACAGTTGTTTACTAGAGATGATCGAACAGCGCTAATGTTCAGGTTTGTACATACTCGAACCATTGGTATTTGACTCCCGCAGTCTTCCCGTTCCATGGGGAAGGTAGGAGACAGCCTGAGTCCCGTCTGGAAAACAGGAATTCAACCTATGGCCCAGGCTGTATTCCTGTTTTCCAGTCGGACTCGGGCTGTCTCCACCTTCCCCACCGAACAGCAAGGCAGCAGGAGTCAAATACCGATGGTTCGAGTTCGTACAAACCTGAACATCAGTGCTGTTCAATCATCTCTATTATTTACATCCATTAAAAAAAAAAACTTTTAGGGTACGTTCACACTTACCGGATCTGCAGCTGATTTTCCGCTGCGGATACGCAGCAGATTTCATTTAAATAACTGAACACAGCATCAAATCTGCACCATCAAATCTGCTGCAGATCTGCTGTGGATCCTGTAGGTGTGAATGCACCCTAAAGGTGCTTTGCATTGGTGTGATACACAATATGCATGAAGTTATTCTGAATTGAAATTGTTGTGCACCTTTTTTGCTTTGTATACTTACGTCAGAATATTTCTCCAAGTCTTATAATTTTAATCTTCATCCAGTGCTAAGAAAATATACTGGAAAAGTTTTGCATGCACATTAACTATTTTTTTTTTTTTTGCCTGCTTTGCCTTTGTTGATTTATAAATAATTGCCTAAGGATCCTTGCAAAGTGAGACGTCCCACAAAGATTTGCTTGAGAAAATCTCCTTTTCAGACCTTCCATTTTCAATTTAAAATTAGTTGATAGCAAAATGGAAGGCCCAACCCTCCTTGTCTAAATGGGAACTAATACTTATTGAGGTTGGCCACTTTATAGTTAAAGCGACTCTGTACCCACAATCTGACCCACCCAAACCACTTGTAGATGGCTGCTTTTAATCCAAGATCTGTCCTGCGGTCCGTTTGGCACGTGATGCAGTTATTGTTCTAAAAAAAAACTACTTTTAAACTGGCAGCCCCGTGCCCTACGGGAGTGGCCTAGATTGTGTATGCATTAGGCTAGTACAACCTCTCTGTCCCTCCTCCCTGCCCTCCTCATCATTAGGAATGCTCCAGGCAGATTGCCTCCTGTTCATCAGCTGTGTCAGCCCAGCACATGGGCTGGTTCGTTAAGACATCTGTGCAAAATGTTCCAGTGGCATTCCTAATGATGAAGATGGTGGGGAGGAGGGACGGAGGGGTGGTGAAAAGTTAGGGCACAGACATTCTAAGCCACGCCTGTAGGGCACGGTGCTTTTAAGTTTAAAAGTTGTTTTTTAACATAATAACTGCATCACCTGCTAAATGGACCGCAGGACAGATCTTGGATTAAAGGCCACTATACAAAGGTACAAGGGATTTGGGGGGGGGGGGGCAGATTGTGGGTACAGAGTCGCTTTAAATTGTTCAGTGCCAAATGGCGATCCTGGCCCATAAGATGGCTGAGCATGGAGGAGCATGAGACCATGTCCCTCCCTATGTGCTCTCCATAGGCATATACAGACTCTGTGTAAGACACAGGGGAGGGGCATGGTCACATGCTTCGCCATCTTATGGACAGAATCAGCATACAGCATACCAGAACAGCACAGATTGGAGGAGGGGAGTCTGATATCAGCAGTGCCAGGCACACATGGAGCTATAGTGGTTAAATGCAGCTCATACATTCACTAATACTAATCAATTTTACTATAAAGTGGACAACCCTTTTAATCATGTAAATGAAGTAATTAGCTTCCCAATTTAAGAATAGTATGTGAGCTCCTTAGGGTGTCTGTACACAGAGAGATTTATCTGACAGTTTTTTGAAGCCAAAGCCAGGAATGGATTTTAAAAGAGGAGAAATGTTAGTCTTTCCTTTATGACCTGTTCTGTTTATAGTCTGTTCCTGGCTTTTGGCTTCAAAAATCTGTCAGATAAATCTCTCTGTGTAAAGACACCCTAAAGCCCCCATTACACGGGGCGATTTTGAGGAGCAAGCGAGGGCCGACCGGTCTGCTGCCGCCGCTCCTATTGCACAACGGCGGCATATAGATGCTGTCTAGATCGTTGGTCTTTCAACATGTTGAAAGACTAACCAACAAAACACAGTAATCACTGAACTCAAGGAGAACAGTGAAAAAAACTCCAATGAAGTACTCAATCAAGAGTCTCCACTGATGCCCCCAAAAATTTAAATATGCAAAACAAGTCTCTTGCGAGTATCAAAACACGGGATAGCCAAATATCTCTAGCCTGTTGCCACGGGGTGCCTCCATGATGGGGAGACCACCACACCACCCTGATAAATAGCCCCGTAAGTCCCACTCTGTTGCGAGTATTGGAACATAAATAGGGAAATACCAGGGTGGCCCTTTTTGTCAATGTCGAACTCAAGGTACAAGTATTGCGATCATGACAAGGGCTTGCCAAGGCAGGCTTCCATCCACAGACAGCCGTTTCGGGGTATTTGCCCCTCGTCAGTGTGGAGTAGGATTCTGGCGGCTAGTTGGGGTTAGTTTGTCATTGCCCCAACTAGCCAGAATCCTACTCCACACTGACGAGGGGCAAATACCCCGAAACGGCTGTCTGTGGATGGAAGCCTGCCTTGGCAAGCCCTTGTCATGATCGCAATACTTGTACCTTGAGTTCGACATTGACAAAAAGGGGCCACCCTGGTATTTCTCTATTTATGTTCCAATACTCGCAACCGAGTGTGACTTAAGGGGCTATTTATCAGGGTGGTGTGGTGGTCTCCCCATCATGGAGGCACCCCGTGGCAACAGACTAGAGATATCTGGCTATCCCGTGTTTTGAGACTCGAAACAGAGTCTCTTTGGACTCTTGTTTTGCATATTTAACATGTTGAAAGACACTGAAAGACAAATGAACAGCCGACATTGTGCATGTTGGCTGATTTTTGTCTTTTATTACACAAGGAGATTATTGGCCGTAATTACCGATAATGGCTGAATACGTCTGATAATCGTTTAGTGTAATAGGGGCTTAAGACTAAGAGCTTGAGCTTTTTTTTTGGTTGCATGTAGATAAAACCACATCCACATGAAGTGGCTAATGGCCTCACAATTTTGCAGTAGCCGCCGTTGCATTACATTGAGCACCTGTAAACGGAGCTGGACAGTCTTATGCGTGCTGGGTACGTACGGAGCCCAGTAGACCCCATTGACCTTACACAGTATTTGACCAGACAAACAGTCGCAACGCAGGAACCCACCCTAGAAAATAACATCCTGGGAACCACCATCTAACACAATATTAGACATTCTTGCTTTTATCTTCCACTTACCTTTTTATCCTTCCAAGAATTAGTTATTTAATGGACTTTATTTTTTTCATAAGTCTCAAAGGCCACATACTTTTGCCTGTTCATAATTTATTCTCTTAATACAAAGTTAGGGACAGTAGTAATTTTAAATAAAATTCACTGTGGAATGAAGTATCAATTTTCTTATATTTTTTCCCTACCCTGAAATGATTAATTGTTCTTTATACTGTAGTTTTTTCTTAAGTAATTTATTTTTTGCTATTTACAACTTAAGTGTTTGTACAACTGAGAGAGTGCAGCTGTCAAAGAATTAACCAGCTGAGAGCTGTTGTCAGCATTAATTTTGCTCTAATAAATGGCTCTCTGTAGCTATTTAGCAGCCTGTAATCTAGATAAAAAAGCTGTTGACCTATGATGGATAATACTGGCTTTTATTTGTAAGATCTGGCTTGAATTGTCATCTTAATTTGTTTTAGGTCATATCACAGGATTACTCGAATTCATTATTATGCACTGTGGATAAACACAGCTAAAGCATCAGTAAAGTATCATTGCCAGTAATTAATGGGCTGTTTTTCTCAGTCAAGTAGTGTGAACTGAAAGGAGACAGAGAGACAACTGGGAGAGAATGCTAAAGATGCCTTTTCAGTGCATTAGTAAACCTGTATCTAAACACTGGCTGCTTAGATTCATGGAAAAATATTAAAAATATTACCAATGCAAGTTTTTCAAGAATTTCTATGATAAAATAAATAAATGATCAGTAGACATGTGGATGTAGCAATAGGGGGAGTCCTGGAAAACATGGATACAGTCTATGGCCTTATTCACAGATCTGCAACCATTGACAATTTTAGGGCCCATTTAATGCTATGTGTGCATTCATACCATCCGTGCCTCTCCCTGCTTCTGTCACCCGCTCCCATCTCCCCAGCTCCTGTCACCCACTACCATCTCTCCCCCACTCCTGTCACCTCTCCTGTCTCCCCTGCTCCTGTCACCCGCTGCCGTCTCTCCCCTGCTCTTGTCACCTCTCCCGTCTCCCCAGCTCCTGTCACCTGCTCCTGTCACCCACTACCATCTCTCCCCCTCTCCTGTCTTCCCCGCTCCTGTCACCCGCTACAGTCTCTCCCCCGCTCCTGTCTCCTCAGCTCCTGTCTCCCCAGCTCCTGTCACCTCTCCTGTCTCCCCAGCTCCTGTCACCTCTCCTGTCACCCACTACCATCTCTCCCCCTCTCCTGTCTCCTCTCCTGTCTTCCCCGCTCCTGTCACCCGCTACAGTCTCACCCCCGCTTCTGTCTCCCCAGCTCCTGTCACCCGCTTCTGTCTCCTCAGCTCCTGTCTCCCCAGCTCCTGTCACCTCTCCTGTCTCCCCAGCTCCTGTCACCTCTCCTGTCTCCCCAGCTACTGTCACCTCTTCTGTCTCCCCAGCTCCTGTCACCTCTTTTGTCTCCCCCGCTCCTGTCACCTCTCCTGTCTCCCCCGCTCCTGTCACCTCTCCTGTCTCCCCCGCTCCTGTCACCTCTCCTGTCTCCCCCGCTCCTGTCACCTCTCCTGTCTCCCCCGCTCCTGTCACCTCTCCTGTCTCCCCCGCTCCTGTCACCTCTCCTGTCTCCCCAGCTCCTGTCACCTCTCCTGTCTCCGCCGCTCCAGTCTCCGCCGCTCCAGTCTCCGCCGCTCCAGTCACCTCTCCTGTCTCCCCAGCTCCTGTCACCTCTCCTGTCACCGCTCCTGTCTCCCCCGCTCCTGCACCTCTCCTGTCCTGGTGACAAGAAAAGCGGTCAGGGTTTAGTAAAGCAATGGGATCCCAGAGGTCTAGGTTTGCTTTCTGGTGCACAGACATCCAAAAAGATATTTAAGAAGAATCATGCACCTCTTAATAATTCTAGTTAATTTTATAACTGAGTACCATAGAGTGGTCTTTTAAGCTTTTTTTTTTTTTTTTTTCTACAAAGTCTACTTTGTGTCTGCATTTGTCAGTGGTATGGAATATTTCATATCCAATCATTTTCTGTAAAATATTGAAGTGGAGAAAACATATTTTAGTACTTACAAAAATGTCCCTGGGATTGGATTGTGAACTTCTGACCTGTCTTGGTATATAAACTCCCAAGTGATAATCCGCTGCAGTCATGTTCCTCACCACTTCAGTGCTAATCTCTAAGATCATAGCTACAGGGATAGTTTGGGAACACAAGCACAGGTTAGCGCTGCAACAATAAGGCCTTATTTACACATCCCACAAAGTTGTCCGTTATTGTGGATCTGCAATCACGGATCAGCTTAGTGCCCATTGATTTCTATTGGGCTATGTAGGCATTCCACTTTTTCACGGATCCACAATTCGTTTTGTGAAAAAATAGGACATGTCCTAGTGCGGATTGAGATTAGCGAATAGAAGTCTGTGGGATCCGTGTTTTTCATGAATGTCAAACATCCACGATATCCGTGAAAAACACTAACTACTTATTTTAGTTCATTTTTCTTGCTTTTTTTTTTTTTAGCAATTTAGCATTTTTGCGGATGCAGACGCACTATGGATGCAATCACAGACCATTTTTCGCAGATCACAGAGTAAAAATAGCAGACCTATAAGCAGACCTGAAAAATCACTGAACGTGTAATTAAAGGGGTTATCCAGCGATACAAAAACATGGGCACGCTCCTCCAGAAACCGCACCAATCTTGTCTCCAGTTCGGGTGGAGTTTTTTTACTCTGTTCCATTGAAGTGAATAGAGCTTAATTGCAAATCGCACCAAGAGTTGTGTTGTCTCTGGAAGTGGCCATGTTTTTCTAACGCTGGATAAGCCCTTTAAGGCCTTTGAAGGATTTAAAGTATATTTGCTTTGGATTTGTGTGTATACTACACTAATCTATATGTTGTCTCCATTGTGTCTTCTAGGTGTTGGTGCAGCCAGATCTGGAAACCTCACTTTTATGGTTGGTGGTGTTGAACAAGAATTTGATGCAGCAAAGGAACTTTTGACATGTATGGGAGCCAATGTCATCTACTGTGGAGAGGTTGGAACAGGGCAGGTATGATTTATCCACCTGGAATACTGTAGGCTCTGGGTACTTTTTATTTATTCTTCACTAATGACCTTTTAAATGTATTTTCAGGCAGCAAAAATTTGCAACAACATGCTTCTAGCTATTAGCATGATTGGTACAGCAGAGACCATGAATCTTGGAATCAGGTATACACAATATAATTATTATTTTTTTTGTAATCGGGTGTAATTGGAGAGGGACCTATCTGCACATGTTTAATTCACCTGCAGTGTCACAACTGGAAAAACTTAAGCATTACACAGTCGTCATAGAAAAAAATGGGCTACATTGCTGTGTCCTGAAGAATGAAAAAGACTTATCGTAGCCACTCTTACTTATAGATGAGGATTCCAAATGTGGCTTCCCGTTTCTATCCCTCAACAGCTGATTATGTCCATGTACATCAACGGTGGCATTTAATTTTTTGATGGTTCTGTAGATGTACATCACCAGTGATCGCTCAGGTATAAAAGCTGTACCCACTTGATGTAGAGCAGGAATGTGGCTGTGATTGACAGCTATATTCTCATGCTAAGGGTTGGGATCAGAGTAAGAACTGATCCCAGCTATTTTTTCAGTTTATCCATTGAAAGTAGTTGATCAGTTAAAAGACGCAATTGCGTATTTTTGAAGCGTGAAGCTACATGCGTTTTTCGCACAGGTTGTTAACAACTGATGCTTCACGCTTCAAAAATACGCAATTGCGTATTTTAACTCAGAACAATTGTATAAAGCCAACCTGCGTTTTGCCTGCTTATTTTTAAGACTGATTCACGCAGCAAATACGTCAAGTGGGTTTGTACCCTAATACAGTAAGTGAGCACCGATCTGCTAGATCGGCACTCGCTTACAGAGCCTATTAAACAGCTTGATGATTGTGCAGTAAGAACAGCATGGGCATTATTAGCGAA
This sequence comes from Dendropsophus ebraccatus, assembly GCF_027789765.1. Classification (NCBI taxonomy): domain Eukaryota; kingdom Metazoa; phylum Chordata; class Amphibia; order Anura; family Hylidae; genus Dendropsophus; species Dendropsophus ebraccatus. Next base: position 173,167,958 of record NC_091455.1, read on the forward strand.
CTTCGTCCCACCCTTACTTTATATACATATCTCTCCATGCTCTCTGGTGTCCTATTGCCTCTTTCCCGCTCACCACAGCCACCGTCGAAGCTCCTTAAAACGTCTGTGCAGTGACAGGCTGCTCAGCCAATCACTGGCCAAGATTAGACAGCCCCATGGCCAGTGACTGGCTGAGCGGCCTGTCTTTTCAGAGATGGCTTCAGAAGCTTTAGTGGCTGTGGTGAGCTGGGACACTGCAGGAGCCTGGACAGGTAAGTTTTTAATTTTTATTATTTATTTTACACTGTCACCAGTCATCGACTGCACGTCACTGTTACGAGTGGTCGGCGGCCGATGATTTAAAAAAAATATTTATAGTCAACAATCAGCTGATTATCGGCTCCTCGGCTGATCATTGTTATTCCATTTAGTGATATGTGCCTGAATTGGCCTGATTCAGCAGATAATCGCCCTGTGTAATAGGGCCCTTTGGGCATACCCTGGTTTTATTTTTTGACTTTCAGGCTATTCGTGACCTGAAACCTTAATTTTCTATGCTTATTGGACTCTGTAATTTTGTATAAGATGAGGAGGAAAAGTGTCAGAGGAGACCATACAAATTTAGAGGGTGTATAAATCAAGCTTGATCAGAGCCTTTCTCATTGTATTGTTCTCATGTTTCATTGCCTTTTTTATACTATGGTTGCATTTTTTTTTTTCTCCAAGATTAATATGCACAGTCCTGTAAATGAGTGAAGCACTCTGATGACTGGTTACATTTCATACTTCGGCCGTCTATTAATTAACGTTCTGAAAATTGAGTTTTTATTGAAGTGTGCATTTAGCAAACTATTTTATGCTATTTCCTTGTCAAAGAGTAATTGAGATAAACTGGAAATTTGTTTTGCATCAGTGATAATTGTTTTATCAATACCCTTAACATTGTAAAATTGAATAGGAACAAGTTATGGGAATAGATCTCGAAAGCGTATGAGGAAAGTAAACAAAGACAATGTATTCCCATCTGGTATACACTTCTTATATAATTTTTTTTATTTCCCTGCATTTTTATAGTAATTGTGGAACCGAAATATAAATCTTACATAAATTTCTGTTTTATAGATCCTGGAAAAGGCTATAACTTGTACTTCTGAACCTAGTGTAACATTTATACATCCATTAAATGGTTTTAAATACAAATATACTTTCTTAAAATGTACTAAAATCAAATTAATGAAGAAAATATGGGGTACGGCATTGGGTGGCTTCTCCTTTTTTACTGTTTTTTTTGTGGACAGCGAACTCACAAACAGTTTTTTAAGGAGTAGTTCATGTGACATATGTAATATGATGATATTTGTGTTGGAATATGATTGAAAATGTATATAATGTATATAATATAATAAATGATTACTATATATAAATAAAATAATAAAAATTATTGTGAAGTATATGAAGCAGAAGTGTAAGGGGGCATTCACACGTTTCATGCATGGCCTGCAATTATGGATTATCTATGATTATTATCATAGACAACTAGTTCAAACCACTCTTTATCACATTTCTATAGAATATTAGTCTTGAGTGTTTTTTTTTAAATATACAAGTTTATCAGCTCACCCCTGTCCAGTACATTTAAAGCTGTAGTTCTCCTGCCGCAGAGCACGTGAACCCAATGATGTGGGCCGTTACCCGTAAATCTAAATATAGATTTGTCCACAGCTCCTTAAAAAGTTAACTCTTTATTGGTGATACATCTTAAAATAACGAACAGCGATGCTTTGCAGGTTATCACCCCTGGTCATGATTCTGGAGGAGAGATTTGTACCCCAAAGCGATCAGTCGAGGATCAGGCGTTCTCACTGTCATTTTTACACTGGCTACTTATCAGCTAAAGGGGCGTTGCTAGATAATTGGCCTGTATAAAAGGCCCTTAAAGCCCCCAGTTCATGACTGTAAAACTGAATTTCTTATCAGAAAATACGGATACATTTTCAGACCCATAGGGTTTTATTAGGCACAGACACCCTTCAGTGTTTTTTTCATGAAGGATGTCTATTCCAAAAATTAGACCTGGAAAATGTAGATCAGGTCCTGTTTTCATCCATACTTCTGGAACGGTTGACACCATAAAAGTCTGTTGGATCCTCTAGAATTACAGATGTTTTCAGAATGGGCATCCAGAAATTGTCTTCATTTCCGGACGATTTCCTGATGCCCATCTGGAAGTTGTCCGTAATTCCAGACACTACAAAACTTCTTTTTTTTCCACTGATCATGAAATCCTGAGAGTGCTGACCGTAAATACCGACTACTGTCCCCCATCCCGTATACTATATTTTGGGTCCTTGAGAGAGTGTGTTTATTAATTTTTGGAATCTTTCTCCAGAATTTGGCTCTGTTGTTTCGACCTGTTAGTCAGCAGCAGTAAGACTCTGTAGTATGATTATGGCGGTTATAGCCATGTGTGTTGTGATTATGTCAAGCCCACGCATAATATTAAAATCAAAGCTAGGGGGGGGGGGGGGAATAAGCTTTTAATGCTTCTAAAGTACTTTTCCCCATTCCATTTTTCCTCATTGAAATTGTGACAAGCGATTCAGTGTTTTATTTCATATTTTGTAACAATAATGGCTTTCTTTTATGTTATTTTTATTACTGCTGGGAGAATGTTCCCAATTGTAAACAGTAGCGCTCACACAGCAAAGCCATTGGCAGCCTATTATGGGGACTGACAGACTGTCATCATTTTGATAGCTTCAGCAGTATATCTCTCGAACAGCAATGGGCCTCTTATGCAGAAAGTATCATATGTTCCCAGCCAATTTACAGGGGAACAGCAATAACATTTTATCATGGTTGAGAGCCCAGTAGCTGCTTCCTATTAAACTTGCCCTTTCAGATACCTGTCTCGGATTAATTTGTTGATTTCAAATGGAAACTCAGTCTTCTCCAATGAAGCATGACTTTCTAGGAAAGGCTCGTACTGAATGACAATTATATTCCAGCCGGCTTTAGACCATTACATGCTTTGGTCTTAGAGGAAGACAGAGGACTTCAGTAACTGATTTTAATACCATGTCTAATTTTCACTGTCAGTTATGTGGAAACCAGTAGGAAGAATACAGAAAAAGATGAAATGCAAAATGCTTCCTGCTTGCTCTTTTAATGGTACACTTGCTTTCAAAAAAGGGCTTAACACCGTACAGGTTTTCAGAAGAAAATAAGCATTTAGTGGGGATATGTCATACTGAAAACTTGCAGGTATAAGCTGACGTGCTTTATTGGAGTCTTCTCGGTGGCACCCGGTAATTTTTTAGCTCTGTAATTAATTGGTAAAACTCTGTGTTGAGATTTGTTATGTTTTTTTTTTTTCTTTTCTTTTTTTTGCCGGCATCATCTCCTTCAACGCTAACAATTTATTTTTCTTGTGGTATTTATTTGATGTTGATGAAGCTGTGTGGCTATCGCAGGATTTTCCAGTGTAATAGGTTTCGTGGCTGACAGCAAACAAAATTAAAATAAACTGATCCTTGTGCTTGTTAAGTTGAAACTACACCGAATGTCAATGGCTAAGGAAATTTAGAAGAGGCAAAAATGGCTTTGTCATTACACACTACCCAATGTTTCTAGCCATAAACAATAAACCGTGATGTGATTGAATCATAAAAAAAATATGTTTTTTCATGCTGGGATGCTGATTTTTTTGGGGGGGCATAGCTGGAAGGAATCTGCCTTTTTTTCCGACTACAGTATCAGTAAAGGCCCTATTCCACGGGCCGACTGAGAGGAGCAAGCGAGCGCTATTAGCATTCCATGCAGCAGCGAGCGGGTGAGTGCAGGAGGGGCCGCAGAGGGGCTGCCCGGGTGATCGCTAGATCATCCGGGGAGCCCATAGCATACATCAGCGGTCTGCTACCGCTGCTCCTATTCCACGACTGAGTAGTTTGTCTTTCAATATGATTGAAAGACAAATGAGACAATGATTAGCCGACATGAACGTTGTCGGCTGATTGTTGCCTTCTATTCCACGGGAAGATTATCGGCCGAATACGGCTGATAATCGTTCCGTGGAATAGTGCCATAAGGTGAATACATTCTACTTGAGCAAATGCTTAATATACCATTGTCATTAAAAATATTTAATAGGTTATAGAGTAAAGGCCCTATTACACAGAGCAATTATCGTTTAAAAATTCCATGTAATAAGACCCAACGATCAAAAGACGAATGAAAAATTATTCATTTTTGTCTTTCAACATGTTGAAAAATTAGCGTTGGTAGTTCGACGATCGTTAGCATATCTGTTGATGTAATAAGTCGTTTGCTGATTAAAACATGTTGTGTGGGTTTTCCTGAGGAATGATTAGGACCATATAACGACTTAAAAACGATTATTAATAACAGTAATCGGTGAATGTAATAACTTCAGAACTGTTCGCTACAAAATCACTATTTATCAGTAGCAATTAATCATTAAGGCGAGTCTTTAAACGGTAATCGCTACGTGTAATATAGCCTTGCAGAAAAGGTTTCATGCCCCAGAGTTGGCCCCAGGACAGTATTGAACAAACTTTATATAAATATTACTTATGTGACAGTAATGAAACATTGTAGACAATGTGATGTAGTGTTTGGCTACCATTGACCTTCTGACCATAAATGAAAAGGATTATCTGCTTCATGTGGTCCTGGTTCTTCAAGTAATGTTGATGGCCTGTTTTTCTGGGCAGATGATCCCCAAAAGTTGAAGGGTTTCTTCTAAACAAAGCTGTTCAAAGGCACGGTTTGATTGAATGACATCCCTTTCCTTTTAAGTCAGTCTGTTAAAGTGACTTTAACAGAAAACTGTCCGCGTAGAGCTGAAGGGTCAAGAAGGTGGTGATGAGCCTCAGAGTGCGTGATGAGCCTCAGAACTCCTCCCACCCCTCCCTGCATTGATTGATTTATGTGCAGCTCGTAATTAAGCACTAAACCATGCACTTCAATCAGTCAAGACGCTGTGTAGAGCTGCAGGATAAAGTCTACACCCTCCCCCACCCCTTTCTGCAGGGAGGGGTGGGGGAGGGTGGAGACTGCATCCTGCGGCTCAACACAGCCTCTTGACCTTTCAGCTCTAAGCATGATCTAGAGCTGACAGTTTCCCTTTAATGCTGCATTTCAGCATAATCTTTCATAACTTTGTCCCTTAATGTTTCACCACTTTGGCAAAAGATTTTATTTTGAGGTCAAAATACAATCTTGACATTATCAGCTTTATACCCAACAAATTCAGGGTGGCCACATGCATTTTCTGTCACCAGTAGGACATTTAAATGGCAGGAATTCTTGTTTCAAATATTTTTTCACTTCTGGCATAATTTAGTTGACTGTCATCTAAGCTCTCTAGTTGCCAGAACATGGACAGAATTTTTTAGTGTTTATTATATTTATGTATGTATTTTGTGTGTAGTGTGTTTGTGTATATATATATTTGAGGGTGGTTTCGTTAAACCATACTTTTAACCTTGGTAGTCAAAGATTCTGTTGGGTATTTTGTTTCATTGTAATTGAAGACTTGTATTGGATGTTATGCTAGAATTTGTTTTATATGTATTATTGAGTGTACACCAATAGAAATGACAACTATGGAAGCAATTATTGGGTTTTCCTCTGCCCCATGTGATATCTTTCCCGATGGTGTATAGAAAACCAAGGTATCAGTGACATTTTAGGAGTGATAAATTTATTGGCCAACAAAAAAATTATTAGAATTGAATCCCGAAAGCTCGCAATTCTAAGAATTTTTTGTTGACCAATAAAGGTATCACTTTTAAAATACTTTGATTGAAAGTATGTACCACCATATAGTTATACAGAAAAGGGAAATCCTGCTCTGTTATATATCTATAGCAAACCCTTTAAATCAGCAGCAGCATGGAGGACATAATAGATCAGTATGATCTGTGAATTAAGCACTAGGGTGAGATACAGCACCAACTAGGTTTTGTCTGTGTCTACCTTTTTGCATCTCCAGCCATTCCTTCCTCCCTCCTTAAACTCCGAGCTGATTCGTCTGGAGATGGACTTCAGCATTTTTTTTACAGAACGAGTTCAAGGAGAAGGAAGCAGGAAAAGAGCATCATATGTGAAAAATTTGGCTTTTTTTCTCCGGTAAGATATATTACAAGTTTTCTTATATAATTTTTCTATTGACTTAGGCCATATGAAAAGGAATAAATTCACAACTTTGTCGGCATCACTACTCTTGCCCTTTGGGGGCATTCCCTGATTGTTTTGCCGAGACAGCTGTTACAAACCATCCTGGACAGGGCTAAATTACATTACTCAGAAGGGCACACAGTGTGGTTAAGTGAATTAGCAGATATGGAGGTATAGCTGTAATTTCTTGGTTATAAAACATTTTGCATATATTTTTGTTTTGTAATGTGAAGTTGCAAGTTTTTTATGGGAATTTTAATAGTGGACGTATTGGTTGTTTGTAACCTGATAGAGAACCACATCTTCAAGGGGATATGTCCTCTGAGACGTTGATGGGCATATAGCTAGGCTATGCCACCAGTATTCAATCAGTGAGTGTCCATGGCTATAGTAAAGATGTAGAAACAGCCAAAGAAAAGCTTTGCCGTTTTCCTAATGCCACTTCATTGTAGCCATATCAGCATATACCACAGGTAAACCTAACAATTTAAAATCAAGCATGTGTTGCTATTAAACTATAAGTTTTGTGTAGCAGGATGTCATTTATTACATGGCTCCTGATCTCTTGAAGCAGATGTGAATAAATATATCACATTCAGGGATACCGCACCATCCTGAAATGCATCATACATGGTTCTTTGAATCTTTTGTGATGCTTGAAACACCCAGTTAGTGGTGACATTTATGAATTTTTCCAGCATAGATTTAGCAGTCAATATGTTTTAGTTGTATTGATCTGGATCCCCTATTAGTCAGATGCTCAGTTGCTGAGCCCATAGAAGCTCATTTATAATGTTTGTTGTAGTTATGTACAGGAATGAGAGGTGCCACACCGTTTCTTTGACAGCTTCAAATGAAACCTGTCACAGGCTTCAATATGAGTGGAGAAGAGAGAATAGAGTTTTTTCGTCTTTATCCAGAAAACAATGCTCTGTCATGTGCAAAATTAGCCGTACAGTCATAAGCACCTAGTACAGCGTTTAAAGTGACACCCCTTTTTGCTTTATGACTTCTCCACACAGGTGTAAAAGGTAAATTTAGCAGTTTTCATAACTTATTTTATATCATACATCATGGTGCTTGTTCAAGTAAAAAGTGATCTTTTATCCATTTCAGATTGTGCTAAGTGGGCGGGGCTTCACAGCAACTGCGCCACTTAGCTGCACCACCTTTGGCCCTGCTCCTCTGTGACGTCATAGGCACATAGGCCCCGTCCCCTCGAAGACCATTGGAACAGGCTGGCCTAAAGGTCTAGGCCCTACCCCCTCTAGGTCGGCCCATACCAATAGGCGTTGAGGGGGTGGGGCCTTTGTGCCAATGACGTCACGGGGGGACACTGGTGGCGCTGTGAGTGGGGCTAAGTGGCGCTGTTGTGAAGACCCGCCCACTTAGCACAATCTGCAGTTGATAAAAGATCACTTTTTACTTGAACAAGCACCATGACGTATAATATAAAATAAGGTATGAAAACCGCTAAATTTACCCATTACACCTGTAGAGAAGTCAGAATGCAAAAAGGAGGTGACAGTGTCACTTTAACATGTAGAGAAAAAAACATAGGCCCATAGACCACTCTTGTAATAAAAAAACATCCTTTAATTGATAGAAAATATTGGATTAAGTTGTTGTGTACTAATAATAATGTGGCCATAAATTAGTTGTTATAGCAGCACTTAGTTCTGCAGAGCTGCTGTTCCTATAGCATAATAAAGTGCACCCACAGATGACCATTTTGATGACCATATTTAGATCAGTCTTTGGTCACCCAGCATACCACTCCCATCATTCTACCCCCTGCCCACCTTGGTTTGAAGGTACTCTAAAGGTGGCCATACAGCTTCAATACCTGACGGCAGAGTGATTTTTCAACCGGCAGTTATCTCTCCCGTCCAGCCTCTGTCCTCCCTATATACATCTAAGCAAGCAATTCTGTGTTCTCTATGGGAAGGGGTAGGCTTCAGCCAGAAACCTCTGACTGCAGCTTACATCTCCCAGAACAAAGGAGCGCAGGGTACAGCCAATGAAGATATAAGGTATATGGGGGCCTCAAATCATCACCCCCACCCCGTTGAAACCCTAAGGAAAGTTATAAAGTGGTAGTCCAATGTGGGAACATATGTCCATTCTGCTTTTTTTTATTTTGTGGATCCTGATAATGAAAACAGGATGAAATGTGATATTTTTTGTTGGTTTTTGACCTGAATAGTTAGTGCTCATGGTAGGTTCCCTTTTGGTGCAGTAAGCAGTGGTGCCGTATAAGGAATAACATTTATTGTTTAATTGGTAAATGGGTTAGAGATCTCCTTGAGGTTGGAAATTTATATGCGCCTTGTGGCTGGGTTCACACTACTTATTTCAGTCAGTATTGTGGTCCTCATATTGCAACCAAAACCAGGAGTGGATTAAAAACACAGAAAGGATCTGTTCACACAATGTTGAAATTGAGTGGATGGCCGCCATATAATGGCAAATATTTGCTGTTATTTTAAAACAACGGCTGAAATAATGGCAGTTATTTACTGTTATATGGCGGCCATCCACTCAATTTCACCATTGTGTGAACAGAGCCTTTCTGTGTTTTTAATCCACTCCTGGTTTTGGTTGCAATATGAGGACCACAATACTGACTGAAATATACGTAGTGTGAACCCAGCCTATAGGTGTAAATGAGTTCATATATCCATATCAGGATCACATTGGGTGCAAATAAATCCCAGTACAAAATCTGTAACCAGGCCCTCCTATTATGTGCTGTTTATAACACTTGTCTCTTCCTATGTGGCAGAGGGCGGGGGGCCTTTTGGATTTTCAGACCTGGTATTCTTATCTCATTAGGTGATCCTCTCTCCACAAAACGGGGAATACTAGCAGATTGGTGCTGGTCCAACCACATGGACCCCTAGCAATCCCAAAAATTAGGGCATGACTGTCAATGGAATAGATGGCACGCATCGCTCCAGTAATCCTGTATGATCCACCGAACACTGCACAGCGCTAAACTTGGAAATGTTTTGCTGCCCCATAGAGAATGAATGGAGCTCTGGCCGTGTATGATTGCTTCTGGAAACCATTATGTCCCTGTTCTTAGGATCTATGGGGATCCCAGTAGTCAGTCCCCCACAAATCTGCTAGTTACAGTATCTCCATCCCGTGAATACGGGATAAAAAATAATAAAATGGAAATACCTCTTTAAAGGGGTAGTGCAGCATAAAACCTTTTTTCACTAAATAACACACATTACAAAGTTATACAACATTGTAATGTGTGTTATTTATGTGAATGGCCCCCTTCCCCATGTTTCGGTCCCTTGACCGTTGACCCGGTAGTGTGATACTGTATACTCACGGAATCTCTGTCGACCCCGGCCGCCATCTTGGGACGATCACGTCACTCTTCAGGACGCCGGCCTGACTGCTCCAGCCCTCCCTCATGCGGGCGCGCGATCGCAAAACGATTTTTCCGTACGATATATCGTACCGTCTAAATGCTGATCGTCATGAAAAAAAAATCGTTACTCCAACATCGTTAATCGTAGGATCGGGCCAATTATCGTTTTGTATAAACGCACCATTACACTGTTGTATAACTTTGTAATGTGTGTTATTTAGTGAAAAAAGGTTTTATACCACACTACCCCTTTTAAGGGTACCTTCACACACACTGTATCGCAGCGGATTTTATGCTGCAGATCCACAGCAGATTTAATCTAAATAACTAAACACAACATCAAATCTGCTGCAGATCCTTTACGTGCACCCTTAAAAAAAACACACACTGCAGAAATAGCAATAGTGTTTTTGTTGTGTTTTGTGATGTGATTACTAGCGGAACAGGTGAACCTTGCGGCATCACCCCTGCCAACACGGACACATGACCACTACAGCCAATAGCATAAACAGTTTTTGCAGAAAGTGGTTTGATTGATTTCCGAGCCCTGATCCCAGTGTTACACTGCAGTACTAACCTCTGTATCTCCCAAACTTTTCATTTTGGTACAAAAATTGCCCAAATGATCATCTTATTTGCTATAGCAGAGAATACATTCTGGACAGTAACTTCATGGCTACAAGGAACATGATTTTATGCCATAATCCTAGCGGTAGAACAAATGGTGTTTCTGCATGGCCAAGCTTTGTTTTATGAGGAGCAGTAACCTTATCAGCAGTTCACCCAGAACTCCAGTGCATGTCTGCAAATAGAAGGAGACCATATGTCACATCTCCATGTTAAATGCTTCCTGGGCAGCACAGTTTAATGAAGATTTAATAATGAGCATATGCAAGAACTGTACGGAGAGTGTTATCTGGATAGGATCTTGTAAACTATTAACTGGCAGTTTTAACTTTGCCATTAGCGGCCTTTTCCAGCTCTGTGTCTGTGAGTATAGGAAACGCTATTATTTTATGCTAGGAAGTTGGGTTTTTTTTCCTTGCTTTTTCTTCAGTCTGTGATTTCACATGGTGATCAAACATACATGACATAGTGATCACATACATGAGCATACTACAGCTAGGAACAACTTCAGAATGAAGCCCTAATACGTGACTATTGTACTCCTGTACTTGGTTATCTATAAGTTGAAGATATTAACTGACAGAAAAAAAGTTGCTGTATTACTAAAGGCCCTATTACACAAAACGACTATCGGCTGTTACGGACCATAATCGATTTGTGTAATAGAAGACAACGATTAGTTAACATTCTTGATGTCAGCTGATCGTTGTCTTTCAACAGGCTAAAATGCTAACGATCAGCCTGGCAATGATCTGCTGCTTTGTAAGAGGAGCAGCAAACGACAGCAGACTGCTACTGTCTTTTATAGGCTGCCCGGACGATATGATGACCACCCGGCCCCCCCCCCCCCTCCAGCTCTTACCCGCTCCTCCTCGCTCAATGTCGGTGCATGTAATAGCACCGGCAGCGGCCGGGGGAACGAGGTGCAGGTCGCCACTCACTTTTTCTCCACATCGCACCATGTAATAGGGGCTTAAGGCTCCAGTCATATCATGTTTTCTGCCCATACCTCACTTTACCTTGGCAATAGGGATGAGCAAATTTACAGTAATAGTGAAACACTTCACTAGTTCACTTGTCAGCCGCTGCCTTTGAACTCCACGCGACTTTGCTCCAGGTGCCTTGAAAAGCTAGATCCAGTTCTGGAAAACTTCTCTTAGTTTGCCAGGATTGGATCCAGTTTTACCCGGAACGCGGAGCGGCACAGAGTTCAGAGGCAGCTGGCTGACAAGCTGACCGCCGAGACTAGCTAAGTTCTTTACTATTAATGTAAATTTGCTCATCCCTAGTTGGCAACCTATGATGCTTGACGTGTTGCCAGCAGGTCCATTGACTTTAAAGGGGTTACCCAGCGCTACAAAAACATGGCCACTTTCTTTCAGAGACAGCCCCACTCTTGTCTCCAGCTCGTGCGGGGTTTTTCTGCTCAGTTCCATTGAAGTGAATGGAGCTTAAAGAAGGTGTACCATCACAACAGTAATATAGACATATGCATACCATCCTGTCGGCGCTGCTCTCTAGAATCCGACGCATGGAGCATTTTCAAATCCGTTGCTGTTAAATCCGCCAAAATATAAATATGCTAATTAGCAGTGCTTGAAGCACAGGAGGCCGACCCGGCGTCTGTGATTCAAGCTCCTCTCCTCCCCCCTCTGTGATGCGCCAGCCACACAGCCCCGCCTCCTGTCTTCTGCCCGGTGGCTTAGCATAGGAGGTGGGGCTGTGCGTCTGGCGCGTCACAGAGGGGGGAGGAGAGGAGCTTGAATCTCAGATGCCGGGCCGGCCTCCTGTGCTTCAGCACTGCTAATTAGCATATTTATACTTCGGCAGATTTAACAGCAACCGAACAACGGATTTGAAAATGCTCCACAGCGGCGGATTCTAGAGAGCAGCGCCGACAGGATGGTATGCATATGTCTATATTACTGTTGTGATGGGACATCCTCTTTAATTGCAATCCACACCTGAACTAGAGACAAGAGTCGTGTTGTCTCTGAAAGAAAGTGGCCATGTTTTTGTAGCACTGGATAACCCCTTTAATAGGACAAACATAGTACAATGTGTGACTACATTCAGTCCAGTTCCCAAATATATGCTATTGGGAGAGCGATCCACTATGCGCATTTAGGAGTCTTAGAGGTGCCACACTGTAAAGGGTTTATTCTGCTTTGTTGCTTGAGTCATATTGTATATTTGAACCTATATTAAATTCACAATTTGTACTGTATGTAGTACTTTATGTATTGTATTTTTCTTTAAAATCATATAGAAATGTTTTATTTTATTTTTTTTAAAGTTGTCTGCCACATTTTTGAATACACAGAAACAGAAAATGTCTGGTAATGCAAAGTTTGTAGCCAAAATAATGATGTGAATGGGCCCTTAGGCAACATTAACACTTTCCGTGTTCCGCACGGAACACGGACATGGACTGCCTGTAATGGACTTCTCCCCGCGCCCGGGCAGCATCTGTGATAAGATGCTGGGAGTGGGAGAACTGTACAGATATGCGCCGCGCTGTAATGAATCAGCCGCGCGGTTGTGTCATTACAGCACGGCACATATCTGTACAGTTCCCCCACTCCCAGCATCTTATCACAGATGCTGCCCGGGCGGGGGAGAGTCCGTTACAGGCATTCCATGTCAGTGTTCCGTACGGAACATGTGAATGAAGCCTAACTGTTATCTTCTAGAATCATTGCTTTTAAGGGACAGTACCCCCAAAATATAGCATCATGTTGGGCACCATAGAGCAAGGCACAGAGTCTACAGGTGCTGTCGTACAGTATGTTTTTGAGTTTTTTAGGATGTTTTTTAATTTCATACATATAACCTTTACTTTTCATTTATTCTTACATATATTTATATTTTTTCAGTCCAATGCCATATTTCTAGGAAATTGCTCCAATGTTTGCTTTGGTTTCATTAATAGAAGAAACCCCTCATACATTTGCCGAAGATATTTAGCTATGTAATGAAAGCGCTCGGGTCATTGCATAGCATATGTGCTAAATCTCTAAATAGAAGCTGTAAACAAAGAAGCATAACATGATGATGGATTTATGCCTTTTAATTTATATTGGCTAGTCTATCTTTCATATCAATGCTCTACCATTTTTGGACACCTAATAAAGAGTGAAAAATGACATTGTATTGCTTGTGTGTAAAACAATTCATCCGTGTCTGGTTGCATTTGGACATTAATATGCTTTCCTTGACCCTTTATAGATTAGGGCTTGACCCAAAGCTGTTGGCCAAAATCCTGAACATGAGCTCTGGACGTTGTTGGTCAAGCGATACCTATAATCCTGTTCCTGGGGTGATGGAAGGCGTTCCCTCGGCCAATAATTACCAGGGTGGATTTGGAACAACTCTTATGGCAAAGGTAGATTATTATGCAGATTGCGGTGATACTTTGTTCCCCTGTATACAATTGACTATACTGGGTTTATTGTGTTTAGAGAATAATAAACTGTTTAATCAATTGAATGCTTTTGGGTGACCTTTCCATAGAGAGAGGTCTCCCCCCAAGAGAAGAGGTTATTCTTATGAATTGTGCCATCCATCAAATTGAATGGGAATTAAACAACTTTGCTACAATGCATAACACCATCTTTTCTTGTAGGTACATACTAGTAATTTACAGTGATTTGGTCATATATCTTTCCATGTTTTTCTCGTAAATTTTAAATGAACCATAAACTGCTTTTATCGTACATGTTTGAGTCCTGTATCACTTGTGCCATTCATCCTATACATAAAGTGATTGTGCATCATGTATCCATATAATACCTTTATGGCAGAATGGATCAAAGCTTGTATACGTGTAACCAAAAATGACATTTTTCTCATGTCTTTTTGTTAAGGTTTGTTCGCCAAAATAGTTTGTGTCCAGGGCCGGATTAAGGTTGGTGGAGGCCCCGGGCGACAATCCCCCACCCCCCCAAAAAAATAAATAAATAAACTATACCGGGATCTATACAGATGGCTGTTTACTGTAGGTGAATTAGCACAGACCCCTCCTCGCTCCTGGCTGTATGGGTCAGCATTAGAGATGAGTGAACCGGGTTCGGGTTCGAGTCGATACGAACCCGAAGGTTTGGTATTTGATTAGCTGGGGCTGCTGAGCTTGGATGAAGCTCTAAGGTTGTCTGGAAAACATGGATACAGCCAATGACTATATTCATGTTTTCCACATAGCCTTAGGGCTTTATCCAACTTCCGCAGCCACCGCTAATCAAATGCTGAAAGTTCTGGTTCGGATCGACTCGAGCATGCTCGAGGTTCGCTCATCTCTAGTCAGCATCCTCTTCTGTTATGCACATGGTCACTAGAGGCTGCAGTACAGGGGTAGATGCCAGGCCCTAGAGACAGGAGCAGAGGCGGGGGGGGTGGACTAAGTATCAGAGTGTATTCCCACATTGTGTTTGTGTTAACGCAATGTGAGAACACAGCACCTTCTGCGCGCTGTTGCCCACTGTGTTAGGGCCCTATTACATGGCCTGATATCCTGGGTAAGCAGCACCGTTCTGCTAGGGTTCGAACTGGTGGGGACCCCTAAGTGGTGGAGGCCTCGGGGCACGTTCCCCTGGTGCCCTCCCTTTAATCCGGCCCTGTTTGTGTCCATTGCTAGAATAGGCCGAATGAATATCTGTTTGTCCTTGATCTTGCCTGTATATAGTATATATCATTATACCATTAGAGATAAGTGAACTTGCTGAAAGTTCGGGTTCGCATGAACTCCAACAATCGCATTTGAATCCCGTTGCCTGGAGAAGGTGGATGCAACCAAAATTCAAATGCCAATCATTCTGGTTCTGCGAACTTGAACTTTCGGCAAGTTCGTTGATCACTACATACCAAAAATACTGAAAAAGTCCTGAAAAAGAAAATATAAAAAAATGTAATGTATTCATCCATTAGACATCTAATAAACATGTCATTACCTGTTCTTATAGCTTTTCATAAGATGGCCATTGAACAGTACCATAATATATGACAGTGAAAATTGGATGCCTTTTAAAAATTAGCATTTTTCAGATGTATATACTGGGATATGCTGTGTTTTTAGGTCTGTAAGGTTTAGTTCATAGCCCTGGCCTGTGCATGTGTAAATTGGCATCCTATTTTGAGAGGATGCAGACATATGCATGCTTCATATCGGCAAATTGTGATGTGAACCTACCCTTACTAAGGGCCAGTTCACACGGAGTAAAAGCGTCGGAACTCTCTGCAGCAGAGTTTCACCTGCCTCAGTGTCTTACAGTCTGTCTATGGGAGGGCTTGCGCGCCTTTGCTCTCTGCGCCTCTCCGCTCAAAGAATTGACATATCAGTTAGACAGACTGAGGCAGGCGTGATTCGAATTCCGCCACTTTTTCCGTGTGAACTGGCCCTAAAGGTAAATTGCCACCATCTGATATTGGAAGCTGATTTGCTTATGTGTACTCACATTAAGGGAGTGTTCACACTGAGTAAAACAGGCGGAATTCCGTGGCAGAATCCCACCTGTCTGAGTTTTCTGTAGCCCGTCTATGGGAGAGCGCGTGCTACTCCGCAGCCGCCGCCGCTCTCCGCTCGAAGAAGTGACATGCAACTCCGTTGAGCGGAGAGCTGCGGCAGCAGAGGAGCGAGTGCCCTCACTCACAGCAGGACACTGAGCACAGCGGGATTCTGCGGCAGAGAGATCCCGCGCGGAATTCTGCCGTATTTGCTCAGTGTGAACATACCCTAAAAGAGAACAGACTTCAGAACTTCACCCTTTAGACTCTTTCTGAGATGTGAAAACAATTTAGACTCAATGACAATAATTAACACTTCACATAAATCATACACTGACATTTTGGCCCATGCCCTTTAACTTTCTATTTCATGTAAGCTACTGTTTTGTGATGTTTTTTTTTAATTGAACATTGTCTAATAAATATTTTTTTATGATAGGATCTGGGTTTAGCCCAAGACTCTGCTACAAACACAAAGAGTCCAACCCCACTGGGATCCCTTTCACATCAGATATATCGACTAATGTGTGCCAAGGGCTATGCCCAGAAGGACTTCTCCTCCATCTTCCAATTTTTACGTGAAGAAGAAAATTTGTGAGCATAGCTGGTAAAGATAGACTTGTTTGGCGGGAAAACTGACTTGTAAAGTTTCAGGTATAAGGTATATGGCAAAGTGTAATCATTTAAGTGAAAAGAAACTCTTTGCAGAAGTGATGTCTTGAACACAGCCATCCCCTTGAATACTGTCTCAGTGGTAAAAGTGCATAGGCAATTTTTTTTAAATTGCTGTACAGTAAGGTTACAATACCTGCCCTAATGTCTACTCACTTCTTACTCAGTATTTAGAGTACTGAACTTTGGATCACAGTAGGGTTTTACATTTTTTATACAACTGTCAATGCATCATGTTGTATGTAGGGAATGATATGTATGTTTGTGATCTAATATATGTCTGTTACTATATGTTTTATTGGATGATGGTATTAAATATTTTTTTCTGGACTTTTCTGACAAAAAAATTATCATGTCTCCTTTAATAAACAAATATAACAAACTGTTTATGTCTTCTTTCATCACAAGCTGCTGTATTCAGCCCTGCAACAAAGAAAGAGTTAAAGATCATTTCCATGTATATTCGCTATATGAATTTTTTCAGACTTGTTTTTCAATAAATGTCCTTAAAGGCCCACGTGCACATTAAAGAAAATTTGTCCAAGCTTTTATGTGTATGGGGTGGACAGGAGAGAGTGATTGGCCTAGGAGGGGATATCTGACTGACAGCTATCAAAGTTGTATAGCCACCTTAAAGAGTACCTGTCAGTAAAAAAATTTTTGGGGACAAGTCAAAGGTTTTTATCATCCAGGGTCTTGACTGTTCAGACCCTGACCAATCAGTAGAACGAGCAGGGAGATGACCATGCTGCTGCACTCTCCTCTACCCGCTCTGTGTCTTAGATGGTCCCCATAAACTCACATTGAAAGTCTGTCTAGAATACATTCAAAGGAACACCATCACGAGTTTCTCAATGTCAGTGAATCTAGGAACATTTTTTCCTAGGAAGACAAATATGCAAAAAATACTGCGAATGGATACCTTGCTTGGGTATTTCCTAAGTCATGTAATTCTTGACTGTGGCTTGGTTGTTCCTTCCCAGTAGAAGTTCTGGCTAGCTCACTTATCTTGAGAAACAAGTGGTAGTGTCTCTGCAGTATTTTTGCATTTTTGTCTAGATTGTGACGCAAAGCTGAATGCATTGACTTCTCCTGGGTTGTTCTCCTGATCAGTCATGATCTGAACACTCAGACCCCGACTGATCAAAAGTTGTTTGTTTTTTTTTAACAATTGTGCCCATTTAAGACTGCTGAGGCCTCTTGTACAAAGCAAAGCCATGGGTGAGATAAAAAAGCCCCTACAGTTCTATATTCCACAGCCCTCTTGTTTGCCGAAGTATGGTGACTTATTCCACTCCCATTTTTCTGAAACATGTAAATGTGGTTTTGAAATGCTGTTTTGATGGTAAAAATCACACTACATGTGAATAGATTGACAATGACAGCGGAAGTTAGGTGAGGGATCTACCATATTTTTTGCTTTATATGATTTACTTTTCCCCCCCAAAGTGGTACGGCTCATAAAGCGAACATGCCTGTGCCAAATGCTGGCATGCCCCCCTTGCACCTCTCCATGGCTGACACCTGTGGCCTCCGATGCCGGCCGCGGCAAAGTCCAAAGAGCCATACCTCCCACCTCTTCCCCACCACGGGGACAGCGCCACTGGCCTGACCAGCCCAGGGAAGCCTCCTCCAGCGCTGGATGGCTCTGCTAGCTGATCCGTCAGCGGCTCTTGCCAAATTCAAAATGCTGCTGCTAAAACCTCTCAGGCCGCAGGGCACTGTCCCAGAAACCTCCCCCAGCGCTCTAGGATTCCTCCTTCTGCCCTCCTTCTGCCACTCCTCCTTCTCCCCGCTGCCCACCTGATAACAAAATTGCCCCAAGTATTCCTCAGGCCGCTGCCAATCAGTCTCTACCATCCAGCGCTGCCAACAGATCATTGCAGTGGGTGAGTGGACGTCCTGCAGCTGCTGTGATCTGTTGTTGGCTGCTGCTTGAGCTGACATTTGTATATCCTAGATCTGTTTTTCACTATGGAGTCCCTCCTCCTCTACCCTCCAACCCTCTAGCAAGCTACCCAGCACAAGTGCTGTTCTGGGAGTAGTAGTGCCAGGGAGTTAACCCTCAATGAGCTGTACCCCTTTACAGGTTAACTTCATGGCACCACAGTTCTCAGAACATCCTGATACATTTTGTCCATAGAACTACACAGCTGTAACAACAGCTCAGCTCCTATTCACTTGAATGTGTGCTGAGCTGCAGATATATTACGACTGTTAAATAATGAGGAGACAAACTTCCTTCACTGTGTAGTACGACACCAAACAGCTTTTACCATTTCCCCCCCTCTAAAATCTTGGGGCATCTTTATAAATTGAAAAATACAGTAACTCATAACTAGATTTGCATTTCCAGGGAAATACATAGTGCTTGAAAAGAGCGCCCCTTTACCAGTGACTTGCAGAGCACCCCTTTACCAGTGACTTCCAGAGCGCCCCTTTACCAGTGACTTCCTTTTAAGAGAAACTTTAATCCTGGGTGCAGTCTTTTTAAGAGCGACTTGGGTCCCTTTTAGGAGCGACCTGGGTTGCTTTAAGAGCGACCTGGGTCAGTTCGCTCTTAAAGGGACCCAGGTCGCTCTTAAAGGCACCAAGGTCGCTCTTGAAGGGACCCAGGTCGCTCTTAAACCCTTAAAGACAGAGCCTGAAATGGCCTTAATGACAGAGACAAATTTTAGGAATATGACCAGTGTCACTTTATTCATTAATAACTTCGGGATGCTTTTACCTATCCGGCTGATTCTGAGATTGTTTTCTCGTGACATATTGTACTTTACATTTCTGGTAAATTGGAGTCTATACTTATAACAAATCTTTATGAAAAAAAACCAAATAATGTGAAAAATTGTGAAAAAATGCATTTTTCCAACTTTGAAACTTTTTTGCTTATACAGAAAGTGGTTATACCACATAAATTATATATTAAATAGCATTAGCAACATGTCTACTTTATGTTGGCGGCATTTATTAAACTATATTTCATTTTCTTTTAGGCAATAGAAAGCGTAAAACATAAGCAGCAAATTTCCAAATTTTCTGTAAAATTTCAAAATCAGATATTTTTAGGGACCTGTTCAGGTTTGAAGTGTATTTGAGGGGCCTGTATATTAGAAAGCCCCACAAAGTACCCCATTTCAGAAACTGCACCCCCCAAACTCTGCAAAAGCACATCCAGAAAGTTTTTTAACCCTTTAGGAGAGTCACAGAAATAAAAGTGCGTAAGAAATTTGAAAATTTTTATTTTCTGTGCAGAGATTTTATTGTAATCCAATATTTTTCATATTTATAAACTTATTACCAGAGAAATGCACCCCAATATTCATTGCCCCGTTTCTGCAGTTTATAGAAATACCCCATATGTGGCCCTATTGCGCTATTTGACGCAACCACAAGCCTCAGATATAAAGGAGCGCCTAGTGAATTTCAATGGCTCCGTTATATTTGGTCATTTCTGACTGTACCACTTCAGGTTGGCAGAGGCTCTGGGGTGCCAAAACCTAAAAAACACCCCTAAAGGGACACCATTTTGAAAACTAGACCCCTCAAGGAATGTAACAAGGGTTGCGGTGAGCATCTGGACCCCACAGGTGCTTCACAGATTTTCCTAACAATATGGCATGAAAAAAGAAAAATTTATTTTTTACACTAAAACGTTGCTCTAGCCTTCAATTTTTCATTTTCACAAAGGGATGAAAGGAAAAAAACCCACAAAATGTGTAGCGCAGTTTCTCCCGAGTACGGAAATACCCAACATGTGGACATAAAGCGCAATTTGGGTGCAGGGCGAGCCTCCAAAGGAAAGGAGCGCCTATTGGCTTTTGGAAGCTGGATTTCACTGGAATGAATTTCAAGGGCCATGTCGCATTTACAAAGCGATTGTGCTGCCAAAACACTGGAAACCCCCCACAAGTGACCCCATTCTGGAAACTACACCCCTCAAGGAATCTAACAAGGGGTGCAGTGAGCATATGGACCCCACTGGTGACTGGCACAAATGTAGAAAACTGTGACGTGAAAGTGAAAATTTTCATATTTTTCACTTTTACGGCACATATGTGCCCTTCATCCAGGGGTACATATCCTCACTGCACCCCTTGTTAGATTCTTTGAGGGGTGTAGTTTCCAGAATGGGGTCACTTGTGGGGGGTTGCCAGTGTTTTGGCAGCATGAGGGCTCTGTAAATGTGACATGGTGTTCATCATCCATTCTGGCCAAATCCAACCTCCAAAATCCAAATGGCGCTCCTTCCCTTTGGAGGCTTGCCCTGCACCCACATTGCGGTTTATGTCCACCTGTGGGGTATTTATGGACTTGGGAGAAATTGCTCTACACATTTTGTGGCTTTTTTCTCTTTTAACCCCTTGTGAAAATGAAAAATTCAAGGCTAGACCAACATTATAGTGTAAAAAATTTAATATTTCATTTTCACATTGTTCCATATTGGTACCCGTCACCAGTGGGGTCCATATGCTCACTACATCCCTTGTTACATTCCCTGAGGGGTGTAGTTTCCATAATGGGGTCACTTGTGGGGGGTTTCAACTGTCTTGGCAACACAGGGGCCTTTTAAATGCAACATGGCCCCTCGAAATCCATTCCAGCCAAATCCAGCCTCCAAAAGCCAAATGGCGCACCTTCCCTTTGGAGGCTTACCCTGCACCCGCATGGCGCTTTATGTCCACATGTGGGGTATTTTCGTACTCAGGGGAAATCGCTCTACACATTTTGTGTTTTTTTAATCTTTTAACCCCTTGTGAAAATGAAAAAATCAAGACAAGATCAATGATTTAGTGTAAAAATCAAACATTTTTTACACTAAATGTTGGTCTAGCCTTGATTTTTTCCATTTCCACAAGGGGTTAAAAAAGAAAATGAATGCAAAACGTGTAGGTTAATTTCCCCCGAGTACGAAAATACTCCACATATGGACATAATGCGCCATATGGGGACAGGGCAAGCGACCAAAGGGACAGAGCGCCATTTAGAGTCTGGAATGGAGGATGGAGGCCATGTCGCAATTACAAAGCTCCTGTGCTGCCAGGACAGTAGAAACCCCCCACAAGTGACCCCATTCTGGAAACTACACCCCATAAGGTATCTAACGAGGGGTGCAGTGAGGATATGGACCCCACTGGTGATGGGCACATGTGTAGAACATGTGCCGTGAAAATAAAAAATACAATTTTTTTCAATTTCACGGCCCAAATGTGCCCGTCACCAGGGGGCCATATACCCGCTGCCCCCCTTGTTAGATTCCTTATCGGGTGTAGTTTCCAGAATGGGGTCACTTGTCGAGGGTTTGTAATTGCATCATGGCATCCTCTAATGGGAATGGCGGCCATACCTATTTAGCTGGGGAAAAGGGACAATTCTAATTTATTTTGGGGGTATTAGGCCAATTATTAGTTTATAAGGTTAAAAATGACAGGTGTCCATCAAATTCAACCTGTGTTGATCCAGAGGAAGGCAAAAAAAAACCTTGTAAGGCAGACAACAGTAGGCTCATCACAGGGGAAAAATTCCTTCCTGACTCCATAATGGCGATCAGAATAATCACTGGATCAACGTGACCCCTGAAATAGGAATAAGGGACAGAATTTAGATCATGTAGAACCCCAGTGACGTGTGGTACGCCTTGGAGCGATCCAGTATGCAGAGGCCGGGGGGATCAGGACAGGTGTCACACTGGAAAATGGCGTCCTTCCTGATCCCCCTGTTACGCCACACTCTGCACTTCTTCTGGGGTCTCCTGTTTTCCAGTGTGGGGGACGTCACCTGGAAAATGTTGTCCTGGTGCGATACGGGGTCCTTCATATCCAGAAGCGCTGGGTCCGCTCCATGGCTGCTAAATATTAGGGCTCTATTACTGCTTCTGATATTTTCGGATCGTGCTGCAAGCTACAGTAGCTCGGGCAGCGAGGTACTGTAGGTGTAGGTGGTGACCTTTATTCAGCAGTGGGGGCCATCTTTATACGGGGATTGGTATATGGGGTATGTAAATGTGTAGTGGTGTAGTGTAAAACTATTTCATGTAGTGTGGTGTAGTGTAGTGTTTTTTACGTTTTTTTGACAGTAAGATAAAAATATCTCTACGCCAAAAAAGAAGCTGCTGATAAATGCCGCACTTGTGTGCGGTACTTATCAGCAGACAGTGGCGGTAGGATATAGGGGGGAAATACGCCCCTACGCCAAAAAGGAGGAGTTGCTGATCAGCGGCGCACTTACGTGCGATGCTGATCAGCACTCGGCGGCGTTAGGGCAAATAAAAAGTAAAAAAAAAAAAATTTGAAAAAAAAAAACGAAACTTTTTTTTTTTTTAACCTAAAGCAACTGATCAGTGAATGATATTCACTGATCAGCCGCTAGGGGGCAGTACAGAGAAGCTGACGAAGACTGCCGAAGATAGGGGCCACGGGAAAGCCCGAAGAGCCGGAAATTGCCGATCGAACCCGGAAGTGAAGACGCGCGGAACCCGATCGCTGCTCCGGACGCCCAGATCTGGTGAGTATAGTGCACCTACACTATACACAGTTGTTCTGCACCCCTCAGCTACCTAGCTGAGAGGTGCAGAATCCGGGGACACTGTTTTTAACTGTTTGACCGCCGTGATGGGCCGGCCGGTACTGGCCGGCCTATCACGGCGATCGTTGGGGTGGCATCGGCGCCATCTTTTCCCTGGACACTAATGGTGATTGGTGCTGTCTCGGACAGTACCAATCGCCAGTGCTTTCCGGGTCACCGATGACCCGGAAAGCTGAATTTAGCTGCTATATGCTGATCTGTATTGATCAGCCTATAGCAGCGATCGTCGGCACGGGAGGGGTTAATCACCCCCCGTGCCGACAAGCAGAGATGGCCTGCTGTACATTATAGCAGGCCATCTTCCCCGACCGCTGTGTGTGAACACACAACGATCGGGGAAACATCGGGCGTAAATTTACGCACATTTGCGCTAAGTACCAGGGCGCGGGGGCGTAAATTTACGCCCGATGACGTTAAGGGGTTAAAGGGACCCAGGTCGCTCTTAAAGGGACCCAGGTCGCTCTTAAAGGGACCAAGGTAGCTCTTAAAGGGACCCAGGTCGCTCTTAAAGGGACCCAGGTCGCTCTTAAAGGGACCCAGGTCGCTCTTGAAGGGACCCAGGTCGCTCTTGAAGGGACCCAGGTCGCCCTTGAAGAGACCGATTTTGCTCTTAAAGGGGCCCATTTCGGTCTTAAAGGGACTCATTTAGCTCTTAAAGGGACCCATTTTGCTCTTAAAGGGACCCATTTCGGTCTTAAAGGGACTCATTTAGCTCTTAAAGGGACCCATTTTGCTCTTTAAGGGAGCCAGGTCGCTCTTAAAGGGAACCAGGTCACTCTTAAAGGGACATATTTCACTCTTAAAGGGACCCAGGTCGCTCTTAAAGGGACCCATTTTGCTCTTAAAGGGACCCATTTCGCTCTTAAAGGGACCCAGGTTGCTCTTAAAGGAACCCATTTTGCTCTTAAAGGGATATATTTCGCTCTTAATGGGACATATTTTGCTCTTAAAGGGACCCAGGTCACTCTTAAAGGGACCCAGGTCGCTCTTAAAGGGACCCAGGTCGCTCTTAAGGGAACCCAGGGTGCTCTTAAAGGAACCCATTTCGCTCTTAAAGGGACCCAGGTCGATCTTAAAGGGACCCAGTTCGCTCTTAAAGGGACCCAGATCGCTCTTAAAGGGACCAATTTCACGCTTAAAGGGACCCATTTTGCTCTTAAAGGGACCAATTTCACGCTTAAAGGGACCCATTTTGCTCTTAAAGGGACCCAGATTGCTCTTAAAGGGACCAATTTCACTCTAAAAGGGACCAATTTCACACTTAAAAGGGACCCATTTCGCTCTTAAAGGGACATATTTCGCTCTTAAAGGGACCCAGGTCACTTTTAAGGAGACCCATTTCGCTCTTAAAGGGACCCAGGTCGCTCTTAAAGGGACCCAGATCGCTCTTAAAGGGACCCAGGTCGCTTTTAAAGGGACCAATTTCGCTCTTAATGGGACCCATTTGCTCTTAAAGTGACATATTTAGCTCTTAAAGGGACACATTTTGCTCTTAAAGGGACCAATTTCTTGCTTAACCTCTTAAGGACATAGGACGTACCGGTACGTCCTATGTCCTCATTAGCACTTCAAAGCGGGGCCGCGCGGCGGCCCCGCTTTGAAGTGCCGCGATCCCGGGTGCCGCGTGTAGCCCGGGACCGCCGCTATTAGCGGGCACGGTCCGATCGCCGTGCCCGCTAATTAGCTAATCGGAGGCAGCTGTCAAAGTTGACAGCTGCCTCCGATTACCGGAGGCAACGTTTCCCTGGTGTCTAGTGGGGGAGATCGCTCCTCCGGGACCTTGTCCCGGAGGAGCGATCTCCGTTACTGATGCCGGCCGGGGACGCGTCCAAGATGGCGCCGTCCTCGGCTCGGCACTCGTTTACTTCCGGCTGCAGCAGCCGAAAGCAAACGAGTGCCGATCTCATGGATCTCTGCAGCATATCTATGCTGCAGAGATCTCAATGAGAGATCACAGTGTATATACTAGAAGTCCCCCAGGGGGGCTTCTAGTATATGTGTAAAAAAAAAAAAAAAAGTGTTGTTAATAGTAAAAAGCCCCCTCCCCTAATAAAAGTCTGAATCACCCCCCTTTTCCCAGGTTTTAAATAAAAGTAAACAAATAAATAAATAAATAAACATGTTTGGTATCGCCGCGTGCGTAATCGCCCGAACTATTAATTAATCACATTCCTGATCTCACACGGTAAACGGCGTCAGCGCAAAAAAATCCCAAAGTGCAAAATTGCGCATTTTTGGTCGCATCAAATCCAGAAAAAATGTAATAAAAAGCGATCAAAAAGTCGTATATGGGCAATCAAGGTACCGATAGAAAGATCACATCATGGCGCAAAAAATGACACCTCGCACAGCCCCATAGACCAAAGGATAAAAGCGCTATAAGCCTGGGAATGGAGCGATTTTAAGGAATGTATATTGGTTAACAACGGTTTGAATTTTTTACAGGCCATCAGATACAATATAAGTTATACATGTTATATATCGTTTTAATCGTAACGACTTGAGGAACATGCATAACAAGTCAGTTTTACCCCAGGGCGAATGGCGTAAAAACACATTTCCCCCAAATAAAAGAAATGCGTTTTTTTTTTTCAATTTCACCACACTTTGAATTTTTTTCTGGTTTCGCAGTGTACTTTATGCAAAAATTCAGCCTGTAATTGCAAAGTACAATTAGTGACGCAAGAAATAAGGGGTCATGTGGGTTTCTAGGTGAAAAAATGCAAGTGCTATGACCTTTTAAACACAAGGAGGAAAAACCGAAAACGTAAAAACGAAAATGGGCCATGTCCTTAAAGGGTTAAAGGGACCCATTTCGCTCTTAAAGGGACATATTTAGCTCTTAAAGGGACCAATTTCACTCTTATAGGAACCCATTTCGCTGTTAAAGGGACCCAGATCGCTCCTAAAGGGACCCAGATCGCTCTTAAAAGGACCCATTTTGCTCTTAAAGGGATCAATTTCACGCTTAAAGGGACCCAGGTCGCTCTTAAAGGGACCCATTTCTCTCTTAAAGGGACCCAGGTCGCTCTTAAAGGGACCCATTTTGCTCTTAAAGGGACATATTTTGCTCTTAAAGGGACCCATTTTGCTCTTTAAGGGACCCATTTTGCTCTTAAAGGGACATATTTTGCTCTTAAAGAGACCCAGGTCGCTCTTTAAGGGACCCAGGTCGCTCTTTAAGGGACCCAGGTCCCTCTTAAAGGGACCCATTTTGCTCTTTAAGGGACCCAGGTCGCTCTTAAAGGGACCCAGGTCGCTCTTAAAGGGACCCAGATTGCTCTTAAAGGGACCCAGGTCGCTTTTAAAGGGACCAATTTCGCTCTTAATGGGACCCATTTGCTCTTAAAGGGACATATTTCGCTCTTAAAGGGACACATCTCGCTCTTAAAGGGACCAATTTCTCGCTTAAAGGGACCCATTTCGCTCTTAAAGGGACATATTTAGCTCTTAAAGGGACCAATTTCACTCTTATAGGAACCCATTTCACTGTCAAAGTTGACAGCTGCCTCCGATTACCGGAGGCAACCTTTCCCTGGGGTCTAGTGGGGGGGATCGCTCCTCCGGGACAACGTCCCGGAGGAGCGATCTCCGTTACTGATGCCGGCCGGGGACTCGTCCAAGATGGCATCGTCCCCGGCTCGGCACTCGCTTACTTCCGGTTGCAGCAGCCGGAAGTAAACGAGTGCCGATCTCATTGATCTCTGCAGCATATCTATGCTGCAGAGGTCTCATTGAGAGATCAAAGTATATATACTAGAAGTCCCCCAGGGGGGCTTCTAGTATATGTGTAAAAAAAAAAAAAAAAGTGTTGTTTATAGTAAAAAGCCCCCTCCCCTAATAAAAGTCTGAATCACCCCCCTTTTCCCAGGTTTTAAATAAAAGTAAACAAATAAATAAATAAACATGTTTGGTATCGCCGCATGTGTAATCGCCCGAACTATTAATTAATCACATTCCTGATCTCGCACGGTAAACGGCGTCAGCGCAAAAAATCCCAAAGTGCAAAATTGCACATTTTTGGTCGCATCAAATCCAGAAAAAATTTAATAAAAAGCGATCAAAAAGTCGTATATTCGCAATCAAGGTACCGATAGAAAGAACACATCATGGCGCAAAAAATGACACCAGACACAGCCCCATAGACCAAAGGATAAAAGCGCTATAAGCCTAGGAATGGAGCGATTTTAAGGAACGTATATTTGTTAACAATGGTTTGAATTTTTTATAGGCCATCAGATACAATATAAGTTATACATGTTATATATCGTTTTAATCGTAACGACTCGTGGAACATGCATAACAAGTCAGTTTTACCCCAGGGCGAATGGCGTAAAAACCCAGTTCCCCCAAATAAAAGAAATGCGTTTTTTTTTCAATTTCACCACACTTTGAATTTTTGCTATGGCCTTTTAAACACAAGGGGACCAATTTCACTCTTAAAGGGACCCATTTCGCTCTTAAAGGGACCTAGATCGCTCCTAAAGGGACCCAGATCGCTCTTAAAAGGACCCATTTTGCTCTTAAAGGGATCAATTTCACACTAAAAGGGACCCAAGTCGCTCTTAAAGGGACCAATTTAACTCTTAAAGGGACCCATTTCTCTCTTAAAGGGACCCAGGTCGCTCTTAAAGGGACCCATTTTGCTCTTAAAGGGACATATTTTGCTCTTAAAGGGACCCAGGTCGCTCTTAAAGGGACCCAGGTCGCTCTTAAAGGGACCCAGGTCGCTCTTAAAGGGACCCAGGTCGCTCTTAAAGGGACCCAGGTCGCTCTTTAAGGGACCCAGGTCGCTCTTTAAGGGACCCAGGTCGCTCTTTAAGGGACCCAGGTCGCTCTTTAAGGGACCCAGGTCGCTCTTAAAGGGACCCAGGTCGCTCTTAAAGGGACCCAGGTCGCTCTTAAAGGGACCCAGGTCGCTCTTAAAGGGACCCAGGTCGCTCTTAAAGGGACCCAGGTCGCTCTTAAAGGGACCCAGGTCGCTCTTAAATGGACCCAGTTCGCTCTTAAAGGGACCCAGGTTGCTCTTAAAGGGACCCATTTCACTCTTAAAGGGACCCAGGTCGCTCTTAAAGGGACCCAGGTCGCTCTTAAAGGGACCAATTTCTCTCTTAAAGGGACCAATTTCACTCTTAAAGGGACCCATCTCTCTCTTAAAGGGACCCAGGTCGCTCTTAAAAGGACCCATTTTGCTCTTAAACGGACATATTTCGCTCTTAAAAGGACCCAGGTTGCTCTTAAAGGGACCTAGGTCACTCATAAAGGGACCCAGGTCGCTCTTAAAAGGACCCAGGTCGCTCTTAAAAGGACCCGGGTCGCTCTTAAAGGGACCCAGGTTGCTCTAGTGACATGGTCTCTTTAAGAGCGACATGGGTCCCATACCTTTTGGAGTGACTTGGGTCCCTTTAAGAGCAACATGCGTCCCGTCCGTTTAAGAGCAACTTGGGTCCCGTCCCTTTAAGAGCGATTTGGATCCCTTTAAGAGCTACATGGGACCCTTTAAGAGTGACTTGGGTCCCGTCCCTTTAAGAGCGAATTGGGTCCCGTCCCTTTAAGAGCGACTTGGGTCCCTTTATGAACAACTTGGATCCCTTTAAGAGCGACATGGCTCCCGTCCCTTTAAGAGCGACTTGGGTCCCTTTAAGAGCGACTTGCGTTCCTTTAAGGGCGACCTGGGTCCCTTTAAGAGCGATCTGGGTACTTATAATAGTAAAGATCATTGCTCGGTTACCATGACAACCTTACTCATGTCAGTGAGACAAAATCGTTAAGAACCTTCCATATATTACATCTTCTATTGGCCAATAGTGGACATGTGACTGTGGATGTTGTGATACTTGCCTGACGAGACCTTAGAGTTCCTATTGGCTGCTATATCTCAGCTATTTGCATATGTGCTGTGATTGGCTGTTAGCGGTTAGAGTGTGGCCATTATTTGCAATGGGCCATTATTTTCTATGGAAAATTTGGGGTCTTTAAACGTAAATTTCTTAAAAACGACAAATCTGATCGAAACGAAAAATAGATAGCACACCTCACACCGCCGAGGGCTTCGAAACGCAGTTTGAAGGGAGTCTGTGCATAAAGCGGTTCGGGCTGTATTACGCGCAGAAAAATAGCTGTAAGAAGAAGAAGAAACGGAAGAAGAAGAAGAAGAAGAATACGGATTACAATATAGTGCTATTCAAGCACTATAATGATCTGTTTAGAGAAGACATCTCCTCTAACTTACCAAATTGTTTCATTATAAATAAACATAAATAACAGTAAAGTGTAGAACACCATGGGTATGGTATACAAGTAGAAATTGATAGTTATGTGGTACTGTAGTTAAAAATAATAATCTTTCCTCCACTTCCTCCCTACATTCTTGTCCCATATAGGCCCCATCGAGATGTGCAATAAATAATTGGAGACCACTTTTCCCAATGGGTTGATTTCTAGTCTAAATACAAATGTGTTTATTATGCAAAATAAGTTGAAGTGAAGCAGCTAATTAAAAGCTATTGCCAAGTTCCAGTTGATGACAGGCAAACAAATCAAACATTGCTTTGTTAAATTAAAAAGTAATGTTAGAGCTAAGTACCTCTGTGTGGATAGCTTTTAACATTTTTGTGTATAGATAATGATTTAGATTTACTGGATAAATGATCAAAATAAAGGAAACCACAGTTTAACATTTCCGACTATAAAAGAATTACTGGAGAACTGTATTTAAGTTCTGTGTTGGTGAAGACTGAGGCTACATTCACACGTAGTTTTGTACATAATTGACCATTGATTTCCATTGGAATGTTCAAACTGTCCATATATTTATGGATCCGCAACCCCTAAAAATTACTGACAAACTCTAGAATGGATGGCACAGATTGTCCCATAGAAATCTATGTGAGTATCCATATCAATTTTAGCGTATGAAACGTCTGTAATGTCTGCAAACCCATAAAAAAATATGGATGGGTATTCATTTTAAACCATTCCCACTTTTTTTAAAAACTACCTTGCTCTTTTTTGGTAATCACCAAAAAAAATACAGATTTCAGATGCATTACAGATGATTTTTTTGCAGATTACGGATGATTGCGGACAATCATATACAGTCCTGGAAAACTACTGAACATGTGAATGTAGGCTTACACAGGGGCACTAGGGGTAGTCATTTCATGCAGCCTCAAAATAAGTCGCCAGTGCAGCCAGTTAGTAGTGAAAACTCATTGAATGCTGGGCTGTATACTGTAGCTTTAGGTATAACCAAGAGAAAGAGGAAGATTGTGACCCTGCTGTATAGAGCTCTAGTGTATAGACCACATCTGGAATACTTTGTCCAGTTCTAGAGACCTCTCCAGAACATTTCCAAAGACAGGTACAAAAATGGTGGAGGGTCTGAAGCAAAATTGTATCAGAAAATCCCTAAATATATCTAATAACTATACTGATATACTAACTATACTATAACTCACTGTACCTGAAAAAAATAGTAATTTGAAAAATTAATGACCAGACCGCGAGTTAAATCAAACTCCTAAATTTATTTAGAGATCAGACCCCAGACAACTAAATGACTCAGCCTCTACCCCTTAACTAATTGAAACACCACAGTAATGTTATGAATAAAGAGCAGTTTTGAATAAATTTGAGCTTTGAGTTTTGTGCACAAGTAAAATAACAGCCGAGCAGTGATTGGTTATCATCAGCAAAAAAGACATTTTTTTGTTCTAGGCTCCGTTCACACTGAGCAAAACAGGCATAATTCTCCGCCGTGGAATCCCCAGCTAGCCTCCGTGTCATAATGAGTCTTTAGGAGGCTCACACGTCTCCTCTCTCATGTCCATTCCTCACCCCTGAGAGGAGACGCGCAAGCCTCCTATAGACTGTCATTATATCCACCGTGGAATTACGAATGGAGCCTCATACTGTTCTGAGTCGCTGTGGGAAAAGGGTATGACATGGTTGGAAAGAAGTTGTGGCCTAAAGCACCATAAATACACACAGGGTCGTATAAACAGCTGCTGCTGCCCTAGGCACTAAACCTGCAGACGTCCCATGGTTATGCAGTTTATTATTATCAGGATTTTCTAGTTTCTGAACATCATATTGATATGTGATCAGTCTTAGACCATGTTTCCACATTTACTGTATGTCACCACATGCAGCCAAAACCAGACCCTCATGCGATAACCAATAGACATATGAGCACTAATCCTGGTAACAGCACATGACTACTGGGGAAGAAATGGAAGCCTGGTTTCAGCCACATGCATTTCTCTACATGTAGAAACATCGTCTGAATTGCGTTTTTCAGGGTTTTTAACTGCTTAAACATAAACATTTTTACATTAAATCAATGTTTAGAGCAGTCTGCATATTGTCTGAAGGAATTCTCACCACAGGATTGGTAGTTTGGTAGGTAATAGCTCCAGGCGTCACATTTACTACTGCCATACCAGACCTGACCAATACCGCCATACTGTTACTGGATAATACCGCCATACCAGACCTGAATCATACCACCATACTGTGACTGGATAACACCGCTATACCAGACCAATACCGCCATACTGTGACTAGTTAACACCGCTATACAAGCCCCCCCCCCTCCCCGAAAAGTCTGAACTGGCGGTGAAAGACTAAAAAAAATAAAAACATGAAAAAAGGTCTTTCCTTCCCCCTGCTCCCACGTGCTGCCCCCCTGGGAGGTGCTACCCTAGGCACCGGACCTCAGGTGCCTAGTGGTAAATACAGTCCTGCATACACTTAATCTTTGCCTGACGTAAGCTAACAGCTGACAGGTTGGCGCTCGCTTGCTCCTAAATAGACCATGTAATAGGCCCTTAGGCAGTGTAAAGTGAAAGCCAGACCACTATGGGGCATCAGACATGCCTCTTAGACTGTTAGGTACAGCTAAGCTCTGCCTCTGTGACACTCGAGCTCTGACTATAATAAAGAGCTGACTGATTCCCTTTACGAGCAACGAGAACTGGTGATTGGTTTCACCACATAAAAATTAAGAAACAGTTCGGATTGGTATCCTTTGCTACCCTTCCACTGACAGTAGTCCTCTTTCTATCCCCTGTTTCTGAGTATGCCTTTCACTGCTTGAACTACACTCTATAGCCCAGATTCATACATCTCCTATTATGGACAACTTAGAATTTCCTCCAGGTTTATCTTCTGTATTTGTCAGTGCCCTATCTGATAAGTACTTTCATACTCATCATGTTACAACTGCTGCCTCTCTGAAACCTTACACAGACATTGTCCCCATGTCGCCCCACACTGCAGACAGGGTCCTGTTATATCCAACACTTCTCTAATATTCTCATTTGACAGCTGTAATTGCACAGATCTCTCACATCCATTAAAACGTTTTCAGAAGTCAAACTTCTCCCACCCATGCCACCTCCTTACTTTATACTTAAAACCTGCAGCCTTTTGAAGCCCATCATCCTAGCTGCCAAATATAATATCATATATATAGTTTTTTTCTGTATTGCCACTATAATGGTAATCCTTAGACTAAAGAAGAACTCTTATTTTCCATCAATTACAGATTGGTTCAGAGCAATACCTAATTTGTGCTGTATGCTGATGTCTGAGGCATATTCTACTATATGGAGAGAATGGTTGGTCTTTTTTGCCTCCTCCACATGTAGTCCTACCTATTAGGCCTTAGTTCCTTGGGCACCACATGCTGATCTTTTTTATATCTGCTTACCATCTCTGCCCGTGCCCCTTTAAGCTTGTACCGTCATTTACCTAATGTCCTACTATGTTTGATTATTGTGACATGGCAGGATTTCCACTACAATGTTTTCATGTTTTGCTGACTGAGCCAAGCTACACCAAAAAGAAGTCATTGAATTATGAAATAAAAAAAGGAAACAAAAGATTAGAAATCTCTTTATTCAGCATCGCATATGAGCATCATGTGCAGAAATACATGCACGCACAAGCCTTGGCTACCGATGAGGTTATTAATGGAATGGTTGAGAAATGTTTTGCCATGCTGAAAGATCTTATGGGAGTCCTGAGTTGTTGTACAGTGGCTGTAACAGACAGCAAGTGTGGACCCGCTGTGCTACTCAACTGGTTTGGCTTATGGCCGAACAAGGAGCAGAGTCTAAGTGCCTTCCAGGTCTTCACCCTTTATCCCGTTGCAGGTTGTGGAGGGAGGACACCAGGTTGCTCCATAAGCTTCGCCCCTAGGAACTCACAGAGTTGGGGCAAGGGGAATAGGCTCAGTATACGTTTTCAGCGGGTCGAGTCATCAGTGGACAGTAAGTGCAGTACCAGGGATAAGACATGAATCGTAGTCAAAGAGGCAAAGGATCAGTACAGGCTGCGTTAAGACAGTAAAGTAAGAAAAAGGTAATCCAGCACCACGTCCAAAAAAGCCTTCATTTAGTAGTCAAAAATACAATAAATAACAAACGTGGTGATTGCTCACCTATGCTAGACCTGTTGTGGCCAAAAGCCTTCATCACAGCTAAGCTGACAGCCGACAGCCTCTGATCATGGAGCCCAGGTACATATTCACCTAGCACTTCTATGGCATAATTTTTGGTTGATTTGTTTAAATCACTTTTTGTAGCTTTAAGACAGGTCAGGCAATGCAATTCGGCAATGGGAAGGGCAGACAGTACTGATGAGGGTCAGGCAGAAATCATAAACCAAAAAACAGACACAGGTCAGGATACACAGAGTCAGCAGAATCACAGAAAGACACCTTTTCTTAGAATGCAGTAATGCAACAACACTCAGGCAAAAAAGGAGCAAGCAGACAGACTTTAAATAGATGCAGGTGGAGTTTGGCAGAAGGCACCAGAAGGTGGAGACAAGCTGGGCCAATAAGTCCAGAGCAGGGGGCCACGCATGCATCTTAGTGGTCAGAGGTGTCATTGCAACAGGTATCAAAAGAAGGAAGCAGGGAGGAAGTCAAACACGTGGACACATATGTTGTACGTGGACACAGGCAGAGATAACCAGCCCCCGGACAAGCAGCAGAAGAGTGAACAGGGCGCTGATGGTAAATATCGTCTGACGGCATTACAGTGGCACATTTATGCCATGTAGGCTGCACACATTAACATGAGCCACATGCAACCCTACAATGCCATGTTGAAATACGGCTCCTGGAACACTTAGGAGAAATCATGAAAATTTGCAGATCTTTGCAACCCCTGATACTATCTATATTTGCATAAACTTCCAGCTTGCCCTTCTTGGTGTTGCAATTGGAGCATATTACCATGTGTCCTTTCATATTGACTTAGATATGTCTAATTATTGGCAAGTAGGAAAAATACTTGGATTTCTCCAGCATCTGGTGGGTTTAAAAATAGTTTCATCTCAACATTAAAAACACTGTGTGAAGATTTCACATGAATATTTGTGTACTGTTCTTGAAGTTGTACTAGGTAATAGGTTCTAGCTGCAATATCTTTATTTTTACTCACCATTTAAAACTCCCGTGACTGCTTAAAAAAGTTTTCAGTCACCGCACCTCCCCCCTTCCTACACAAAAAGAAAAAAAAAGGCTCACGGTGAAACAAAAAAACAAGTCATACCTATCACCACCCCTGGCCAATGCAGTTCTGATGTTCCTTTTCCCCACCACTAACTGCTGGTTCATGTTATGCATTGACACCACAGAAACTGACTGCTAAGCCAATCACTAGCATGGTGGATCACTGCTGGCTAAGATGGTGATCCTGCAGGATGAATATACCAGGAAGCTGTGGGGAATAAGGACAAGGGACAAGACAATACTTCTTTTTTGTTTTTACATTACCCTGTGATAATTTTTAATCTTTCTCTTGGGTTGGACATGTGATTTCTTGTTTGTTTGTTTGTTTGGGTTTTAATAAGTGAATAAGTAAACGAAGAACCGGGAACTGAAGCTGTCTGAATGGCAGCTGCAGGTGATCAAGGTAGGTGAGTATGACTTTTTTATTTCTACACCACTCCTAGCCATATCTGCTTTGCTCCCAACTTAACTCACAACTTAATAGAGGTCAATATCTTACCTAATTTATTAAGCCAACACGCAACCTTCTGCACGCAGATTTGCAGTAGCAGTTTGTTGTGGTGCTCTTTTTGACAATCTATAGGGAGGAGTATGAAGAAAAATAGCAGAATTGGCAAATATAGTGTATGTTAAAATTAACAAAAAAAGAATAACTTAACAAAAAGTTACCATAAGCCAAAATACTGTATATGCAGACATTACAGAAAAAAAAGGGATTAAAAACAGTGCAAAAACGCTGTGTGTAAAACCAGATAACTAAACCTAGATGAGGCATCTGAATCTTCTCCAGGGGCTATAGTGGTTATAAAACACATTTATGAAATGGATTCGGATTCTGTTTATTCATGATCAAATCTGGATTTGCTAGAAGGCTGGGAAACATATAAGAGAAATGCTCAAGCGTATTCTAAAACCTCAGTACGGCAAATCAAGGAGAATGGGGTAAACACTGCATAAAGCTGTGTGCGTGTCTAGAAGAACCAATTGCACACTAACGGCTGAGTCAGTTCCTTTGGGATGTGTTCCTAATAGCATATGAATAGAGTTGGCCCTTGTAACTAATTTACATGTCTTCTTTGATATTGAAATAACACAATTGCCAAACTGTCATTGGATTATTGTTGGGGCATATTTAGCTGTCTTGTTTCATGCAAGTTGATGCTTTTAGTAACAGATGTTTTAGCCTAAATATATCAGAAAAGCAAAGATGCTTAGAGTACAGCTCCTTGTCATTCTTAATAGAGCATTATAGAAATGTCATACATATAACATACTTAACTCCAGGTGGAGTAGCAATAGGATTTCTAGCAGTTTAGGGCAATCTTGTACTTTATATTATTTTTAGTATACCTGAAATAGACATAGATCTATAATATTGTGCCGCCCTATAGAGGCATGTGAGAAATGACTAAAATTGCTCTTACAGCTATAAATACATTACTTACTTTCAGGCATGAGCTATAAGTGTTACTTATATGGCACAAAAATGTACATAGTAAATAATATCTATGTAGGTATGGGGGCGGTCCACCGCTGCTAACTAGTCACAGCTGGTGGGACAGCTCTTCGGCATTCACGCCTCCCTCTGCGTAAAGGAGCCTGCATCATCACAGAGGGGCTGTCCCCAATCACCGGCATGATTGCAGAAGTGGCTAGTTAGCAGCTGATGGCTGCCCCAATGCCTACATAGGTAGGAATTACAAAGTACATTTTCGAGCAATATAAGTAACACCAGGGGCATAACTAGAAATGGCTGGACCCCATATCAAGCTTTTGATCAGGCCCCCTCCTGACTAACCACTAAGCCATCAAGTGTAGTCAGGCAATATTTGCAGAACCTGGGAGGCTTGCTCGGCCACCGGGTGCTGCAAATGATGATGGCTCAAGGGGCTCAGTGTATTGCAGGAGTGGGCCACTGTGCCCCCTGATGTGGTAGGCCCGTAGCTGCTACAGTGGTAGTTATGCCCCTGAGTAATGTTCATAGGGGAAGATTTATCAAACATGGTGTAAAGTAAAACTGGCTCAGTTGCCCCTAGCAACCAATTAGATTCCACTATTCATTCCTCACAGACTCTTTGGAAAATGAAAGGTGGAATCTGATTGGTTGCTAGGGGCAACTGAGACAGTTTCAGTTTACACCATGTTTGATAAATCTCCCTCTATGTTTGGCCTTTTTACACACATACATCCATGCAAGAGCCCTACATAAACTTTAGTCTAGTAAACTGTAATATAGAGCTAAATGACTTTCAGCACAGTTATAAGATGCCCCCCCCCCATCTCAGAAGGCTTACTTCTGAGATGTGGCCAGAGAGTGAGTGCCAGGGAGCAGAAGGCTTCAGCCATATTCTGTTCTCTGGACAACCACTTTAAGGAAGAGTTTGAATGCTTAGGTTCACACTACGTTTTTGCAATCCATTAACACTACGTTTTTGCAATCAGTTGGTTGCAACTGTGTGCATCCGTTTTTCCATTGACTTTCATTACAAAAAAAAAGAACGGATCCGTTTTCTTTTACGGACACAAAACGTGGTCGACTTAAAAAAAATGAATCCGTTAAACGGATTGCAAAAATGTAGTGTGAACCCAGCCTTACTTGCTCAATGTGAGCCTAGGATCTTGACTTAACCTTTCTATCAAACTTTAGCGATTCTCTTTTGACTGTATAGTTTAAAAATCTTTGCAAAATGCATGCCAGTTTTCAGAAGAGTGGTTTATATGCTGTACATTCATGTGTATAGGAAGATTGGAAAAGAAAGCTGTTGGCCAAATAAGATAGTTGAAGGTATATGGCCAAATAAGATCATGTGATTTTTGATATGTAAAGCACAACACATATGGCCATGTGGACTTGTTCAGCCAATCAGGAGAGTTGGACATTTAAAGGACAACTCACACACTGATAAAAAAAAACTGAACTGAAGCTCTAGTTGGTGGCTTCATTTTTTCTTCACTTCCTGGTTTGGGCTTTCCCATGATGCACTTTGTCTCCTGTGATGTCTAATTGACTCTGTAGAACTGTTAGATGGCTTACAGCTTGCTCAGCCAATGGGAAACTGGCCTAACAGGGCTTAGACCAGTTTCCCTCTCAATGATGTCATTGTCACAAAATGGCTGCCACAGAAAAGACTGGGATCAATAGTCATTAGATAAGAATGAGTTTACTTCACTTCCTGGTGAGGCATTGAGGGGGGAAAAGATAGGCAATTATTACACAGTTATATAGCTTTGTAATGTGTTTCAATTACTGGGAAAAAGATTTTCACCGGAGTATCCCTTTAAAGGTAATCTGTCAGTTGAAATTCACATTCCAAACAGCTGACACAGTTAGATAGCTGTTAGATCAAGAGTACAAATGATACCTTTTATATATCTGCAGTTCAGGGGCTTAGGAGAGCCTCTTTGACACTTAGCACTAAAGAAAATAGGCATTTTTCTATGCTATGGAAGCACAGCTGGATATATGAAAGGTACCATGTGTCTGCACATCTAATTGCACAGCTATCTAATTGTGTCAGCAGTTTGGAACCTGGCATGCTGCTTTAATATAATGCGGGGCCACATCTTAGGTTCAGCAGGAGTAGACAGGAGTCACTTAATAGCCTGCAAATAATTTCAACACTTGTGAAATCCTTAATCAATTCATGGAGACTATAATATGGGACTTGCTTAATATCTGACATTTCACTACACTGTCTTTCTTCTCCGCCAGGTAAGATTTTAGAATGAAGTGTGGTTTTATTGGCCACTGCTCCCATTTGTTTGCCTGTAAAGTTTCACTTTGTACCCGACATCAAACGTGTAGTTTTTAATTAGGCTAGCAGATGAAGCTAGCTCGGCCTGTTATTTTCCATGGCTACATACTAGTTAATTTTACTGAAGACTGCAAATAGTAAATGGTACCAATTAAAAGGAAAATGTACTTGTGAAATGTAGATGTAGAATGTGTTAGACCTACACCCTTAATACTGCTAGACTAGGTTCAAAATGTTATTAAACGACTAATACTACTAATGATAATAATGATAAAAAATCATAGACCCCATTATAGTTTCCCAAAATGCAGTACAAAAGCTGAACAGTGTGATCAAACCTGAGAGGAGCTGGACCGAGTACAATGAAAAGAAACAATATGCCCATATGCAAGAAATGAATGTATATGTGGGCATTGTGGCAGATATTGAATAAGTGAATAAGGACTGGGCAGAATGTTCTTCAACATACCTGATCCCTTATTTTGCTATCATATAATCCACTGTCTGATGCCAATCATTTGGCATTTGAATACTGGTGACTGAAGAAGTTGAATAGAGCCCTAGGGAGTCCTGTAAAACATGGATACAGCTTACGGTTTTCCAGGGAGCCTTGCAGCTGCATCCATCTTCAGCCATTGGTGTTCAAATGCCGAACGATTGGACTCGAGTTATGCTCAAGTTGCGCTCATCCCTACTAATGACCAATAAGTTACCAAAATCTAAACTTTTTGAGAATCCATACTATGTATAATATATCATTTAAATATTAAAACAGGCAAGCACCTTCATAAAAATTTGAATTAGATAATAAATTGTACAAAAAAAGAGATTTGCAACAAAAATGCACATTCAAGCAGATGAAATTAACTGTAAAATTTTTTTTTCCCAACAGTTATCCCTCTCATCTTCCCCCATCCCCCGTCCTCCTCACATGACCTGCTGTGTTGCCCTGACCCAGTGATCTACCCATCACAAGTTTGTTGCTATGGGTTTGAGAGTCACAGAATGGACTGGTCACTCACTGACTAATATCATTTCCGCCTTGATAGCTGGCATTGTAAAGAAATAATCTGTTTTATTCACTTCAGTCATCAATGGTTTTAATATTATGGCTCATACGTAAACCTGTATCTAGATGGTTATTTACTTATTTATGATAATTGGTGGCCATGCCACCCAGAGGTGTATTAGAACTGGCTAGGTCAACCACAAGTCTATAACATAAAAGCAATTGAATCGAATATGCCTCATATAACTGTAGATGAACTGTAATATATTGTATTGATCCATTGGGAACAGCTTGCCAACAATATATCTGTATGTTAATGAACCAATAAAGCATTATTTGTAATTCATATAAAGGTTGTCCAAGCTTCATGGGGCAGATGAGAAGGAAATCTGTGGAAGCTTAAAAGCTGTTCTACAAATTTCCCCCAAGTAGTATTCTCATGTCGCTTCATTAAAAGAGATCAAATTAGCAGCAATTACTCCATAACAACAGCAATGCCACATAGCAACACATCAATGGTGATTATAGAAGTGTTGAGAAAGCGCTGATGCTAGCAGATCTAGAGTCTATGCATTATGTATAGTATACATCTGCTTTTCTTTTAAAATTATACAGCCTGGGATTCTGTATATATATTTGGTCAGTATACCTCAATTATACCTACTGTTTGTATTTCTTTTAAAATTAACCTGTTTTCTAATTTATGCTGTTCTCTTTGAGGGCGTCATAAAATATAATAAAATATTGTCTTAAAATACAAAGTGTCACTGTCATCATAAAAAACATTTGACATGTCATGTCAAAAATTTATGAGCCTATGGAGCCAGACTGATTATGCTGACACAGACGGGCTGCAGCACAGTCCTTTCCCCACTCGTTCTGATGATCGCTACAGGTCTGAACACTCAGACCCGTAGCAATTGTGAGAACTAGTGGGGAGAGGACTGTGCTGCAGCCCGTCCGCTCCCCGTTCTGTGTCAGCATAATCAGTCTGGCTCCATAGACTTACATTATGAGCCCGACTCATCAAGTGACATAGAGCTGGAGAGGACAGTGCTTGGCGCAGTCTTCTCCAGGCTTGTTCTTCACTTTTGCCAAAAGTTTAAACACGCTCAGGATGTTGATCAAAAGTATAACTTGGACTAGACAAAGAATACACCATATTTTTAACAGTGGTTGGCAATTTTTAATCTGGTGACTAAGCCAAATAATAAGCTAAGACTTCCTATTTTGTACAGATTGCTTTCCAGCAGTGTCCTCCTTATCATAGCAGAGTTACAGTGACACCAATGTATAGATAAGAGATGATTTTCATAATAGCTGAAGCTCAGATTTCAGTCTCCCCCTCCCTATGGAAAGACCTCTAAGTAGGTTACTGAGCATGCTTAAAACCATTTATGTGAATATTGTCTGCTCCAGACTATTGTGCTATTGTGCCTATACCCGTAGGATTTGCTGTAAATATTATACAATATTACAATCAGAAAAGCAATTGTAAAAAAAAAAGTAATGTATCAGAGAAAGTATTTATTTCTGCTCTTAATGAGACACTTTGTTGCTTCCCCCGAGTTGAATGGGGGAGTAAATGGAGAGAGCAAGAAGTACACAGAGACTGCAAAGAGACTACAGGAGAGCTTAATACAAGTGTTACATCTTGACCCATGGCTTGATTCACAACTTAGAATGCTCAGAACTGCTCTATAATGTCCTTATACTCCTGTTGTTTCTATGGAAGTACTATAAAGGAATAAAAGGGCAGGATCTCCTCTTCTCTGTATTGTGTATGCGAGCCATTATAAAGGTTAGGCTTCACCCACTAGCTTAGGGATCACTGAAAATTAGAAATTAGAAATGGAGAATTGCGGCGAAAACAATTAATACAGGGCAGGCAGGGGTGTGTGGAAACGTAATAGAAAATATATACTTACCTGTGCCCTCCCAGAGCTGTAGTACCACCTTGCTCTTACCCTTTGGTTTCCATTTTCTCCTGTGTTAGGGTTCTTATACACAGAGCGATTAACGACTTACGATAAACGATCGCAAACGAGATTGTTTATCTTTAACCTGAAATCGTTCACCATATTACACAGAAAGATGGTCGTTAGTTGCGATCGTTGCTATAGTCGTTATTGGGATCCTTACTATGATCCCAACAAAACAACAAACAATGTGCAATTTGGGCAGATATATTGCAACTTCTTATTTACACACACACATACAGCAAATTACACCCCCCTTCACATCATACCGCACCCTCTCACTGCCCACCCACTTGAAAAGCATGGCACAGACCCTGCCAAAAGTCTGACATTTTTGTGCAAATGTGCTGTTTGTAAAATAAAAAAAAAAAATATGAACTTTTGTTTTCATTTTTGTAAGAAAAAAAATGTAATTGCAATTTATTATTTTCCTGTTTTCGTTAAATATTTTTTTCAAAATAATAATAATAAAAAAAGTTTAAAAAATAATACTTTAATGGATTTGGAGATATCATAGATGACAATCCAATTTTTTCCATTCCAATCGTACTTGCCAACAACACAGTTTTAGTTAAACCAATTGTACTTGATGTCTTCCATAAGATGTGACATTGCCTCCAGATATATATAATGTAAAGAATGTAAAATCAGCGCACAGCCAAGTTGTCCCAATGGGGCATCAATCAGAAAATATTTGTAAAGATTTCAGTATAACCAGGGACAAGGTTAGCTTCTGATTAAATCAGATAGGGACCTAATTATAGACTTAGCTAAGAAACCAGCACACCTTCCACCAGTCAGTTTCCCTGCTGGGACAAAAAAAACAACTCACTGAAGCATAAAGAAGATACAGACAGTAATAGGACGAGATATATACATTTCCTGTGGTAATATTAGAATCTCCCAAGCTGCTTGTAGCTAATACCATAGCCGGGAGGCAAAAGACTTGATATGAAGAAAACAAGTCTTTGTGAGGGAACTGCAGGCTCATCTATGGTCCCGGAGGCGTGAAATAGTCTATTCTTAAGCCTCCAGCAATAAGTAGTGTAGCAGACATCACACCTAACAGTAAAGGGATAATTAGCCTTAGTTATGAAAATACACAGCAACAAATCTCCGTAAAGACTCCCTCAGTGGGAAAATCAACTTTAAATAGCAAAGGAAAGAGATCGGGGAAAGTGCAGGATCACCTATGACTAATGGAGAATAAGGGGAATTCGATCAGTAGACTGGAGGCATGTGGTCTCCAGTAAATCGAAGCTTAGTTAGCTCTAATACCTAAAAAATACTCTAAAATACTCTATAAAATCTCAAGAGATCTTGTATTTTAAATA
Source organism: Dendropsophus ebraccatus (assembly GCF_027789765.1). NCBI lineage: Eukaryota > Metazoa > Chordata > Amphibia > Anura > Hylidae > Dendropsophus > Dendropsophus ebraccatus. The sequence goes on from NC_091455.1 coordinate 173,210,510, forward strand.
AAGGAATAAAGTCCAAAAAGAGTTAACTTTTTGCTATAGACGAGGGATGGGCTTGACCTTCGGGCCCTTTAGCTGTTGCAAAACTACAATTCCCATCATGCCTGGACAGCCAAAGCTTTGCTTTACAAGCATCTTTATTATAGTTTACATCCATGTTATATGTTGCTATAGCAATGCATATGTACAGGTACATCAATGTTTTTTTCCTTTTAGAAGACGATGACCCAGATTTATCGGAGACAAAAATCAGACACATTTTTTTTTTTGTCTCAGACAAATCGCAACCAATCACAGTTCATTCTGAGAAAGGAAAGCTGAGCTGTCATTGGTTGTTATCTGACTGAGACAACAGAGTATCAGACTTTTGTTCCAGACAGATTGATAAATCTAGGGCAATGTCTCCCCCGAGGTTGGGGTGTACTATTACTTTCACTTCTGCAGACTGCCTGCCGGTGGGTGATCCTGGTTCAAGGATTATGTTATGTGACCTTGAATAAGAATGACCACCTAAAGGACACAGTGAGTCTTGTGGACACAGCCAATTTGCATTTTTCCTCATCGCCCTATATTTGTAGGTTTTTTTTTGGTTAAGACTTGCTTAGGACTGCCTTTACACAGAGGGATTTATCCAACAGATTTTTGAAGCCAAAGCCAGGAATGTATTTGAAAAGAGAAGAAATCTTAGTCTTTCCTTTATGACCTGTTCTCTGTTTATAGTCTGTTCCTGGCTTTGGCTTCAAAAATCTGTCAGATAAATCTCTCTGTGTAAAGACTAGAGGTCTATTAACAATATCAGTACCTACTTGTGTGATGTACTCACACACACACATTTCCAATAGATTGCATTGTGATTGGTTACTTGTACTGCAACTGTAAGAGGATAACCTCGCCTGTCTATTGGTATTTTCTTTTTGCTCTGATCAGGTTTTTACTGGTTTTCAGTACGGCTGATTTATATCCTTCAATGTGTCCATCTACTTGTCTTAATTTCGAATAATAATTAAATGTATGATTTTATTTCCTATATGTTTCTCTTGTGTTTTGGATGGATAATACCCTGAGAGCTTAAAAGAGAAGTCCAGCGAAATTTTTTATTAAAGTATTGTATTGCCCTCCAAAAGTTTTACAAATCACAAATATACACTTATTATGGGAAATGCTTATAAAATGTTTTTTTCCCTGCACTTACTACAGCATCAAGGCTTCACTTCCTGGATAAAATGGTGATGTCACGACCCGACTCCCAGAGCTGTGCAGGCTGTGGCTGCTGGAGGGGATGATGGAAGAGGGATGCTCAGTATCCCTCCAGTGCCCTGTGTCCCTCAGTGCCCCCCTGCCATCATCCTCTCCAGCAGCCACAGCCCGCACAGCTCTGGGAGTCGTGACATCACCATTTTATCTAGGAAGTGAAGCCTTGATGCAGTAGTAAGTGCAGGGGAAAAAGCACTTTAATAAAAATGTTCGGGTGAGCCACAGAGTGACAGACAAAAGCAAACTAAGCTCTGCATTTTTTGAGTGGTTCAAGCATCTGCCTGCCATTATGCAAAGATCTAAGCCTACATATTTTTTGATGAATCTGGCATAGCTTTAGACCATCTAGTTGTTGGTAAAGCCCCCTTTTTTTAGTTGTCTTAAAAATTTTGTCTGCTGTTTTTTTTAGACATAAAAAAAGGTTGTCATATTGCTGAGTTACAGCCCCCTATATGGGGGTTAGTGGGGTACTCCTGCGAAAATATTTTTCTTTCAAATTAACTGGTTTCAAAAAGTTATATAGATTTTTAATTTACTTCTATTTAGAAATCTCCAGTCTTGTAGTACTTATCAGCTGCTTTATGTCCTGCAGAAAGTGGTGTACTCTTTCCAGTCTGACACAGTGCTCTCTGCTGCCACCTCTGTCTGTGTCAGGAACTGTGCAGATCAGCAGCAAATTCCCATAGAAAACCTCTCCTAGTAGTGTAAACCCAGCCTTAGGGTGTGTAGTTTCCAAAATGGGGTCATTTATGGGGTTTTCAAGTATACAAGCCTCCTAAACACACTTAAAAAACAACTGGTCCATGAAAAAATTAGTTTTGGAAATTTCATGAAAAATTGGTAATTTGCTGATACATTTCAAAGCAACACCCAAGAAAAGTAAAATATGTTTACGAAATTATGGCAGAATAAAGAGGACATATTGGTAATGTGACCTAGTAACTAATTTATGTGATACAACTTTCTTTTTTTAGAAGCAGAGAATTTCAAAGTTTGTAAAGTGCAAATTTTTCTAAATTTTCATGATATTTTTATTTTTTTCACAAAAAACACAAAAGATAGTGACCAAATTTTGCCACTAATATAAAGTACCATATGTTACAAAAAAAAATCTCAGAATTGCTAGCATATGTTAAAGCATCACTGAGCTATAAGCGCATAAAGTGAGACAGGTCAGATTTTGACAAATGAGCCTGGTCATTAAGGCCCAAATAGGCTTGGTGCCTAAGGGGTTAAATGGGAGTTGTGTAAACCATAAGATATGCTGTATCAGGAGTTATAGAAACATGTGAGGTGCTGCATTGTTTATCCAGTTTAGTTTGAAAACTTTGAATACTCAGAGGTGACTTTTCTGCCGCCTGGATGTCTTCCAGGTGGCACTCATCCATCCAGCCAGCTTGGTATCAGATGAGGATTTTTTTTTACTGATGTCCAACCTGCTGCACTCACAGAAGGTGCTTGGGGGAAAAGTTTCAACACAAGGCTGGGCCAAGTGCAATGCTTTGTGGAGTGCTCCCTTGGAGTGTAAGTGAGGGTCAAAAGGGTGTACTGAGGTTGAATGAGTCAATAAAGCAGCATGTGTTGCCTGCTACTAAAGGATTATTGGGCAATTTTTTGCATTCCTAGCTTATTACTGATAAATAGGTCCATATAAAAGGACCAATGATCGGCTGATTCAAGAAAATTATCAAATGCTTTGCGCCTATTTCTAGGTGACTAACTGGATTTTTTCCCCATTTCTGGTCAAATTTATGAACCAGTATTCGACAGGCGAATATTTTTAGATGCAACTTTTTTTTAATCTCCGTAGGAGTATTCAACCCTAAAATTTGCATAGTCCGGGATTTGTGCCACAAACTGGTGCAGGCCTACGTCTGGTCAGTACCAGGTGAATTTGTTTGCAACTTTTTGGGGGATTTTTTACTTAGAAGCATTTACTATGAAGACTTTTAAATCACACAAAATATATTGTAACAAAATAAACACCAACCCACATTAGAATAGTCATACACATTAGACTCCTGTCACGACTTAGGTCACAGAGAGATGCAGGAGAGGCACAGACAGTGTACCCTAAGCTCAGCCCCGCCCACTGTCCCTGCCTACTTGCCACTATCTGCCCTAAAATAGCAGTGGGCAACTGGGCGGCGTTCCCTGGCCTGGATATGTGAAACAAAAGACAAACAAACACAATAAGAATTGTCATCATTCCGGGTCACAACAGTCAGGCAGCAAAAGTACAAAATCTGGATTCAATAGGCGTAGTAAGAAAACAGGCAATAAGGTCAGGGGCAGGCAGAAAGCAAGGGAGTTCAAAGATACAAAACAGAAATCAGGAGGGACAAAGAAACAGAATCCACAAACTTGCAGAGACTAACTCAATAACCGGCAAGGCACAGGCAGAAACAGAGATCTTAAATAGGAGACTAGGAACCCCGTCCAGAAGGTGATTGGAGGAACCAGCTGTCAATCACAGAGGCAAAAACAGATTAATTATTAACTGACCAGATAAAACTAGCAGATCAGATACGGGTGAGGCAGGAAAAACAATTTGCAGACCAGAAGACATAAGACAGAGTTCAGACTGGGCACAGACAAAGGCAAACAAAACAGAATAAATGGAAGGTTATGGCCAAAAACGCAATCTCGGTCGTACCTTACACACCGAACACTGCGCCAAAGTTCCATCATGTGCATTTATGACAACTTCTTAGTAAATGTCCCCCAAAGTTTGGAATAACATCAGTCCTGACATGGAAGTAGAAATACAGCTAACTTTTAGGCAACTTAAAGGGGTTATCCACCGCTACAAAAACATAACTACTTTTCCCCCACTCTTGCCCCCAGTTCAGGTGTGGTTTGCAGTTAAGCTTCATTTGCTTCAATGGAACTGAGTTTGAAACCCCACCCAATCTGGAGACAAGAGAGGGGGAAAAGTGGCCATGTTTTTGTAGCACTGGATAACCCTTTTAACTTCTAATAGGCCATTTCACAATAGCGTACAGGTAGAGAAACCATCACAGACGACTTCCTTCAAGTTGGTGAGTTCCTTAGTAGGCAGGTCACCCCCTATAGTATGCATAGCTTTGGCCCTGTCCACTGGTTTCTTTGTGCAGCCTAGTTCTCTGCTCAGTCTCAGTACCACTGGTCTCTCCCAGCAGGCCTCTCAATTCACCACTGGACTTTCTTTTCTTTCCCAGATCTGCCCCTCCTTCCTGTCACCCATTGTGGATATTCACTATTGGACCTGCCTCTCATTTTCTGATGAGACAGCTAAGGCTGTTCGTAACTCACACCCGCTCCTGTGGTCAGAGGGGTCATTTGCCGCTACAAGGCCATAAACTTATTGCACAGGCAGGCAATGAACTGGAGTTCTGTCCAGCTCGATGGAGGCCACTGCTAAATTCTTTCCTAATATGCTTTTTTCCATATATAAAATAATAAATGTCACCAGTTCAGCTGACATTGTCTTGAATCACTAAAAAGATCAATGCAACGGTACCATGCAACTACAGGACTGTGTTATATATATATTACTTGCTATAGCTGGTCTCTGATTACTTCCCCATGTCAGTGTAATTGTACCTTCTAAAAAGAATTTGAACAAAAGACCCCTTTGCCACAAGAAAAGCAAAAAAACAGCTTCTTTGTAGACCTATGAATCTCCATGGTAACAGACCACAAATATACCCTGTGTAGTCTGATCCTACAATCATGCTTTCTTGTAGGAGACAAGAAGTAAGGGACATATAAAAACAAATATGACTGCAAGATCAGACTACATAGGCTTGGTTGTTATCTGTTACCGTGGAGATGCATAGTTCTTTCGACACAAAACTGTAGGAGATTTTTACTCAAGACCATTTGAAATGTTTTTTAATTTTTCATTTGAGGTATTCTGGGAGGATAAGAAAGAATACTTTACAGCTTATCAAGCTTATGTTATTAACATAAGTCCGATGTGTGATGAAATTATGACATATTTTGTTATTGCTTAAAAAACCTGCCATTATAAAATGCCATAAGTATCAAACCTGTCTCTGTGTTAAGTGTAAATCTGCATCCAATTTTTCCAAGTGGTTATAAAACGAGAAGAAATAGTATTTTGGCAAAAAGAGTTTTCCAGGCGTGTAAGAAATCATATCCATTTCACACTTGTGCACGGAGCTGTGACCATTACTACATCTGGTGGGCTCCCAGTATATTAAGTTCTATATCAGACTGGGCTCAGTATATTAAACAGAAATGGAAACATGCTGGGTGACTTTTTCATTACAGATACAGTTTTTAGTTTCTGTTGACCCTTTTTTGTTACTTTAAAAGGTGCGTGTTTGGTGTTTGACGTGGATTACTGTAGCTTTTTCCTGAAAAAGTAAGCATCCTGCAGGCCTTAAAGGTTATTCCCCATCCACAGGAAAGGTGATAACATGCTGATCATTGGAATCTGACTACTGGGACCCCCATTGATCCAGAGAACAGTAATAAACTTGTCCCCGGAATAAATGGTGTGCACTGCGCATGCCCAGCCACTGCTCTAATCATTCTCTATGAGGGATATCATGCTCAGATGGGAACACCTCTTTAATCCCTTCAAGACAGAGCCCATTAAAACTAGAGATGAGCGAACCGGTTTGGCTGGTATGGGATCCGGGTCGTATTTTCCCAAAAGTCCGAGTCAGGTCGGATTCGGATTTTTGGAAGTCCGCTACGAATTATTATTATTTTTTTTCTTGCTTTCTAAAATGGCAGCCGCCATTTTAGAAAGCAGGAAGTGTTCCGGGCGCGAAAAGTGCTTTCCCATGATGCTCGGAACACTTCCAATCAGCAGGGATGTTGCACTAGCCCACCCCCTGTGTCACGTCAGCATAGCTTTAAGAGGAGCGGCCTCCATGTTTACTACTGCTTCTCCTGTACTGGCCTCAAATGACTATTGCTGGACCTCCACTGGCCTCCAATGACTACTGCTGCTCCTGTACTGGCCTCAAATGAATATTGCTGGACCTCCACTAGCCTCCAATGACTACTGCTCTTTCACTGCATTTGTGACCTTTTTCCTGCATAGACCCAGTAATGGTGAATTTCCTGCATAGACCCTGTAATGGTGAATTTCCTGCATAGACCCTGTAATGGTGAGTTTCCTGCATAGATCCTGTAATGGTGAGTTTCCTGCATAGACCCTGTAATGGTGAATTTCCTGCATAGACCCTGTAATGGTGAGCTTCCTGCATAGACCCTGTAATGGTGAGTTTCCTGCATAGACCCTGTAATGGTGAGTTTCCTGCATAGACCCTGTAATGGTGAGTTTCCTGCATAGACCCTGTAATGGTGAATTTCCTGCATAGACCCTGTAATGGTGAGCTTCCTGCATAGACCCTGTAATGGTGAGCTTCCTGCATAGACCCTGTAATGGTGAGTTTCCTGCATAGACCCTGTAATGGTGAGTTTCCTGCATAGACCCTGTAATGGTGAGTTTCCTTCATAGACCCTGTAATGGTGAGTTTCCTGCATAGACCCTGTAATGGTGAGCTTCCTGCATAGACCCTGTAATGGTGAATATTGAAGTCTAAAAAAAAAAAATTGACTTTGAGATATTGAAAAGATAATGATGTTACTGACATGTAGAGCCCTAAATTCAACCAAATACACTACCCCCATTTCATATAGATGCTTTAAACTGTGAAATTCGAAGAAATCCGAAATCCGGTCGGAACGAACTTTTTAAAATTTTGCTCATCTCTAATTGATACACAGATGTCCTTGTCAAATTAATGCACTGTTACTCCCCGCCTTCCAAGAGCCATTTTATTTTTCCACAGACAGGGCTGGTTGTTGGTGTTATTTTTTTGCGCCATGATCTCGAGTTTTTATTAATATCATACTGGTGTAACAGAAAAATTTTGATCGCTTTTTATAAAAAAATTTTGACATATAAAAAAATCAGCAATCCTGATGTGTTTTTTTTCTTGTTTACACCATTCACCATGCGGGAACAATAATAATTTTTTTTAAAATATATTTTTATTTTTAGAATGGGCAAGGGGATATTTTAAACTTTTATCAGGGGGTTATAAGTTTTTTTTTAATACTTTTAAAACCTTTTTTATTACACTTTTTTTTACACTTTCACTTTAAAACAATTGCATATACTGATCTATACTATGCCATAGCATAGCATAGATCATTGTTATTCTGCAGCACGATGGCTCAATGGCTAGCACTGGGGTCCTGGGTTCAAACCCCACCAAGGGCGACATCTGCAAAGAGCTGGTATGTTCTCTCCGTGTTTGTGTGAGTTTCCTCCGGGTACTTCAGTTTCCTCCCACACCCAAAATATACAGATAGGTGAATTTAGATTGTGAGCCCTGATGGGGACAGGGAGTAATAATTGACAAAACTATGTAAAGTGCTGCGGAATCTGTGTGTGCTATACAAATAAAAGCATTATTATTATTATTTATGCATAGAGCCTGCCTGACAGCAGTCTCTATACATGGAACGACGATCCAACAGGAGGGAGGTAAGTGGATTTCCCCCATCCGTCAGCCCAAGCGAACGGGACCCCCGCAGCATGGCTGTCAGGGTCCCGATCACTCAATGACAGATGCTTGTTCTGTCACTAAATACCTTAAAGGGCACAATCTCTATGGATCGCGGCATTTAAGGGGTTAATGGCAAGCAGCTGCGGAATTGCAGCTGCTTGTCATTACGTCCGGCCCCGGACACACTGATGTGTGCAGGATCGCTCTCACTGCAGCAGTCCTGCACACATCTACAGCCCCTTCAGTCAGGAACGTATATATACATTCCTACTGCACGGGGTATGTGCAGTAGGAACGTATATATACGGATTCCTGACGTGAAGGGGTTAATATAGGATCCTCATTATTAACATGACCTGCCTGAAATTTACAGTACTGCAAAAAAGTTTTAAGGCCCTGTTATCGTCCGTGTTCGCATTGTCGGCTGATCGTTGTCTTTCAACAGGCTGAAACGGAAACAATCAGCCTGTTAACGATCTGCTGCCGTTGCCCTGTGTAATAGGAGCGGTGGTGGCAGACCTCGGTTGTACCCTATGGGCTGCACAAAAAAATAATAATTTCACACTACTTTATTGGTATACACCCTTTGGTTATGTAAAAGCATATATTTTTCATCATATTATTAGGAAGACAGTGTACTTACTGAAACAATGGCAGGTTAAAGGGGCTATCCAGGATGTGAAAAACTGCCACTTTCTTCTAGGAATAGCACCACTCTTCTCCTCCAGTTGAGTGTGGTATTGCAGCTCAGTGTCCATTGAAATGAATAGAACTAAATTGCAGTACCACATACAACCTGAGAACAGGGGTGGTGCTGTTTTTTTTCAAGAAAGTAGCTGTGCTTTTACTAATCCTGGGTAACCGTTTTTAAATACTAGTTACCTGCAGAGTTAAGCAGATGAAATTTATGGGCCTAATATAGTGAGATTAGTCCTCCCCTGTCATATATATGTACACATTCAGGACAAACTTAAGAGCATAGTACAAGCTCACTATAACTACAGACTCCATCCATTACCATCTGCTATAGGGACACACAGTACAAAAGCTCAGGGGGCCTAGTAAGTGAGGGGGTGCACGGGGAGAATAAACAACTTGGACACATGAAGCCATCAACAACAGGAGAACTTAAAAGAATATATTGGGTGTTATAACATATCATGTATATAACTAAGAACATTAAATGGCCATGTTGGGGCTGCTCATTCAGTTCTCTGTAAGTGAATATAGGTTAAATCTAGTCAAGATGATAATTATGATTTTTTTCTTTTTGTGTGTTTTTTTCTGTGGCCTCTTACAGCAGTACCTTTTGCCTTGATGGCAGCTCTGGGACTCAGACAAGCCAAAAAAAGTTATATAGGGCAAGCAGCACTGGATAATGTCACATAGCTATCATTCATAAGAAGGCTTTTACAAGGTGCCAGTCACATGAACACCTTGCTGGCTAGCAGCCTATTGGTCACACCCATACTACTGGAGTAAAAAGTAGATGGGATTTTTTTTTACAATACAGTCAACGGATGAAGGCTCTGCATGGATTTCTGCCTACCTAACCTTTAAATAGATTCTATTTCCTTTAATACGCTAGATAAAGCGCATTCAGTGCATTAGTTGTCTCACATATCATAACCATGGAACCTTATAAATAAATTATATATACCGTATATGCAGATGCTATATATATATATATATATATATATATATATATATATATATATACAGTGGTACCTTGGTTTAAGAGTAACTTGGTGTAAGAGCGTTTTGGTTTAAGAGCTCACAGTTTTTCAAAATTGTGACTTGGTTTAAGAGCATTGCTTTGGTTTAAGAGCTCCCTGTCCTGGGTGGGAGTGCGAGTGGGGTAGGGGTATGGTCTGCATAGCGGGGTCTACAGCACTGTACTGTTACCCAGGAAGTCTCACTCACCTTCCAAATCATAGCAGATCCACTTCAGGCTGGGGCTTACATCAGGGGACAGGACTGTGGTAGTAATCTCTCCATAGCTGTAACCCCTCTCTCTCCGGACAGAGAGAGCTGCATGTATGTGCCCACATCTGCCCTGCTCATTCCTTCATGCTCCCTGCAGCCTCTGTCAGCCGTGTGTTGCTATAAGGTGTCCTGGTGTCATCTCGTCCTTAGGTAAGTGATGTACGCGCACATGAATGTAAACATGATGCAAAAGACAATGGGGGAGATTTATCAAACTGGTGTAAAGTAGAACTGTCTTAGTTGCCCCTAGCAACCAATCAGATTCACCAATCAGATTCCACCTTTCATTTTTCAAAGAATCTGTGAGGAATAAAAAGTGGAATCTGATTGGTTGCTAGGGGCAACTAAGACAATTCTACTTCATACCAGTTTAATAAATTTCCCCCAATATGTTTCATCTGATCACCTTCTTCTACTGCCTATGTTGCTGCTGATGCCCCTTGTTGGCATTTTTAACGGTAAATAGGGGTAATCTGTGGCTACATAGCGTCATATACAGCTATGTGTCCCGACACCTTTCTCTTATGGTCAGCATATCTTTTTTTGAGAATTTGTTCTACTGTTACTCTTTAATTGCATGGGACCACATAGTCTAGAATTCCCTTTCCAGCATTCACTATGACCCTGTTGCTGCTCCTTCTGGTTTCTCCTTAGACTTCCCTTGGTACTCACTGACCACGGCATATTGCAAACACCCTACAAGACCTGTCATTTTGTAGATACTCTCACCTGGCTGTCTAGTCCTTACAATGTGGCCCTTATCAAAGTTGCTCAGGTCCTTTCAATTACCTATTTTTCCTTCCTTGAACACATGAACTTCCAGAACTGACTGTTCAACAGCTGTCTAATATTTTCCACAGGTTGACAGATGCCAGTGTCTCAACATCATACATGGGGGGTTTATTGTTATGGCTGATCTATAAACTCTATATATTACATTTAAAATTATTGTGTGTGTTTTAAAGCGAATGTACATCACTTTGTGTTTTTTACATGAACAGACCGGCGATGGTCCGGGGATGCCGGGGGTGCTGCATTTTTTTATTTTTTAAGTGCCTCCTGGTTTACACTCATGGCACTGGTCTATTACCTAACACCAGCAGGTTCGTACCTGTACCATTTATGTTTCATTTTTGTGATGCAATAAATACTACAAGCAAACTTGAATCGTGAGTGCTGAGAATTTTATTGTTATATTCTACGTGGGATTCGTTCCCTTCTGCGTGCACTACCTTGAACAGAGTGCCGAACCTAGTTGTGAATTGGATATTCTTGGCGACCGGCCCACCCCCAGTGCTTCATGCCCTGCCAGTGCTCGGTAATAGACCAGGCGACGGTTCAAAAAAAAGACCTCGGCACTCCCACACTGGCATCGGTCTGTTCATGTAAAAAAAACACAAAGCAATGTACCTAGTGGGACATTCCCTTTAACACTTTATAAATGGTGAATTCTTGTACTATTGGTGAGTGAATAAGGAACACGTCATTCTATTACAGCCCTTGTGCGGCCTTCTGATAAGCCTCAGTGCTTGTATTCCTTTTCCTATCCTTCTTTTGGACAGCGAGGGAGTGTTGGGTGCTTGTGCTCATTGATGCATAATCAAGCACTGTTGTATGCTAACTTTGGCAATCCCTCAGCAATCACTTTACTCATGAATATTTTAATGATGTATGTTGGGAGGAATGTAGAGAGGATCAAGAGGTCCTCGCAGGACCAAGCAGAATGTCTGTTTCCAGCTTCAGAATTATCTGCGACTTCAAGTTGCTTCTGTCAAATAATGAGTTACATGGAGACGCCGCCGCTCATTTAAATATTATATCACAGCTCAGGCATCATCTGGAAAATGGCAGGAAAATAAAGCAGCCTTCTCTACAGTCCACGTTCTGCTACTATACCATATTCAAGAGGAATATTTATTATGGGATCTATGTACAATACTGTATAGTACAATACTGGCACAAGAGATAGCATTTCTAATGAGCAGCAGGGAAAGGTCATTTATATTGTGCAGCGTATAATGGCAAAGAAATCAGCAATTTTGTAAATTGGACCAGCTATTTCTCATTCTACAGCTGATGCCTTAACATATTCAATGCTTTCATAGTATATGTGCATACACCATACCTTGCCTAATAGGGACATCGAAGAATTGTATAAATTGACTCACCGCAGACGTTCAGATACAAATTACCATAACACTGCTTCCTTTACATTGCTATTAATACCCTTACATAGTACTGTTCAGGGAAAAGAAGGCATATATGGTACAGTCATACAATTGTGCGTTCACAGGTTGAATGCTATTAGAGAGATGTCATTGAGTAAAAGTCTGGGACTGGGCTTATGTGGCTTACATCTAGCCCAGGGTCCACTGGTTCCTGACATCAGATAGTAGTAACATGACTTACAAGCAACATCATCTGTGGTATTTAACAACTGAAGCAGGTTACTCATCAAATTTAAAAGAGACAGATAGTGGAAGGAGATAAGAAAAAAAGATCTAGCTTCTGTAGTTTAATGTTTAGGATATGTTCACACATAGTATTTCCGTTAGTCTTTTGGTAAGACTTTTTTCAACCAAAACCAGGATTGGGTTGAAAACACTGAAATTTTGCAAATCTTTTCATTATAATTTTGTCCTGATTGTGGTCGAAAAAATACTGACCAAAAGACTGACGAAAATATTATGTGTGAATATAGCCTCAATATGTTGGGATGTTTTGGGGTAGTTTATGCCCCAAAATACATACCAAATTATTAGCCTATTATTTTGGCTGGAAAAAAGTCCCTGGCATTTAACTTTACAGCTGTGCACAAGAGAGCAGTTTTTTCTGTTGCATTCAATACAATCCATTAGGAAGAATACAGCCGTTTTTGGGGGCATCTTTTTGAAGATGAACTATCAGCAGGTTAGACAAATCTAACCTGGTGATAGCCCCTTTTGTGCAGGAGGCACCAAGATGGTACAGTGGGGAAAAAAGTATTTAGTCAGTCACCAATAGTGCAAGTTCTCCCACTTAAAAAGATTAGAGGCGTCTGTAATTTACATCATAGGGAGACCTCAACTATGAGAGACAAAATGAGAAAACAAATCCCGAAAATCACATTGTCTGATTTTGTAAGAATTTATTTGCAAATTATGGTGGAAGATAAGTATTTGGTCACCTACAAACAATCAAGATTTCTGGCTCTCACAGACCTGTAAATTCTTCTTTAAGAATTCTTCTTAATAATTCTTAATAAGTCTCTTATTTTCTCCACTTATTACCTGTAGTAATGGCACAGGTTTAAACTTGTTATCAGTATAAAAAGACACCTGTGCACACCCTCAAAATGATCACAAGAACGGTGAGCAAAAATCTCAGAACCACGCGGGGGGACCTAGTAAATGAACTGCAGAGAGCTTTGACCAATGTAACAAAGCCTACCATCAGTAACACACTACGCCGCCAGGGACTCAGATCCTGCAGTACCAGACGTGTCCCACTGCTTACGCCAGTACATGTCTGGGCCCGTCTGAAGTTTGCTAGAGAGCATTTGGATGATCCAGAGGAATATTGGGAGAATGTCCTATGGTCTGATGAAACCAAAGTGGAACTGTTTGGTAGAAACACAACTTGTCGTGTTTGGAGGAAAAAGAATACTGAGTTTCATCCATCAAACACCATACCTACTGTAAAGCATGGGGGTGGAAACATCATGCTTTGGGGCTGTTTCTCTGCAAAGGGGCCAGGACGACTGATCCAGGTACATGAAAGAATGAATGGGGCCATGTATCGTGAGATTTTGAGTGCAAACCTCCTTCCATCAGCGAGGGCATTGAAGATGAAACGTGGCTGGGTCTTTCAACATGACAATGATCCAAAGCACACCGCCAGGGCAACGAAGGAGTGGCTTCGTAAGAAGCATTTCAAGGTCCTGGAGCGGCCTAGCCAGTCTCCAGATCTCAACCCTATAGAAAACCTTTGGAGGGAGTCGAAAGTCTGTGTTGTCAAGCGACAGCCCCAAAACATCACTGCTCTAGAGGAGATCTGCATGGAGGAATGGGCCAACATACCAACAACAGTGCGTGCCAACCTTGTGAAAACTCAGAAAACGTTTGACCTCTGTCATTGCCAACAAAGGATGTATAACAAAGTCTTGAGATGAAATTTTGTTACTGACCAAATACTTATTTTCCACCATAATTTGCTAAAAATAAATTCTTACAAAATCAGACACTGTGATTTTCTGGATTTGTTTTCTCATTTTGTCTCCCATAGTTGAGGTCTACATATCATGTCAATTACAGACGCCTCTCTCATCTTTTTAAGTGGTGGAACTTGCACTATTGGTGACTGACTAAATACTTTTTTTCCTTTTACCTTCATCCTCCGAGCCATTCCCGTGAAGTTAGCCACTTACTCCTCAGTCTGGTAAGGCCTTTAGGAGCACTGCCCACCTCCATAGAGATGATCTGGCCCGCCCCAGGTCGGCCAGCACTATTGGTTATCATTAGAAGGGGCAGGCCTCCCAGGGGCAGATTAGAGCTATGAAGGGCGGGGCAGTGCTCCTAACAGTGCCCCAGTGCACCAAACTGTTTTACCAGATGGTAGAGTAAACAACTAAGTTCACAGGAATGGCACGGAGGATTAAGGTAAAAGATTTAGTTGGGGGTTGTCAGCAGGTTAGCTTTGTCTAACCTGCTGATAGTTCTTCTTTAAGCTGTAAAACTACCCAAAAAGTCTGTGCACATAGCCATAATGGAGCAGGTCGATTGTGCTGCCTTAAAAGCTCCATTTAGTCTACAGTTTTCTTGCAGACTACAAGCAGCTTTCCTCCAGAAAACATCCCATACATTTTGCTTTAATCCCAATGGTTGACAAGCCAAGGCCTGCTACAGAGGAGCATCTTCACATCTTAATATAACCTGATGAAGCCATCACCATGCCTAAGGCCCAATTGACACATCTGTAGAGCTGTCCACAGCCGCAGACCCACAGCTACGGAGAACATTTTGGATGTGCACCCGCAGCCACCTATATTAGCACAGACCCGTTGATTAAAAATAGTTGATCTGTGCCACAACTACAGTCTCCACAATGGCCTGCCAGGTTTTTTTCGGCATGGCAGGGATCCATAAAACCAACAGATGTGTTTATGGGGCCAAAGAAATGAATGGGTCCTTATTCTATCCACATTTGTGGGTCGACAAATGTGGACACAATGAATGGATGTTTGAAAGGGGCCTTAGGGTCATTTACAAGGCACGATTAATTGCACAGCCGAGACCTATGAATGATCACCATTTAAATAAATTGCTATCAGGTAGATGTACACATGGAGATGTGCAGCCAATAGGGATAAATTTTACCACCAAACCAGAGATGCGATCAGCCAAAGAGCAGGCATTTTTCACTCCTTGTACAATTGCTGACACTTGCTGACTACGCAGGCCCATTATTGGCCTAAGGAACTTTCCAAGCAACGCTCCTTGCCAATAATCGGCCCCTGCAAAAGGGTATTTACTGTTTGACTTTCGATTACCTAAAAGCTCCATTTTGATTTCTTCCATTTATAGGTTGTATATGGCAACTTCCTAAAGAAGCCAATACTAAAGCGTTGACTATGGTTAGAGATGAGCGAACCTCGAGCAAGCTCGAGTCCATCCGAGCCCGAACTTTCGGCATTTGATTAGCGGTGGCTGCTGAACTTGGATAAAGCCCTAAGGCTATGTGGAAAACATGGATACAGCCAATGACTATATCCATCTTTTCCAGACAACCTTAGAGCTTTATCCAAGTTCAGCAGCCCCCGCTAATCAAATGCCGAAAGTTCGGGTTCAGATGGACTCTAACCCGAACCTGGTTTGCTCATCTCTAACTATGATACTGTTCACTACCTAGAGCTTCCATTTATAGGTACATTTGTCCTATAATCTCTTTAAAAATTGTTAACTTCCAGTCATGATTAATGTATGTCAGTGTAATGGGGTCAGTGGTGATGCTTTAATTATTTTATGTTTATTAATCGTGATGAATGTGGATCCATTTGTAGAGACGTTCTCACTTTGACACCAAAGAGTCTTTTTCTCTCTTGACCGATGTCAAAAAAGCCTAATTAAATCCTCTGTGATTCATGAAAAGTCCAAGGTAGTCGTGTGTTATACTCATTGTTACCACCATGGGCTGACCTTACGTACTCAGTATACACGGCAATAAATCCCAGTCACTAGATTAGAAATGTAATAGTTGTATGAACTACAAACTATAGTCATTAAATGGTAGGCAGACATTTTATATTATGTATTCATGTCTGAAATAACATGCCGGTAGTGTGTGTGACCAAAGGTAAGGTTCTCATCCTTCATCTATATTATCTGCTGCTTACACTATCTGTCAATTTATTTGCTGTAAATTATACAGTATATTCCTATTCAATTAATACGATAAAAGTAATTAATTACCAAGCTTTATCAAATTAATTATCAAAGCTTTATATAAGATATTTGCCAGTTCCTATCAGACTAACGAGAACAATCCTAACCTTCACTTCCTCCAGTCATCACTCATTGGGAATTGGGAAATAGCATACAGTGGAGCAAACATTTGCATAACGGTTAGCTTGGAAGCGATAACTCTGTGCTAATTGGATGATGGTGATTAAAATGATTAAGTGACTGTAATTTATATGATTAAGCAATTAAACCTTTCTCTAGTGATGACTTTACTATAGGCCCCAAGATGTGCATATACCTCCCAGCATGTGTGTAACGAAAGCGGAGATGACTACGTTATTAAATACATTATGTTATTAGCACTTTTTATATTATTTCTTAAATGTTATGACATTAGATTTATATGCCATGCTTCACTTAGGTGCAAGTGCGGATAATGCACCTACTGGTGAATGAGAGGGTTCAAAGGTCTCCCTGGCCCAAAAGCAGACACTAGTAGGTGGGGGTCTTGGAGCTTCAAGTTATTTATATGGCTTCACTGATACTATAGGATTAGAGTTGACCAAAATCAAGTCATCTGTTTGCATTTGATTCAGATTTAAGATTTAAAGTGGTAGAGGAGCAGGGATTCATGTCATAAGACAGGTGTCCCAGCTCCTGTACACTGCGTGGTAAGACATACATTGTATACTTTAAGGCTCATTTAACATTTGCTGGGCCAGAAGCAAAGGTGCACAATGTTTTGAGTGTTTATAAAGCATTCTTGCTTACCTCCGGCACCAGGCCCAGCAAATTTAACTGAGCTTTACAATATATACCATGTAACTCAATGTACAGGAGCAGAGATTCCTGTCCCCACTCTTGTTCATTGAGATTTACATGAAATGATTCTCACAAAATTTTGATTAAGGGCCTTTTCTCATGTCCCGTATTTTAAGGATGCTATGGGCGGGGACGCCCTGTAGTGGAGTGTTTCCCCACCTGGCATGATGTATCAATTGCTCACAGATGTTGCAGGTGGGCCTGTAGATCCTTCCTAGGAAATAGAGATGAGCGAATAGTGAAATATTCAATAATTCGAAATTCGATTCGAATAGCTCACGATATTCGTATATTCGAACGAATATCGAATCCCATTATAGTCTATGGGAGAAAAATACTTGGGACCTGGAAATCAATATTCGACCACTAGGAGGTCACCAAGTGCACAATGACCCCTCAGAAAATTATGCCAACGCCTCTGGAATGCATATACGACAGCAGGGGAAGCATGCATGGGTGCATCAAACACTAGTGATGAGCGAACATTCCCAAGTGTACGCTGAAGATTTACGAACAAATTATGAACGTAAAGTAGAAGTGTACATTTCAGTCTAGCAGTACGCACTTGCGTACGTATCAGGTCAGGTGCAGCGTAAAATACGTAATAACAAAAATTAATGATAACCACAAATCAGTAGTAGCAAGATAACATGTATTTTCCCGCAATCACAGTATACAGCCGTATACCAAATATATTATTGTTTTTTAAAATAATAAAATTAAAGGGCTGGTCAACGCCTTTACAGGACACAGACTGCACAAATTAGTAGTAGCAAGATAACAGCTATTTTCCCGCAATCACAGTGTACAGCCGTATAACGGATATATCATTGTTTTTTTAACACAATAAAATTAAAGAGCTGGTCAACTCCTTTACGGGACGCAGACTGCGCAAATCAGTAGTAGCAAGATAACAGCTATTATCCCACACTCACAGTATACAGCAATATACACTATCAGTAGGTGTCTGAACACACTGCCTTTCTCACAACAGCTTCTAAATATATGTTTTTTATACTTTCAGCCCTAACAAGGGTTTTTGGGGATGCCTTCCTACCTACCTTCACCTTAAAGCTTTCTCTCCCTGGTGAACAGCCACGAATCTGAAATCACTATACATATATTCAGGAGGTAGTTTAGCCAGCCAATCACAGTTAGAGGTTTTTTTTTAGTCCTCTCTATTCCTGGTGCCTGTCCCTCCCCCCTGCATGTTTATTGGCTGGAAAAAAAGCACCAGGGGGGATGGGAGGGTAAATCGAATTTTTTACTGCGTTGGCGTTCAAATATTCGAACACATTAGAATATCTCGAATAGCGTACTATTTGATCGAATAGTATTCGCTCATCACTACTAGGAAACTGTTGCAGTGTGTAGATGAACATTACCCTGCAGTAGGAACCAGGACGTCCTGTAGATGTTGCTGTTCATGTCTATTATTTGACTACTAGGGGTGATCGACTGTCATATATAATTGCTCCCCAGCGCAGCACTCCAACTTTTGGGGCATTATGTTGCCCCACAGCAAAGGTGGATGAAACACTCACCACAGGGAATGAATACTCAAACCTGACTAGATCCCAAACAGAACCTGGATTTTCAACTACGCATAATATGTTTTCAGTCTGTAAAAGTCCAAGTTCCTTATTCAAAACATTACTGCACACAAAGACGACTGTGGTTGGCTGTCAATGGTAGGACATTTAATGGGCACCAGCATCAAATTTACTTCTGCTAAGCACCTGGAAATGATCCCAGGAGGGACAAGGATGTGTAAAGAAGATGCTACCCGTTCCCGCATGGTGGGCTAGGAATATGTGGGAGCTGTTATTCCTTGGTGGATCAAACAATCCTTTCCAGTCATCTCACTGGGCCATCCAGAGCCTATATGCCATGTGGACATGTCCTTACACAACCACTGCTTCCAACACATTCTATCAGCTTGGTCAGAATTGTATAGTTGGAAAGCAATTAGTCAAAATGACAACTGAGCAAAATGTTTTTGAATCCTTTGTAGAACTCTGTCTAGCAGACAGCAATCTTTCACCAAGAGGTACACTATCCAAAAGTAGCCTCTGAGATAATTTCTATACATTTTCAGTAGTGTTGAGCGAGCATTACAATGCTTGAGTGCTTGTTGGTTAAGTCAAATATGTTCAATTCTCTAATGCTTTACTGAATAAAAAACCTGATTAAAATTAATGGGAGACTCAAGCATTTAACCACCTGCCCCCTGCTCGGCAGAGTGAAGGGTGCCTGGTTCACCTTTAAGTAACCTATTGCATTTTTTCATTCTATTTTTTTTGTATATTTTGTACCTTGAAGGGACGTGTAATGGAAATATACAGAAACTAGAACAAACAAATGCAATAGGTATCTGCAAGACACATTAGAACTCCAACGGTATGCCAGAGTTCTAATTAGTTGCAGAAACCTATTGCATTTTTTCATTCTAATTTTTGTATATTTTGTTTAAAGGTACAAAATATACAAAAATTAGAATGTAAAAACACAATAGGTTACTGCAGCAGGTGAAAGATATAACTGATGGCCAAACGCTCATTGAAGGTGTAAAGGAGGTGCTCAGTCGAGCATCGAACTCGATTGGACACTTTGATTTTTGATTGAGTATTATGCTGGACCGAGCATTCTCGCTCAATACTAGTTTTTAGCAATCCAACAAGTGTGTAGTACATTATTATTATTATTATTATTATTATTATTTTTATTATTATTTTTTATTTTTATTTTATTTTATTTAATTTATGAAATAGGCCATGAATTCTGAATATTAATTCATAGTATATATTTATCGGGCTCATTTAGACAAAGTGGTAAGTTATAATGTGTTCTAGATATTTCAGTCTATTTTTGATCAAATCTAAGAAATATATATAAATGGTTGGCAAATATGTACATAAATTTGGGAGGCGTGCTGATTATATCCGGAAGGTGGTTGCTAATTAGAAAAGAAAAAGCGTAGCATTAAAACGTGTATAAAATAAAATCCACCCAAAGGGAATTTACACAGATCGGGGGAAACAAGCTTTTAAATTAATCTTGGTGCAGCGGAAATGTAAATGAGGGGAAGTAATACTAATTCACTTGTTAGTTTAATATTGTACTTGTATTTGGCTGAACGGAAAACCCATCTGTCTGCAAGAAGTTTACATTTCAAAATGTGGCACAGAGCATTCACATGTGCTGCAGAATATGGGAGTAGAAAAGTGGAGATTTCAACCTGCTTTGTGAATTTTTAATTCCTTCGCATGTCAATTTATGTAAATTGTTGCTGATATTCCCTATAGAGTTAAATTGGAGGAACTTTGACAAGGACCAGAATATGATGGCTAGCTGACTCTCCACAATGGCAGGTCATGTAGCTAACATGCAGGGGTTAGTATCCTCCAAAATGTGTCCAAAAAGAACAACTAGTGATAATACAATAATGGTGAGCATACTGAGGCACGCAGTACATTGTAGCTTGCTGATTATAAGTCTAGTGACAGACCATTAGAGTACTCATGCTGACCCCTGTCCACCATTGTTTTCTCTAATCTAAAAAAAATCAGCTTGAAAGTCACTAATGATGAGCGAATAGTATTTAGTAGATTTCAGATTCGTGTGACTTGCTGGTTGGAGCTAGAGAGGGACATACTCAACACCAGGGAGAGAAAGCTTGTAGGTGAACTTAGGTAGAAAGGGACCCACAAAAGCCCTTGTTAGGGCTAAAAGTATAAAATCCATATATTTAGAAGCTGTTGTGAGACAGGCAGTGTGTTCAGACATCTACTGATAGTGTATACAGCTGTATACTGTGATTGCGGGATAATTCCTTGTATCTTGCTACTACTGATTTGCGCAGTCTGCATCCTGTAAAGGAGTTGAACGGCTCTTTCATTTTATTATTGTAAAAAACAATTATATATCCGGTATACGGCTGTATACTGTGGTTGTGGGATAATAGCTGCTATCTTACTACTGATTTGTAGTTATAGTTAATTTTCGTTATTATGTATTTTACACTGCACCTGAACTGATACGCACGCAGGTGCGTACTGCTAGACCGAAACCTGCTCTTCTATTTTATGTTCATAATTTGTTCATGAATGTTCGGCGAACACGAACCAATCACAAACATTTTTTGTTGTTGTTTTTCGGGATCTGAACCAAAAATTGCTAGTGTAATCACTAGTGTTAGATGCACCCAGGCATGCTTCCCCTGCTGTCCTATATGCATTCCAGAGTGTTGGCATTATTTCCTAAAGTTTCATTGTTCCCTTGGTGACCTTCAAGTGGTCGAATATTGATTTCCAGGTCCCAAGTATTTTTCTTCTATAGACTAAAATGGGATTAGATATTCGTTAAAATATATGAATATCGGAAGCTATTCAAATCGGATTTGGAATTACCGAATATTTCCCTATTCGCCCATCTCTAATAGGCACTGCTGTTATTTGGCTAATTAATTTTATTAGTATACTGTTTTAACACTTTCTTTTCCAAAGATCACAGCTGTCCACCCCCCTCTGTTTACTTACCTTGATAATGTGCCGTCCCACCTCTCCTGATGATGTTGTGTACCCAATCACTGAGGCTGTAGTATGTTCAGAAGTCATCAGGAGAGGTGGGACAGTGCATCTTCAATAATTAAACAGAAGGACCAGGGAGAACTGGAGCGCCAACACCGGACCAGGCAGGGTGAGTATAATGTATTTAAAATATTATTTTATGGTTTTCAGGAGGTAGTTTTTTTAGCTGCATTGGAGAATCCCTTTAAATAATTAAAGGGAAACTGTAAATATTAAAGGGAAACTATGTTCGAGTCCATCCGAACCCGATCATTCAGCATTTGATTAGTGGTGGCTGCTGAAGTTGGATAAAGCCCTAAGGCTATGTGGAAAACATGGATATAGTCATTGGCTGTATCCATGTTTTCCAGACAACCTTAGAGCTTTATCCAACTTCAGCAGCCCCCGCTAATCAAATACCGAACGTTCGGGTTCAGATGGACTTGAGCATGCTCGAGGTTCGCACATCTCTAGTAAGGAACTCTAATCCTCAGCGCCCCATGCACTAAAGGGACGTATCAGGAGGTTAGATGCTTCTGCTAAAAAAAAAACGGATGCATTTTTGTGCATCTATTTTGATCTGTTTATCCATTGACGTCCATTATAAACGTAAAGGATAAAAAAGGATCAAAACACATTCTTTTTTTAGCATACCCAAAAAAGTGGTTGATCACGCCAAAAAACGCCATTTGTTGTGTACACCCCAAAAATTGATGCATTATGATCTGTTCTTTTTTTTTTTATAGTGGAAGCCATAGGAAAAACAGAGCAAAATTGATGCACACAAATGCATCTGTTTTTTTTTCATCAGTTTTTTTTTTGTTGCAAAAAACGGATGAAGAAAATGGACTGCAAAAATGCAGTGTGGCCCTAGCCTAAGCAAACTAAAGATTACTGACTGTTCCCATTTCATAAATAAAATGGAATTTATCAATGCTTCACCAGAAAATCAGTGTAAAAAAAAATTGCCCAACACTTTTTTTTGCAGTGGTTTCAAATTTTGATAAATCCCCCGATTATTTTATTATGCTCAGATATTGAAATAATGAAAGGGCAGTCTTCCTGTGATGAAAAACACCCCACAGTTATTATTTCAATGGCTTTATTTTCTTTCATTGACTAACACTTTTATCCTCCCCCTCAATTGATACGAACATCTACAACATATGTTTAAAAAAAAAAAAGTCATTGGCTATTAGAGGCCACAATAATAAATTAACCATGCTCTGAACAAGCCATGCAGGCAAGATAACAAATGATGTAACACAATATATACTCTATATATGATGTATTATCGAATATTATTCAGTGTTTTGTGGAACTATTTATAGGTTTCTGTTATCCATTTAAAAATTGTATTCGCTAGGGAAGTGTACATGAAGCAGATGCCTTAGCCAATAAAACATTATAGTAGGGTTACTATTCTAATATATAATTAGATTTATTTTCCATATTTTTAATAACATTTAAACATTTCAAAATATTGCAATTTTTTCCTAAATAAAATGTGAAAATTATTCACAAAATAATAGTATAAATATGTAAGTTTAGATTTTATCCTCCGGTAGGATATAGGATTTATGTTGCTGTTCTTGACCTTATATGCTGCATAGTCTATAATCTTCTCATTCATCTTTTCCTTTCTACTTTCCTTTGATATATATTTTTACTTTTTATAGAGTGTTAACACATGCAAACATTTTATAACTGTTTATAGTGTATCGTCTCACAATATCTGTGCCCATAATTAAATTAGTTTACAAGTTAGCTTAGCTCTCACTGGTAAATTTTATATACATGCACTGATGCTATAAACTTTTGCCTGTTTGTTTTTTATCTTTAATTTATCTTGTGCTTTTGTCTGTGTTTTACACCAGGTTACTGATTTTCTGACAATGGGTAAAACATAACTTTTTTCATGAGTGAGAACCAGATTTAATTCAATAGTAAAAAAAAAAAAAAAAAAAAGGGGAAACAGGAGAAAATTAAAATTTTCCTTTGTGGGATTTTATACAAGAATTTTTTTTTCCTAGCAAGAATGTATATATCTTACTGATGAACAGATATATTCCCTGCCAGAGGAGGTAGCTAAATATTTCCACAGACTGGCAAGGTTCACACATAGTATTTACGGCAGTCTTTTGGTCAGTTTTTTTTCAACCAAAATCAGGAGTGGAACTGGCAGGGCAAAATGAGGGTACGAAACACACATCCAAATGGCCGACTCCACTTGAAGTTCCACCTGTCTTATTCACATGTCAATTCTTTGGGCGGACAGCAGATTGAGCTTCAGAATATCATTAAGTCAATGGGACAGGTAGAACTTCAATTTCTGCACAAATTTCATAGTGTGCACATACCCTTAGGCAGGGGCGTAACTAGAAATGGCTGGGCCCCATAGCAAACTTTTGATTGCCCCCCCCCCCCCGACTGACCACTAAACGGTCAAGTGAAGTCATAACTACATAACTGCTAGCTCTGGTCAGGAGTGCTTGCAGTTAAAGTGACATTTGCAAAACCCAGGAGACCAGCAGGGCCACCCGGTGCTGCAAATGATGACGGCTCAGGGGGCCCAGTGTATTGCAGGAGCAGGCCATGGGGCCCCCTGATGCGGCGGGCCCCATAGCAGCCGCTATGGCTGCTATAGTGGTAGTTACGCCCCTGCCCTTAGGCTATGTTCACACATGGGGTGGTGGCTGTAGGTTTACTCTATGAATTGAATGCACTAGCACTTTATTATTTTTTATATATTTATTATAGTGTCCTACTGTATGATTTTTTAGAATATATCCCCCTGTTTTGTGATGTATGTTGTTGGTCAGGGATTCCAGCACATGTAATTTGGTAACAATAGAAACACCTCCAGGATAGTCGCCATTCTTTTTAATGTTTGGTCTGTCTCTCTTTTTTATATAAATTGTTTTAATATACAGTGGTACCTTGGTTAAAGAGTAACTTGGTTTAAAAGCGTTTTGGTTTAAGAGCTCACAGTTTTTCAAAATTGTGACTTGGTTTAAGAGCATTGCTTTGGTTTAAGAGCTCCCTACACTGGGTGGGAGGGCGAGTGGGGGAGGGGCATGGGACTTGCATCAGGGGACAGGACTGTGGAGGTAATCTCTTCATAGCTGTAACCCCTCTCTCCCCGGACAGAAAGTGCTGCATGTATGTGCCCACATCTGCCCTGCTCATTCCTTCATGCTCCCTGCAGTCTCTGTCAGCCCTTGTGTTTCCCATCCTCTCCATTACTGTACAGTAACTTATAATATCACATATTCTGCTGTTTCTGAATGTTTGTTTTATCTGTTTTACATGTTATTCATAATAATAAATCATTATTTTTGGGGTGTGGAACCCATTGTCTGCATTTCTATGATTTCTTATGGGAAAATTTGCTTTGGTTTAAGAGTGGATTTGGATTACAAGCACGGTGCCGGAACAAATTATGCTCGTAATCCAAGGCACCACTGTATATTCAATAAAGATATAAAAGTTTTTGGCTACGAAAAATCAGCATCTGTTTTCTTTTTTGGTTGTGGTATGTTCACACAACGTATATTTTCGTAAAACCACGGCCGTTGATTATTACGAAAATATACTTTATCTTGCTGTGTATGGGATCCCGGCCGGAGCGTATACACATAGTATACGCTCCGGCCAGGATCCCTAGCGGCGCCACAAACAACAGACATGACAGTTTTCTGCGCCCACTATTCAGTGAATAGCAGCCGCAGAAAACCATGTCAGTGCACACTGTGGAGGGAGCAGCTCCGGCTGCTCTCTCCATAGTGTGCAGTGGAGAGTTCTGATGCGGGCGCATCAGAACTCTGCAGCTGCAAAGATCATCCGCCACTACTGCAGTACCGGCCAGGATGATCTTTTCAGAGGCCGGGTCACGGAACAGCCGGTCTCTTACATAGTCTGAATATAGCCATATAATGTAAAGATTTTAGTTTCTATGGTTTCAACCCACTTCTGGTTTTGGTTGAAAAAATACTGAGGTTGCTGTATGCTGTATGGGTTATTCTCTATGAACCATGCTGCAATTGTTTAACACAATATATGCAATATAGTTACTCAAATTACTTTTATATATGCATAAAGGGAACCATTCACTCCGTGGCCCCCGGCAGAAACTGACATACAGTGACATAGAGGTCAATATACTTACCACATCGCTCCCGGTCCCGTCCCGAATCCCGTTGTTGACACGGAGAAATTGACGATTCTTCTTCTCGCGCCCATTATGGTAATGAGCGCCGCCGGGTCCAAAATCCAGCCTTCTCCCCGCCTCCGACACTTGATTGACGCCAGGTCCTCTTCCTCCTCGTCTTCTTTCTTCTCGCCAGATCCCGCGCAGGCGCCGTGACAGTCGTTTTCGGCGCATGCGCAGTTCACAATTGAAGCCGCTCCGCAGCTTCACTGTTTACTGCGCGTGCGCCGATTGGCTCGAACACGTATCCTGTTTACCGCGCAGGCGCAGAAGAGGTGACGAGACCATCGCAGCGGCGCCTGCGCGGGAATTCGTCAGAAGACTGAAGACGTCAATCAAGTTCCAGGAGGCGTGGATGGGCGGCGACAAGAAGAGGACCTCATGAATAAGTTGGACTCGTCCGTCGTTTCCTATGGACGTTGGACTCATCTCAGCTCATTACCATAATGGGCGGGAGAAGAAGAATCGGCGATTTCTCCGTGTCAACAACGGGATCCGGGACGGGACCGGGAGCGATGTGGTAAGTATATTGATCTTTATGTCACTGTATGTCAGTTTCTGCCGGGGGCCACGGGGTGAATGGTTCCCTTTAACAGCTCCTCGAAATGTAAATAAGATGTTCTGACTGCTCCTGAAAATACTATTTTATGATGTTTGTGAGCATATTATCATCAGGCAACCAGGGCCATGTAAGTGCTTGTTTTTTACAGGAATAGTTGTACTTTGTAATGGCGCCTTTCATTTTACCATAACATGTATGATGGAATTCCAAATATATTATTTATGAAGATATAAATAGGTGAAATTGTAAAAAAGAATGCAATATGGTAAGGTTTGGGGGGTTCCTGTGTCTACGTAATAAACTATATGGTAAAAGCGACGTGATACCATTATTCTATACATCAGCCCGAACACAACCATATGCAGGTTTACACAGATTCTCTAATGTTATATATATATATATATATATATATATATAATTATTTTTTTTTTTTTATGAAATCCTTTATTTTGGCAATTAGTTATTAATAAAATGGGCCTATTGTGACACTTATAACGGTTTTATTTTTTTACCTACGGGGCTGTATGAGAAGTCATTTTTTCCAACATGATCCCTAGTTTTTATTAATACTATATGTGTGAAGATCGGACATTTTGACCACTTTTTATAAAAAAAATTTTTATATAATGTAACATCAAATCGGAAATCCGCGGACTTATTTCTCTCTTTTCGCATACGCCGTTCTCCATTCACAATGACACTTGGTATATTTTAATAGATCAGACAATTACGCACGCTACGGTATATTATATGTTTATTTATTTATTTATTTTTATATGTTTTATTTATATAATGGGAAAGGGGCGGATTTAAACTTTTATTGGGGAGGGGCTTTGGGGTAGTGTATTTGTGTTTTTAACTTTTTTGGGGGGGAACTTTTGGGGGACTTTTACATGCATTAGTGTGATTATTCACACTGATCACTGCTATGCCATAGGCATAGCATTGATCAGTGTGATAGGCAATCTGCTCATTAAGCCTGCCTGTGCAGGCTCAGTGAGCAGATCGCCGATAGGACCGCACGGAGGAGGGTAAGAGACCTCCAGCGGTCCGATACAGCAATCGGGACCCCCGCAGTCACACTGTGGTGGTCCCGATCGGTAAGAGACAGGGGACTCCCCCTGTCACTTACACTTAAACCCCGCGGTCGCGCCACGATCATGGCGTTTAAGAACTTAGTGACAAGTTGCAGCACAATCGCTGCAGCCTGTCATTAGCGGTGAGGTGTCGGCTGCTCACTGCAGCCGGCCCCCACCTCCTATGAAGCTTCATAGCATGAGAAACACCCAGGACATACAGTTATGTCCAGGGTCGTATGGTGACAGACTTCCATGATGTAACTGTACGTCCAGGGTCGTCTAGGGGTTAAGGTCCTGTCTGACCTTATGTTATTTACATTTTGAGGCTATGTTTACACTGAGTACGAGTCCGGCCGCATTTCGTACGCCGCCGTACATGTGCAGCTGAAACTACGCCCGTAGTACAGTTCTGCTTCCCTAGCTTGTTTCGAAGCGATCTGAGGCAGGTCATTTACTTGGAAATCTTCGCCCAGCCCCGTAAACCACACAGAACCTTTTGGATCGAAAAATCAAGTTCAATTTGGCTGAAATAAGTACTCCGTACGGGACCGCATGGAAATCCACGGCCGTGAGTTTCAACATTTCCGTCCTCAAACAATGGTCTTGTTCATTTTTTTACGGCGCCGTATACAATCCGGCCGTAAGCTCATACGTAGTGTGCATTGTGCGGGCGTATATTCTATACTTTCAAGCGAACGCATCAACCTCAAAACTACGTGCGTATATTCGCGGTTCGCACTGCGCCCAGAAACATACGAAGTGTGAACATAGCCTAAAACTTAATAAAAACTAATTGAAAAAACAGGAAAAACACTGACCAAATGACTGATGGAAATACTATGTACAGTATAAACATAGCCAAACACAGCCCTCGTAGTAAAAAGTCGGAGCAATGCCCTCTTGTATTGTAAGATGACCTTAAACTGAACAGCTATATAGTGTTGATATATTTTTTGTTTAGCCCTATAGATATTTGTATCATGTTTCAGTCTTTTTCATGGCTAATGCCATTCCTCATTTTAAAATGTTGTTTTATTACCGAAAGTCCTATTACATGAGAGATTATTGGCTAAGTCAGGCACACATCTCCCTGTGTAAAGCCCCTATTACACGGGGAAACATAGAGCTGCTCTACTCGCGACAGCAGCTAGCGAGTGAGTACAGGGGTGCCGTGGGGAGCTGCAGAGAGGGGCTGCCCGGGTGATCGCTAGATCGTCCGGGCAGCCCCTAGAGGATAGCAGCTGTCTGCTGCCGCCGTTCCTATTCCACAGTGTGGTGGCAACAGATTACTGCTATCACATTGTTTGTCTTTCAACATTTTGAAAGACAAACGACAGCACCCTGGCCCTACCTACTGTGTACCTGGCAGTCCCCTAGTGAGCATGTTACATTTTGTCTGTGGAGTGGATTATGCACAATCTCTGGTCTCCTACTGTAATGTACGAGGAGTTGTGGCTCAGCGTTTGTGCCACACTCTAGCACTCCTCACCACTCCTTTCTCCTCTCTTTTCTTTATAAATAATCAATGCTGCCCGGCCTCCTGCTCACTCAGCTGTCGGTCAGTATCTGCCAACAGAGGACTGATCTGCAATCAGATATAGGTGGACCTCCTTGCCTGTGTTGGAGTTGTGGTCTAGAGATAAATCACCTGTCTAGAGACCAGCATAGGTTGTTTTCTTTCGTTTGATTCCCCTGTTGGAAATGAAAAAGTTATCAATGTTTATTAAAAAAAATTATTTTGAAAACTTATTTGGACCTGATTGGGAGTACTTTTAAAAATAATACAATAATGAGAAGAAAAAAAAAATAATAAAAAAAAAATATATATATATATATCAGGAGAATGGAACCAAAGAAACAAACTGTTGCTGGTCTCTAGACAGGTGATTTACCTCTAAACCACAACTCCAACACAAGCTAGAAATCTGAACTATATCTCATTGCAGATCAGTCCTTTGTTGGCAGATGCTGACTGACAGCGTGACTGAGCAGGAGGCTGGGCAGCATTGATTATTCATGAAGACAAGAGAGGAGGAAGGAGTGGTGAAGTGTGCTAGAGTGCAGCACAAACACTAAACCACAACTCCTCATTGACTCTTCATTACAGTGGGAGGCCCAAGATTACTCATAATACACTGCACGGACAATTTACCAAAAGGTAACATGTCCACATGGGGACTCTCATCTACAGCACACTATCAGCACCTCAAACAGTGCTCAGATGCTGACAGATTCCCTTTAACCCCTTAAGGTCAAAGCCAATTTTCGTTTTTGCACTTTTGCTTTTTCCACTTTATGTTTAAAAGTCCATAGCGCTTGCATTTTTTCACCTAGAGACATATATGAGCGCTTATTTTTTGCTAAACCAATTGTACTTTGCAATGACAGGCATTATTTTTCCATAACATATGCTGCGAAACCAGAAAAAAATCATTTGCGCTGTCAAATTGAAAAAAAAAGGAATTTGTTTTGATTTAGGGGAGTTTTGCATTTACGCCGTTCGCCCTATGGTAAAACTGACTTGTTATGCATGTTCCTCAAGTCATTATGATTGCAACGATATGTAACATGTATAACTTTTATATTATCTGATGGCTTGTAAAGAATTCAAACCATTGTTAACAGATATATATTCCTTAAAATCGCTCTATTCCCAGGCTTACAACGCTTTTATCCTTTGGTCTATGGGACTGTGTCAGGTGTCATTTTTTGCGCCATGATGCGTTCTTTCTATCGGTACCTTGATTGCGCATATACGACTTTTTGATCACTTTTTATTACATTTTTTCTAGATTTGATGCGACCAAAAATGCGCAATTTTGCACTTTGGAATTTTTTGGCGGTTACGCCGTTTACCGTGCGAGATCAGGAATGTGATTAATAGTTCGGGCGATTACGCGCGGCGATACTAAATATGTTTATTTATTTGTTTATTTATTTATATTTATAAAATGGGAAAAGGGGGGTGATTTGGACTTTTAATAGGGGAGGGGATTTTTTATTAATAAAAAAACATTTTTACTTTTTTTTTTACTGTAACTAGAAGCCCCCCTGGGGGACTTGTATATAAACAGCACTGATCTCTCATAGAGATCAATGCTGTGTATATACACAGCAAAGATCGATTAGATCGGTCATAGATTGCTATGGCCTGCTGCAGGCCACAGCAATCTATTGCCGAGCCGGGATCAGCGTCATTCCGACGCTGAGGCCCGGCATGGGCAGAAGAACGGATCTCCCCCCCGCGATCGCATCGCGGGGGGGAGATCCGTCCCACTAGACACCAGGGACATGTGGATCAAAGCCTCTAAGTGCAGCTGTCAGGTTTGACAGCTGCACTTAGAGGCTTAATTAGCCGGCGCGGCAACGGGAACCCGCACCGGCTAATAGAGGCACTGCCCGGCTGCAAATGTCAGCCGGGATCAGCGCCGTTCAGAGCGGGGTCCCGGCAGGACCCCTCTCCAGGGCCGGACTGGGACTTAAAATCAGCCCTGGCAATCAAACCCCAGCAGCCCACATACTATATCATGGTACAGTATATCAATTCTGCTTCATTTAGCCATGTCCTTACTACTCCCTTAAACATGTGAACCCCACCATCAGCGCCTAAAAATAATGCTATAACATGATCTGCTGTGGATTTGATGCGGCATATTTATGTGTTTATTTCAACTGATTAAATAAGAAGCATCAAATCTGCATTGGATTAGGTATGAACGTGCCCTTAACCCTTTGAGGACCAGGCCCAAAATGACCCAGTGGACCGCGCAAATTTTGATCTTAGTGTTTCCGTTTTTCCCTCCTCCCCTTCTAAGAGCTCTAGCACTTTCAGTTTTTTATCTACAGGCCATGTAAGTGCTTGTTTTTTACAGGAATAGTTGTACTTTGTAATGGCGTCATTCATTTTACCATAACATGTATGATGGAATTCCAAATATATTATTTATGAAGATATAAATTGGTGAAATCGCAAAAAAGAATGCAATATGGTAACGTTTGGGGGGTTCCTGTGTCTACGTAATGCACTATATGGTAACAGCGACATGATACCATTACTCTATAGGTCAGTCTGAACACAACCATATGCAGGTTACACAGATTCTCTAATGTTATATATGTATTTTTTAATGAAATCCTTTTTTTTGGCAATTAATTATAAATAAAATGGGACTATTGTGACGCTTATAACGGTTTTATTTTTTCACCTATGGGGCTGTATGGGGTGTCATTTTTTCCGCCATGATCTCTAGTTTTTATTAATACCATATTTGTGAAGATCGGACGTTTTGATCACTTTTTATTAATTTTTTTATATATATAATGTAACATAAAATCGGTAATCCGCGCACTTTTTCCCCTCTTTTCGTGTACGCCGTTTACCGTTCGCAATGACACTTGTTATATTTTAATAGATCGGACAATTACGCACGCTACGGTATATTATATGTTTATCTATTTATTTATTTTTATATGTTTTATTTATATAATAGGATAGGGGGGTGATTTCAACTTTTATTGGGGGAGGGGTTTTGGGGTAGTGTGTTGGTGTTTTTAACTTTTTTTTTTTACACTTTTGAAGCCCCTTTGGGGGACTTTTACATACACTAGTCTGATTTTTACACTGATGAATGCTATGCCATAGGCATAGCATTGATCAGTGTTATCGGCGCTCTGCTCATTGAGCCTGCCTGTGCAGGCTTAGAGTAGCAGAGCGCCGATCGGACCGCATGGAGGCAGGTGAGAGACCTCCAGCAGTCCAGTTTACCGATCGGGACCCCCGCAGTCACACTGCGGGGGTCCCGATCGGTAAGTGACAGGGGACTCCCCCTGTCACTTACACTTAAACGCCGCGGTCGCGCCGCGATCGCGGCGTTTAAGGGGTTAATGACACGCGGCAGCGCGATCGCTGCAGCGTGTCATTGCCGGTGAGGTCCCGGCTGCTCACTGCAGCCGGCCCCCACCTCCTATGAAGCGCGCTCCGCTCCGGAGCGCGCTTCATAGCGGGAATAACACCCAGGGCGTACAGTTACGCCCTAGGTCGTCTGGGGACAGACTTCCATGGCGTAACTATACGCCCTGGGTCGTCTAAGGGTTAAAGGGAACCTGTGGTATCTATACCAGGTACACGGCTGTAGATCCCAGCGTACAGATCAGGGACTGGACCTTTAGTCCAGTGTAAACCTCTATAATCATTCTTTTCATTACCAGCTGAAGTGTCACAGATGTGGAGCCACAGCAGCACCTTCTGCCCCCGTCCCTTCCTGCCCTGACTGATGGACGTATAGGGTGCTGCTGCTGCTGCGGCTGCTGTTGTGAAACTTTAGTTGGAAATGAAAAGGACAATTATAAAAGTTTACACTGGACTAAAGGTCCTGTCAGTGATATCTCCCTCACATCTGTCTGCTGGGATCTACAGCCCTAGACCTGGTATGGACCTCACAGATTCCCTTTATAGGAGAAAAACATGGCCCCCTTCTTCCAGAAACAGCGCCACACTCTTCTTCAGTTTGTGTGAGGTATTGCAGCTCAGTTCCATTGAAGTGAATGGAGCCAATTTGTAATACCACACACAGTCTGAGGACAGGGGTGGTGCTGTTTTTGGACAAAAGTTACTATATTATGTCTGCACTCCATATAATGGCGGTATAAGTAGTGAGGTTTTAATTATTAAAATGTGTCTGCTGGTTGTGAACTCATGTGTAATCAAAGCTACATAATAAGCTTCTAGATAGATATTTCCTACTGGCTATCTATCTCCTATCTATTTATCTATCTATTTATCTATCTATCTCCTATCTATCTATCTATCTATCTATCTCCTATCTATCTATCTATCTATCTATCTATCTATCTATCTAATATCTATCTATCTATCTCCTATCTATCTATCTATCTATCTATCTATCTATCTATCTATCTATCTAATATCTATCTATCTATCTATCTATCTCCTATCTATCTATCTATCTATCTATCTATCTATCTACTTATCTATCTCCTATCTATCTAGCTATCTAGACCTTTCTGTACATGATTATACAGTCATAGTTAATAATACCTGTAAGCAAATATCACCACACTGTACACGTTACTGCCATACTGTTACTAAGCAAACCCACCAATATTGCCAATACTACCAGTATATAAGTAATAAATAATACCACCACACCATGAGCACGGCCATTATCACCACATAATGACTAATACCGCCACACTGTGACTATAACCGCTATACTGTGACTGAATACAATCCACTATATAAAACACTAATATTGCCAATAATACCAGAATACACAGGACGAGTAATACCATCACACCATGCCCACTACCCTCAGCATACGGTGACTGGATAATACCACTATACCATCACACCATGCCCACTACCCTCAGCATACGGTGACTGGATAATACCACTATACCATCACACCATGCCCACTACTCTCAGCATACAGTGACTGGATAATACCACTATACCATCACACCATGCCCACTACCCTCAGCATACGGTGACTGTATAATACAACTATACTGGCACCAAATAACAGCCACTATATAAAGACCAATATTCTCCCAAAGCAGTGACCAGAGAACACAGGGGTCACACTCTGTCCCTCCAGCTGTTACATCACTACAAATCCCATCATGACTGGACAGCTTAAGCATGACGGGAATTGTAGTTTTGCAACATCTGGAGGGACGTAGTTTGACACCCTGATACTGAGGTAGATCCCAGCTGTATAAAGGTTCTGCAGACCTTATAAGTGATTATATTGCAGTTACATTCTGTCACTCACAGTAGGCATCTTCTCTGCATGAAGAGACGTCCACTTTTCCTTTTCTTCTCCATCTGGCTCCGACCATCATGAAGGCTTCTCTGGCCATGACTCCTCTCCACGGGATCTGCCAGACAGACATATTAGGCTTCATGCTCCAGCAACATCTTCATCTATACATCCTCATCTATACATCCCTCCATATAGAATAGCCTCCCCTCCCCCACTGCACATCTCTCCATATAGAATAGCCCCCCGTGCATCCCCCAATATAGAATAGCCCCCCTGCTGTACATCCCCCCATATACAATAGCCCCCCGTGCATCCCCCAATATAGAATAGCCCCCCTGCTGTGCATCCCCCAATATAGAATAGCCCCCCTGCACCCCCCAATATAGAATAGCCCCCCTGCATCCCCCCAATATAGAATAGCCCCCTGCATCCCCCCAATATAGAATAGCCCCCCTGCATCCCCCAATATAGAATAGCCCCCCCTGCATCCCCCAATATAGAATAGCCCCCCTGCATCCCCCCAATATAGAATAGCCCCCCTGCATCCCCCCAATATAGAATAGCCCCCCTGCATCCCCCAATATAGAATAGCCCCCCTGTGCATCCCCCAATATAGAATAGCCCCCCTGTGCATCCCCCAATATAGAATAGCCCCCCTGAATATCCCCCCATATAGAATAGCCCCCTGAACATCCCCTTATATAGAATAGCCCCCCATGAATCCCCCCATATAGAATAGCCCCCCCCAGTGCATCCCCCATATAGAATAGCCCCCCCTGCATCCCCCCATAATGGAATAGCCCCCAGTGCATCCCCCCATATAGAATAGCCCCCCCCCCTGCATCCCCCCATAGTGGAATAGCCCCCAGTGCATCCCCCCAATATAGAATAGCCCCCCCATGCATCCCCCAATATAGAATAGCCCCCCCTGTGCAATCCCCCCATATACAATAGCCCCCCGTGCATCCCCCATAATGGAATAGCCCCCAGTGCATCCCCCCAATATAGAATAGCCCCCCCTGCATCCCCCATAATGGAATAGCCCCCAGTGCATCCCCCCAATATAGAATAGCCCCCCCCCCGCATCCCCCATAATGGAATAGCCCCCCTGCACCCCCCAATATAGAATAGCCCCCCTGCATCCCCCAATATAGAATAGCCCCCCCTGCATCCCCCAATATAGAATAGCCCCCCTGTGCATCCCCCAATATAGAATAGCCCCCCTGTGCATCCCCCAATATAGAATAGCCCCCCTGTGCATCCCCCAATATAGAATAGCCCCCCTGTGCATCCCCCAATATAGAATAGCCCCCCTGAATATCCCCCCATATAGAATAGCCCCCTGAATATCCCCCATATAGAATAGCCCCCTGAATATCCCCCATATAGAATAGCCCCCCTGAATATCCCCCAATATAGAATAGCCCCCTGAACATCCCCTTATATAGAATAGCCCCCCATGAATCCCCCCATATAGAATAGCCCCCCCCCCAGTGCATCCCCCATATAGAATAGCCCCCCCCCCTGCATCCCCCCATAATGGAATAGCCCCCAGTGCATCCCCCCATATAGAATAGCCGCCCCCTATATAGAATATCCCCCTGCATATAGAATAGCCCCCCTGCATATAGAATAGCCCCCCTGCATATAGAATATCCCCCTAAATAGAATAGCACCCCTGCATATAGAATAGCCCCCCTGCATATAGAATAGCCACCCTGCATATAGAATAGCCCCCCTGCATATAGAATAGCCCCCTATATAGAATAGCCCCCCTGCATATAGAATAGCCCCCCTGCATATAGAATAGCCCCCTATATAGAATAGCCCCCCTGCATATAGATTAGCCCCCCTGCATATAGAATAGCCCCCCCTGCATATAGAATAGCCCCCTATATAGAATAGCCCCCCTGCATATAGATTAGCCCCCCTGCATATAGAATAGCCCCCCCTGCATATAGAATAGCCCCCCTGCATATAGAATAGCCTCCCCACCACCATGGCCACATGTAAAGGGGTTAAAAAAAACAAAAACACATTCTCACCTGTCACCTCGCTCCCGGCAGCTTCTTCCTCCTAGTCCCGGATCTTTAGTCTGCAGCTCAAGGCGTCGTCTCTCCTGACAGGTCCTCAGCGCCGCGCCAGGGAAGTGACGTCAGCCGCTGGGGTCTTGTCAGAGTTGCCTGCAGACGTGCCTGCGCGCGGCACGTCTGCAGCCCCGGGCCGGCCCTGACATCCTCCAGCAAGGAAGACTGGCCGGCCACAGGAGTGACTGGCAGGGCCGGGGGCCAATGGCTCCCTGGCTCTGTCAGTCAGAGCGCGGCCGCTGCAAACTGTGAGCGTTCATCTTGAACGCTCACAGTTAAAGGGCCGGCGCGCCGGCCCTCTGCAGAAGCTGAATGAATAGCGCAGCGGCCGGCTGTGCTATTCTTGCAGCTACTGCTGAGGGCCGGCGCACATGGGGGCCAGGACCAGCGGCCCCTGGATTGGTAATACTGGCAGCCCAGCGGGCATTTGCCCGCTTTGCCAGATTACCAATCCGGGCCTGCCCCTCTCTGAACACCCCACGCGGCACCATGACGTATCAGATACGTCATGGGCCGCTAAGGGGTTAAAGTTTTCACATTAAAGGATGGTTACAATATTACCCAAATGGAGGAATTTGTGGTACATAAGTAAAAGATCAAACAATGATCTAACTGAGCTCATCAAGAGTTAGTGAACAGTCATGTAACTGAGATAATGATTTAAACTCTTTAGTTTGAACATATTAAACCCAATAGAACCAGTTGTGAAATAAGCAGTTATTGTGGCCACATAGATAAGCAGTCAGGTCTTCCATAGGGTAGATACCTTCCACCTTTCTCAGCCAGTGAGATATGGATGGGGTTTCTGGAAACCTCCACCTCCACTATACATGGAATATCATAATTGCAAGGGGGGAAATGATGGTGTAAAAGGAAGAGGATAGTCTGTAAACATGAGGCAATTCTCCAGACAGCTTGGGACAGCTCCAGAACCTATGGAGAAGGCTACCCTATTTACTGCAGTCTCTCTAATGGAGGAAGCCTTGGGGGGAGTCTGCTCTTTTTATTCTAGTATCAGCCAATACATTTAGTCTATGATCACTCATAGTATTTCTAACCATCTTTTAGTCAGTATTTTAACAACTAAAACCAGGAGTGAGTTGAAATCACAGAAACTGTGCAAATCTTTCCATTATTGTTTTTCTCTGTTAGTTCTACTCCTAATATTGGCTACATATACTCACCAAAATACTGACAGAAATACTGATCAAAATAAAATGTGGGAACATAGCCTTAGGGTAAATTTTAGACTAGATGTTTTTCAGAAATTTGGAGCACTTGCAAAAGCTCTCCACACTGCTGCACCTTCCTGTATCTTCTCCTTTATCCATGTCTACCAACCTACCCTGAGCTCTGCATTCAATGGAAGGCCCACAAAATCAGCGGATTCAGAGGACGTTATTGTAAGGTGTATGGACTTCTTATGACTAACTGCTTCTGGAATCTAACCCTTCCACCTTTCCAATGTTGCACCTCTTCTCCACAATGAACATCCCCGATAAGATTAATTCCTAGTATCCACAGGTTGAAGCATATTTGTACATTACCCTCGGAATTGTAATGTGCTGTGGGATGTATTGACAATATATAAGTTGGAGAATATTCTTATTACTTGATCCCCCCTCTGTTATTAGTATTTTGCACACTAACCCTTCCTAGGTCATATGGTAAACGCAGATTATTAGCAATTAGATTCTTTACATCACATGTGTGCACAATGGACCTCTTTAGCCCAGCAGATGCTCACCTTATAATTTTTTTCTTAGGTAAGGTTTATTATTGTTAGTAGTGCCCCAGAAACCCACAGAATAACTAAATGTTGATATATTTTCTTTAAAAGAACTGATCTATGAAAAACTAGCCTTATTGAAATCTGGTGTCCTTTCATGACTTTAAAAGAATATTTCATCAAAAAAATGACCTATTGTTTAAATAAAACTTTTACCTTACCGTATATTTTAAATTTTTTAATATTTTTAAAAATGTTTAATTTTATATTAGACTATCTACTATGTATGTATATATATACAATATATATATATATATATATATATATATATATATATATATATATATATATTTATATTTTTTTTTTTTAATAATCCTGAAATCTTTTAGTTTCCATTCTGGCCACTAGGCCTAAAACTAAGCTGTGACTTCCTGTTCTGTACAGATCATGTCTCTGTAGTTGCAGACAACAAACTAAGCTGTACATTGTCTGAACTTGTAGTGATGTCATGTTCCTGTGCTTCTTTTAAGGTGGGCATACACCTTAAAAAATTGTCAGCCAAACTATCATTCAGCTGACAGTTATCTTTCCTGCCCTCCCCATATAGGAACATTCTATATAACCAAGAGTTCTTCTGTTCTCCATGGGCAGGGAAGGGGTAAGTCACAACCAGACTGCTCTGGTGTTGGTGGCTTATCTTTCAGAGAACAAAGGGGTATAGCAATGATTTTTTTTCCATCATGTCAGGCCCATAACTCCACCGACATAATTTACACTTTATACCGATAGCCAAACAATGTAAACAAATGGTAGACAGTAAAACATCATTGTAGGATCAGAGAACGCAAGGTCTATTAGTAGTTTGTAACCATGGAGATATATCTTTTCGCAAGTTTTTTTTTTTTTTTAGATGGATTGAAACAATAAGAAAGACTAGTGTAAAAGTTTAAATCTCTTTCAATGAATATTAATTTTTATGAAAAAAATAATAAATGGCCCAATACATCTTAGATTTTAAACTATATTGTCAAAATTAAAGAAAAATAACTGTATGTTACATTTATTGACCAATATATATTTTGAGCCGACCAGTCCTTTGATGGTTTAGACTGTATTTGGGCTGTACCATAACCATCATGATGTGACGCTGGTCTGATTCCATCCTAGCACTGAGCTGGCCTTCTGGGTGGCTCAGGGCTCTTATAGATTTGTTCTGTGCCTCTGTGACCATACAAGCTTGTATATACTTCAAAAGAAAAATGATCTGACATTACAGCCCAGCACATGGGTCATGTAACACAGGCTACCTGGTAAGAGAGAGAACAGAAGTGTTTTCCTCCCCCAGGCCATTTGTGACCTGTTATAGTAGGTTTAATAGCAGTGGGAAATGCTCTATCAATGATAAAATGATACCCTGCCAGGTAATGCTGAAAAGGAAACCAAGTGGACACTTTCCCATGTGACCTGATAATACAATGTAATAAATCACAGATATCTGCATGCAATAAAAAAAAAAAAATGGATTAGATGCATTACAACTGTAAGGCTATGCTTTGTAAGTAATGAGCGGTCAGTATATGTATGTATCCATAGCAGCATGTTCTAATAATCTAGAACACCCTGCCAGTCTCCTCATCATATTCTGACCAGTGTTATGTGGGGGACTATGATATTGCAATGAATACTTTGTGTGAACATGGCCTAAAAGGGCTAAGCCATTGAGGTTGAGTGAATCAACCCCTAACCAATAAGCTGTGCAGCGCAGTGGTTCAGAGGTTAGCACTGTTGCCTTACAGTACTGGACAGGAACTGTTTGAAGCAGGAGAGGTGTTGTTTTTTGTTGTTTTTTTTGTAAATCTGCGTTTATTAAAATTTTCTGAAAAACAAAATAGTTACAGGTTACATAAACCAGAGAACAACTCTCCAAAAGGAGCACAGCACAAAATAATACAATAAAGTGTTGGTAGAATGTATAACACATCCTGTATTACAGGTAAGTTGGTAATAATGCTGAAACTAAAAAGAATACCAAAAAGGCTTCGCCTATCCTTCCTTATGATCTGTGACTCATAGGCTGCCACACTTCACACTACGTAAAAAAAACAAAGCTGTATTTAGAAACAACGGCCGTAGCTGCTCAAA
Organism: Dendropsophus ebraccatus; assembly: GCF_027789765.1. NCBI lineage: Eukaryota > Metazoa > Chordata > Amphibia > Anura > Hylidae > Dendropsophus > Dendropsophus ebraccatus. Next base: position 173,250,707 of record NC_091455.1, read on the forward strand.
CAACGGCCGCTTTGCGCCGCCAATACGGCCGTTGTTATGAAATATGGCCGTGTTTTTTACGTAGTGTGAACCTGGCCTAATACTGTAAATGCGCTCATCTCTACAGTTGAACATATGATGCCAACTCACTAGCAATATTGCTGAAGCATAATCTATAACACCCTGCTGAGTTGCCTTTATACATATTGCACCTTTTCATGATGACAGTCATGTGATCACTATTCAGATCAGCAATTAATTACCTGCTTTCGTGTGTAAATAGGTGATCAGTCTCTCTTGTGTGAGTCTTGTGTGCCTCCCTTAGATCATCCGTTCAGGCTTGGACTGGCCAAAAGGGGAGCTGGGCACCTGAGCAAGGATGGACCCCTTTTTGAGTCTAGTTGTATTCACATGAGGTCCCGCAAAAAACAAGCCCCATATGGCTCTGTTGATGGAAAAATACTGGCTCTTAGGGGTAACCCCTTACCACACCTTGGCATAACAGTACAACAGGGGTCTTAGATAGTGAGAGCATCATGACTTACTACTATGTCATGGTGATCGCCACTGTAACCAATCAATCATTGACAGCAAAAGCGTGCAATTATGTGCATGAGACCTAAAAGTGATCAGGTAATATTTTCATGCACATTAACTTTGGGGTGGGTCCCCATAATTAATTTCTCTGGTGGGCCCTCAGCACTCCAGTCTGACACTGGAGCTATGAAATCCCTTTGGCAGCTCTCAGTCCTCTCAGCTGTCAGACATACGGTACTTCTGAAGAAATCATTTCTGCCCTATTAACAAAGACCAGGAGTGCAGTGATATAGTAGATGAGTCTCTCCTTGTAAAGATTCTCTAGTATGTCTTAGGAGATGCAACTTGGCACTGATCTCCCTGTTTTCTGCTTTTAAGAGCTGACTGGGAGAAGTCTATCACAAGGAGACAAACCAAAGCTGCATGTAACTGCATAGATATACACTAATATTCTATAGTTTAAATTAGGTAACAGTCCTTCTAGGTCCTTAGTCTTTCATTTGTTGCCCTCAGATAAGGCTCAGAATAAGTACAGTGATGAGACTTTATGTCATGCAAATCCAGAGGCATAATAAGAAATGTAAGATGCTTTAGGAGAGCTATATCAGAAAGGAAGAAGGAATCAAGGAAGCTCATGAATGGCACATCTGCTAAAATAGATATAAATAACGCATACATAAGGGCTTCAACATTATGTTCTAGTAGTAGCCTATGGTGCATTCTAATAGCTAAAAGCTAAAAATTGGAGTACTTGTTTAATATATCACATGATACCTTAAAGGGGTATTCCGGGGTAAAAACTACTTTTCCCCTATCCAAAGTAGGAGATCAGCACAGAGACCCCAACCATTCAAAACCTTTGACATGATATCTATAGTACTGTATAAATCATAAACCAGCACCATGTGCTTAGTGTGTTTATTGTTTATTTTATTTCTTCTCACATAGTACCTTGTAAAAACACGTTAGTGCATCAGTAACCCTTCTCATGCCAGCTACAGTAGTGTACTGTATAAATCATCCCCCAGCACAGTGCAAGCATGTGTCATGACATAGCATAGAGGATTGTGCAGTGTATGGTACTTTGCTGTTATTGGCTACAGAAAGGCTAATCTGATAAAACAACAAAAGGTACACCTTAAGGCTATGTTTCCACCTTGGAAACACAGCGGGGGAAGGCCATGATTATTATTCCCCCGGTATGGTCTTGAAGTGGGATCATGGCCTAAATAACAGTAAGGGTCCTATTACACAGGCCAATGATGGCCCGATCAATATTGTAAACAAGCACCGATCTGCTGGAAAAAAAAGTAATTGCTAATTTTTTTTTAACTGATTAGAGCCAGATACTGATCTGTATCTAATCTCTGATAACTATCTATAAGAATCAGCTTTTGTGAGTATCTTGTGTAATCTGGTGTCACCTTTCACTCTGGGGAGACCAGAGACCATCTCTAAGGGAGATTTATTTGACAGATTTTTGAAGCCAAAGCCAGGAAAAGACTATAAACAGAGAACAGGTCATAAAGGAAAGACTGAGATTTCTCCTCTTTTAAATCCATTCCTGGCTTTGGCTTCAAAAAATCTGTCTGTGTACAGGAACAGGGAGTTATGCATTTCAGCTTACACATTTGCTGAGGTGGGCACTCTTCACCATGGTCAGCAAATGTTAGATGAGCAGGAAGACAGTGTAGAGGAGCGGGGACTCCTGCCTTTTGATAGGCATCCCTGCTCCTCTATAAACAGGAATCAGTCATTAATTCCAAATTAAATCTGATGCTTGATTTTAGCGAATCCTTCTGAAATAGATTTAGGGAGATTCTCTCATCTCTAAGTGTTAATGTATCATTTGGACAGTCTGATTTTTCTTTTGTCACTGAGGATTCAGAATATATAATACTGTAGTATTTAGATTCTATTAAATAAACTTACTTTTTCTTCCCGTCTTTGCCACATTGCAGCTTTCAGATCCTGGACCTGCTTCCCTGCAGAATGACATTTTCCGGGTCAGTAAGCTGACAATAGCGCTGTGTTATTTATATTTCTGATCCAGAAGGATTTGTCAGAAAACAGTATAAGTATTATTTATCTAGCTATCCAACATTATTGACTAGCGCATTTCACACTATTCAGTACTTTTCCTGAAAGGAGTAAATAACAGTCCTATTAGCTGGAGGCTGCTGAATGAAATAGATCCCCATTAAGGGCAAAATGCCATCTTTACCAATTATTGCATTTGTCTGCTTTTTCTGCTCCGGAAAAGTAATAGAGGTAGGGGTTTGAGAAATGCGCTTTTATGACAGGTTTGTATATTACCAGAGATCCATACATAGTCTTATAGTGATATGAAATAGCCTCATATCTATGACATCTTGCTATTATTTAGAATCTACTAAACCTGCTGCTAATACCGTGACAAATGTGCGTTCTGTGCCGCAGCGCATGATGTTAACAGATTTGTGCTTTCTGACTTTGTATTCGGAAAGGTTGTTGGAGACAGAAAACACCTTTCCCTTAATACCTGTAGTGAGTTGACATTATACTCGCAAGGACTCATTTACACTAATAAAAAGCTGATAGAGAAGTCAATGAAAATTGGACTAAGGGCCCTATTCCACCGGACGATTATCGTTCAGATTATCGTTAAATCGTTTGAATCTAAACGATAATCGTTCGGTTGAAATGCAGTTAACGATTAATGACCGAATGAGAAATTGTTGATTGCTTTATAAGACCTGGACCTATTTTTATCGTTGCTCGTTTGCAAAACGTTCACAAATCGTTCGCATTGAATAAGACATTGTTCGGTCGTTCGCAATAGATACGAACGCAATAGCGAATAAATAGCGAAGAAAAAAACTATCGCATCTACGATCATAAGTAACGATTATTGTTCCATGGAAATGAGTGAATGTTTTCAGGTCTTTCGCAATAGCGGTCATTTGAGATCGTTAATCGTTAAAGATTATGCAAACGATAATCGTCCGGTGGAATAGGGCCCTAATGGTGGTTTTACACGGAGCGATAATTCGCCCAATCGAACGATTAACGATTTTGAATGAATTTTTTTTTTTTATAACGATCGGCGTTTAGACGGAACGATACATCATACGGAATATTCGTTTTGCGATCGTTTTGCGATCGCTTAAGCCTATCTCACACATAGGGGAAATCGTTGAAAGACTGTTTACACTGAACGATCTGCGAATTTTTTGCGAACGATCAACGACGATTTGAGAACTTGTTGAAAGATTAAAATGAACGAATTTTCGCTCGTCGCTTGATCGTTCGCTGCGTTTACACGTACGATTATCGTTCCAATTCGACCGTTATCATGCAAATTCGAACGATACATCATTCCGTGTAAAACCACCATAAGACTGAGGCTACATGCAGTTCTGGGTCACACTGACTGCCACACTGCCTGGTCATACAACCCCTTAACTCATATTATTATTATTGACCACCCCACTAGGAGCTGGCGCGTATATTCCACGTAGCTGATCTGTGTCCCACAGAACGGCTTCGTTGGGGTCCCGCAGCGCCATTCAAATCCAGCACATGCTCACGTCAGCCTCTGCTGTGACTCCTCTTCTGTATCCTGTGCAGGCCCGTATCTGCCATGAGGCGAGGTGAAGTGTTTGCCTCAGGCGGCAGATAACACAGCCCTTGAGGGGGGCGGCATCAGCGTCCTGTGTCCTTATCATTACAACTAGTTACGGCTTATTGCCCAGCCGTGTTTCCTGTCAGTTGCCTCATGAGAAGCGCTGAGGAGGCACTGGAAGCCTCGTATTCACAGGTATTCACATCACATAAGACATAGATATAGGGCCTCCTGTTGTTAACCCTTTCAATAATGCAGTTATTATACTCTGCATCACTTACACACTGTAGAAAATAAAAAGTTACCAGCAGCGGGGACGCTATATTATGTCTTCTCTGCCCTGCCGAACTCCGAGCTGACCTCAGCATAGTGCAAGAGCAGGAGAAGAGGCATAAAAGTAATGTTCTGCTCTGCTGTTAACTCTTTCTGTATTGCAGAATGTAAGTGATGCACAGTAATACTCTACATTCTGCAGTACTGAAAGAGTTAACAGAGCAGCCCGTTTTATGGCTCTTCTCTGGCTCCTGAGGTCAGCAGTTGTAGATTGTTGTTTGTTTTGAAGCTCCCCGGGGGGCCTATAGTGGCTCAAACAGTTAAAAAATCTGGTCACCGCACAGAGCACACTTATCTATAGTGCTGTCCCATACACACTGCGGTGCTGCACTGTGCCTGTCCTGGATCTTCTCTCCCTGACTATTGCTCTGAGGGGGGGGGGGGGCGCTTTGTCAGTTTTCGCCTCAGGCGGCAGAAAAGCTAGAATCGGCCCTGATCCTGTGATTGAACACTGGAAGTCATGTGCTTCCATAGAGAATGCATTGAAGCGCGTGAGTTCCGGCATACAATCACAGGAGACTGAAGAGGAGTCACAGCAGAGGCTAACGTAAGCGCGCCGGATTTGAATGGTGCCGAGGGACCGGAACGAAGCTGCACTGGGGGACAGTGATCAGCTGCAGTAAGTATATGTGCCAGTGCCCTGCGGGCGGCCAATAGTGATTTTTTGTGAACTGCTTCTTTAATTTGCGGAAAATTAATCCAGAATGGATTTTTTCGACATATCTATTGTAAAACAGAAGGTAAAGGGGGACATGATCAAAACCTTTAAATGTGTATAATTGTAAAGGTAAATACACAAAGTACACAGTGGTACCTTGGTTTTCGAACACTTCCCAATTCAAACGATTCTGTATTTTACCTAATTTAAATTTACCTAAAAGTTACATTCGGAACTCAAACTTTGCACGATATCCGAACTCCAGTGTGGATGAAGTGTTGTTTTTGTCGGTATAGATCATGGATTGTGCTTGGTGAGCTTAGCAGGCTTCACATATATGACTGTATCAGATTACTGGAGTGCAGATACAGTACAGTAGTAGTAGAGTCGGTGCACCATTATCTCCCATTGTTTACAGTGCTGAGGTGGGGGGCACTATACAGTAAAGGATGAGTGAGTGCACTAATGTACTGTAGTTTCTGGTTTTGTTTAACATTTCATGTTTTAAATGTACATTACTATTCTGTACTGCAGTGGTTACATTGTCAATGTAATAAATGAGTACTTTAGTTAATTATTAGTGGGTGCTGGAACTAATTAAACACATTTACATTATTTCCTATGGGAAAACACTGCTCAGTTCTCAAACTGCCTTACAGAAAAGATTAAGTTCAAGAACAGAGGTACCACTATAAGGGTTAAATAAGGTTCAGAAGGGAGGTATTTTTTAATCAGGGCGGCAGCATTTAACTGAGTAAAAAAATAATAATAATTATATCTATATAATAAAAATCAAAGTCTGTCTGTCTGTCTGTCGCCAAATAGACTTCCAAACGCCTGAACCGTTTGACCCCAAATTTGGCACACAGATACATTGGGTGCCCGGGAAGGTTTTAGCGAAGGTCCCGTCCCCGCCAGATGTACAGGAGGGGAGGGGGAGGGGAAAGAGCGCCCCATAGAGATGAATGGGAAAATCTCCTCACTGCAAACACAGGTGATATAATTAGCTGCAGCAGACACGGCAGTTGGAGCCTTAGCAACCAATAGGATTACTGCTTTCATTTTCACAGGGAGCAATGGTTGCTAGGGAAGCTGCCTCACAACATCCACAGTAATAACTGGTAGACCCCCAACTCCATCTATACAGTATATGTATATACAGGACCCCCTACTCCATCTATACAGTACATGTATATACAGGACCCCCTACTCCATCTATACAGTACATGTATATACAGGACCCCTACTCCATCTATACAGTACATGTATATACAGGGCCCCTACTCCATCTATACAGTACATGTATATACAGGACCCCCTACTCCATCTATACAGTACATGTATATACAGGACCCCCTACTCCATCTATACAGTACATGTATATACAGGAGCCCCTACTCCATCTATACAGTACATGTATACAGGACCCCCTACTCCATTCATACAGTACATGTATATACAGGACCCCCTACTCCATCTATACAGTACATGTATACAGGACCCCCTACTCCATCTATACAGTACATGTATATACAGGACCCCCTACTCCATCTATACAGTACATGTATATACAGGGCCCCCTACTCCATCTATACAGTACATGTATATACAGGGCCCCCTACTCCATCTATACAGTACATATATACAGGACCCCCTACTCCATCTATACAGTACATGTATATACAGGGCCCCCTACTCCATCTATACAGTACATGTATATAGAGGACCCCCTACTCCATCTATACAGTACATGTATATACAGGGCCCCCTACTCCATCTATACTGTACATATATATACAGGGCCGCCTACTCCATCTATACAGTACATGTATATACAGGGCACAACAGGTATACCAAACTGTGACTGGGTAACACTGTCACACCAGACCTGACCAATACCGCCATACTGTGACTGGATAACACTGCTATACCAGACCTGACCAATACCGCCATACTGTGACTGGATAACACTGCCATACCAGACCTGACCAATACCACCAAACTGTGACTGGGTAACACCGCCACACTAGACCTGACCAATACCGCCATGCTGTGACTGGATAACACCTGACCAATATCACCATACTATGACTGAAAAAAACTGCTATACCAGACCTGACCAATACCGCCATACTGTAACTGGATAACACTGTCATACCACACCTGACCAATACCGCCATACTGTGACAGATGTACAGGAGGGGAGGGGGAGGGGAAAGAGCGCCCCATAGAGATGAATGGGAAAATCTCCTCACTGCAAACACAGGTGATATAATTAGCTGCAGCAGACACGGCAGTTGGAGCCTTAGCAACCAATAGGATTACTGCTTTCATTTTCACAGGGAGCAATGGTTGCTAGGGAAGCTGCCTCACAACATCCACAGTAATAACTGGTAGACCCCCAACTCCATCTATACAGTACATGTATATACAGGACCCCCTACTCCATCTATACAGTACATGTATATACAGGAGCCCCTACTCCATCTATACAGTACATGTATACAGGACCCCCTACTCCATTCATACAGTACATGTATATACAGGACCCCCTACTCCATCTATACAGTACATGTATACAGGACCCCCTACTCCATCTATACAGTACATGTATATACAGGACCCCCTACTCCATCTATACAGTACATGTATATACAGGGCCCCCTACTCCATCTATACAGTACATGTATATACAGGGCCCCCTACTCCATCTATACAGTACATATATACAGGACCCCCTACTCCATCTATACAGTACATGTATATACAGGGCCCCCTACTCCATCTATACAGTACATGTATATAGAGGACCCCCTACTCCATCTATACAGTACATGTATATACAGGGCCCCCTACTCCATCTATACTGTACATATATATACAGGGCCGCCTACTCCATCTATACAGTACATGTATATACAGGGCACAACAGGTATACCAAACTGTGACTGGGTAACACTGTCACACCAGACCTGACCAATACCGCCATACTGTGACTGGATAACACTGCTATACCAGACCTGACCAATACCGCCATACTGTGACTGGATAACACTGCCATACCAGACCTGACCAATACCACCAAACTGTGACTGGGTAACACCGCCACACTAGACCTGACCAATACCGCCATGCTGTGACTGGATAACACCTGACCAATATCACCATACTATGACTGAAAAAAACTGCTATACCAGACCTGACCAATACCGCCATACTGTAACTGGATAACACTGTCATACCACACCTGACCAATACCGCCATACTGTGACTGGATAACACTGCCATACCAGACCTGACCAATACCGCCATACTGTGACTGCATAACACTGCCATACCACACCTGACCAATACCGCCATGCTGTGACTGGATAACACCATTATACCAGACCTGACCAATACCACCACACTGTGACTGGAGAACACCGCCATACCAGACCTGACCAATACGCCATACTGTGACTGGATAACACCGCCATACCAGACATGACCAATACCGACACACTGTGACTGAATAACACTGCCATACCAGACCTGACCAATACCGCCATACTGTGACTGGATAACACCGCTATACAAGACCTGACCAAAGATTTTCTGGCAAGTCTGAACGGGAGGGTACTGCCCCTCTGCAAGGTGCTACCCTACGCACCAGACCATGGGTGCCTAATGGTAAATACAACCCTGCAGGTATACAGGACACTACAGGTATACAGGACCCCAAAACTATACACTACAAGTGCACGGGACCTCCACCAACTATATACTACAGGTATACAGGACCCCAAACTTTACACTACAGGTATACAGGACCCCAAAACTATACACTACAGGTATACAGGACCTCCACCAACTATATACTTCAGGTATACAGGACCTCCACCAACTATATACTACAGGTATACAGGACCCCAAACTATACACTACAGGTATAAAGGACCCCAAAACTATACACTACAGGTATACAGGAACTCCACCAACTATATACTACAGGTATACAGGACCTACACCAACTCTATACTACAGGTATACAGCACCTTCACCAACTCTTTACTACAGGTATACAGGACCCCAAAGCTATATACTACAGGTATACAGGAACTCCACCAACTATATACTACAGGTATACAGGACCCCAAACTATACACTACAGGTATACAGGACCACAAAGCTATATACTACAGGTATACAGGAACTCCACCAACTATATACTGCAGGTAAATAGGACCCCAAACGATACACTACAGGTATACAGGACCTCCACCAACTCTATACTACAGTTATACAGGACCCTCAAACTATGCACTACAGGTATACAGGACCCCCGAACTATATACTACAGGTATACAAGACCTCCACCAATTATACACTACAGGTATCCAGGACCCTTAAACTATAAACTACAGGTATACAAGACCTCCACCAACTATACATTAGAGGTATACAGCACCAACTATATACTACAGGTATACAGGACCCCGAACTATACAGTACAGGTATACAGGACCTTCACCAACTGTACACTGCAGGTATACAGGACCTCCCTCAACTATACACTACAGGTATACAGCCCCCCCCCAACTACACACTTCAGGTATACAGGACCCCCCCAACTATACACTATAGGTATACAGCCCCCCCAACTATCCACTACAGATATGCAAGACCCCTAAAAACTATACATTGTGGGTATACAGAACCCCTCCAACTATGCACTACAGGTATACACTAATTCCACTGATTAACTTAGATGAAACAATACCTTTAGCTTGGCCTCCTGGGCACCTTAGAACAAATCTAATGAACACACTGACACTGTATACCCGGGCAGCGCCGGGTACATTTTCTAGTATATATATATATATATATATATATATATATATATATATATATATATATATATACACTCACCGGCCACTTTATTAGGTACACCTGTCCAACTGCACGTTACCACTTAATTTCTAATCAGCCAATTACATGGCGGCAAGTCAGTGCATTTAGGCATGTAGACATGGTCAAGACAATCTCCTGCAGTTCAAACCGAGCATCAGTATGGGGAAGAAAGGTGATTTAAGGGCCTGTGAACGTGGCATGGTTGTTGGTGCCAGAAGGGCTGGTCTGAGTATTTCAGAAACTGCTGATCTACTGGGATTTTCACGCACAACCATCTCTAGGGTTTACAGAGAATGGTCCGAAAAAGAAAAAACATCCAGTGAGCGGCAGTTCTGTGGGCGGAAATGCCTTGTTGATGCCAGAGGTCAGAGGAGAATGGGCAGACGGGTTCGAGCTGATAGAAAGGCAACAGTAACTCAAATAGCCAACCGTTACAACCAAGGTAGGCAGAAGAGCATCTCTGAACGCACAGTACGTCGAACTTTGAGGCAGATGGGCTACAGCAGCAGAAGACCACACCGGGTGCCACTCCTTTCTGCTAAGAACAGGAAACTGAGGCTACAATTTGCACAAGCTCATCGAAATTGGACAGTAGAAGATTGGAAAAACGTTGCCTGGTCTGTAAAAAATATTTGCATACAACAAACTCTGGAATCGCCGTAATAGGGTGTATTCAGTCCAAATGCCTAGGGCAGCATGAGCTGTAGATACAGCCCAGGCAAGCTGAGGTTCATTGGAGGAAAAATCTTAAGCAACGTAAGAAAATGTTAAAGTAAAGTAGAAGAATGGAACACATTTTTTTAATAGCTTTTGATTGTAAAGTGTTTTTCTGTCTGTGTTTTTTTTTTTTTTTTATATTTTAGTTTTAGGAGCTTTACTTTAACCCTTGCCTCCTTTTTTTGTATTGACTAGGCTGTTTGAGGCCTTGTATTATTTGGCAGAAATTGTACTTTTTTCTGGTGTAGTTTGGTGAAACATATAAATCGGTATATAATAATAATAATTTTTTTGCAGTGTGAATATGAAAAAAAAGTTTTGTTGCCTTTTTTATTTATTTTTTTAAACTGTTCAGAGTCAATATTAAAGGGGAACTCCAGGCCAAAATGATAACTTGGCTCCAGGTGTGGGCAGGGGGGAGCATAATAGAGAAGCTCTACTTACCTGTCCCCATGCCCCCCTCAGCACTGCTACACGGGCTCACTGACCACCACCGGATTCCATTTTCTCCCAGGTTCCAGTGTTGTCACTACCCAGGATGGATTGACCTTGTTGATGCATTGTGGTGTCCTTCCCAGTCACTGATTGGCTGAGCAGGAAATCTTTCAGCTGTCCATTGCTGGAGCAGGAGTTCCAGGAGGCTGGCGGGTGTCAGTGAGCGGTAAGGCAGCCCGGGTAAGGGCAGGTAAGTAGTCCTTCTTTGTTATATTCCCCTCTGCCTCTGCCTGCAGGGGATTTTTCATGTTGGCTAGACTTCCCCTTTAAAGAACCTGTTAAACTAATTATTTGGATAATTGAAGATGTGCAGATACCCAGAATGTGAAGGTTTTTTATTTTATAATATATACAATATATTTTTTAACACTTTAATTATATTTCTTTCTATTTATTTTATTCAGTTTTTATACTTTCTTTTTACTTTATAAATTTTTTTCTTTATCCCAAAAGAAACACCAAAAACCACCATATTAAGTGGCCCCATAAGTCAATGTAATGACAAGGGAAAAACCAAGGCCAGGTATCCATCCACAAACAGCTGTTTTGGAGTGTCGCCCGGGGGGGGGGGGGGGGGGGACAGGATTCTGGCTACCTGGCCTTAGTCTTTCCCTTGTCATTACATTGACTTATAGGGCCACTTAATATGGTGGTTTCCCTACAGGAGCCACTGCTTGGCTGGGCCCTCACTGAAAGGGATATCTGTCTAGTCCTGTGTTTTGAGACTCTTAAATGAGACTCCACTGGCTCTTTTTTTGCATATTAATATATCCCAGAGAGCAATGCACTTAGGATATCACTGTATTGAGTACTTTAGCCGGCAGCTGACAGTGTTCTCTTTGGATGGTCTACCTGAGATCAGTGATCTGTTTCCCTTGTCCTATTCATTAAATAGTATGCCTCTGCGCCTTTCGCTCTCTGCCAAAAGAATTGACGTTTCCACAAGAATTACCCAGTGTGAACGCGCCCTAAGTGCAGGAGCAGCCCCAGAGACTAAAACCCCCATCTAATGTAGCAAGGCCAAAAGAAGTTGCTGCAGACTGAGGACCTGCACCGCCCATCATCAAAAGACAGTGGGCAGTCGTTTAGGGGTTAATAAACAAAGTGGTAATATCACCCCACAGATAATGTTAAAAGGGATTTAGAGTGATAATAAAAACAACAACATACTTACCTGCCCCGATCCCCCGCAGCTGCCGTTTCAACAGGTCCAAATTTTTCACTGCTCACCACTACTTTCTGGGTTCTGTGACACATGCTGGACCTGCCCGCTCTGCCAGTCACTGTCCATTGCAGGTTACCACTGCAGCCACTGACTGACTGAATTGAGGATATTTCCTCCTGGAAAACAAACAGCAACCAGGAAGCAGTAGTGAGGGGCAAGGGCCTGGAATCATTTTAACAGCAGCTGAAGAAACTGGGACAGGTAAGTAGGGTTTCTGCATGGGGCTGGAATGTGTTCGGTCATGCAGAAATTATTAAATAGGCTAGTATTATTTATATTACAATAAAACCTGTTTTGCGGCTGGTAAATATGTGTTATATCACCTACACCATCCTGAGCGTTGTTCTTCATCCACCATTTATACAGTAAAATATAAACAAATGGTATTCTATACTTTGACTGGTTTTAACATTGTGTCAATTGATTATATACATATGCTGCATAAGGTAGAGGACATGAAGTGGTGTGCTGTGTGGGCTATTCTGCTGTCGTTCAGATGAGCAATGTGGCTCACGGTGGCTTGCAGACAGTTTAATGAGGCAGTCTTCATTTCACCTGAGGCAGTAGGAAATCCTGTTAGATTTACAAGTGTCCATCTGTTAAAAGGTCCCTAGAGTTATTTCCACTGGCATTCTTCATTTGGACTTAAACCCTCTTAACACAGATTGTTCAATTTGCAGGCTTGCTTATAGCCACAAGACGCAGATTACTGCCTGTCTATTACAGGCTGCAACTGAAATCTTTTTATATTTAATTTATTTTTTATATATTTACTCAACCATTGCTCAGTTATATAGCTGAATGTAATCAATGTATAAAATATAAACCAGCCATACTTCTTACTTTTCCAGGTTGCAAATTGTTTTATTGTATTCAACCGCTATTTATTACGTTTATTGTAACTTCAACCATTGGGAAATATTGTAAAATCAGCACAAACTCGGGTTTCATGAAACAGACCTGAAACAAATTAAAGTAAATTATTGTAATGTTACCAGCAGTTATAATTCTGTCGATACTGCACCTGCCTGCCACCGCCATCCTGCCCACTCCTCTGCTGTACTCCATGCTTGTGTCTTCTTCTTCTTCTGCTGCAATGACACCTCTGGCCACTAGGATGCACATGCAGCGACCTGCTCGGGATTTGTAGGAGCAGCTTGTCTCCACCTGCTACTGTCATCTGCCAAGCCAGAGCCACCTGCACCTATTTAAACCAGCTCTGGCTGCTCAACCTTTGCCTGAGTGTTGTTGCATTCCTGCACATGTAGTGACGGTTTGGTGCTGTGCTGAATCTCCTACTGGCAACTAGGGTTAGGATACCTGGCCTATTCCATAGTGCCTTGCACCTGAAATGCTGCTTACCAGCTGCTGCTCATACAGTCACTACCCTTGTGGAGTAACTAGTTGCCCCCTAGCTGCAGAGATACACTTTCCACATCCTGGAGTCAGATAAAGGGTGAAGTTCTAGAGGACACTTACCAAACCGGTTGAGTAGTATTTGTCTGTTTTTATTAATGGGACATGTCTTTTGTATAGTGGTCCATAACCAGATTGGGGCATCTGTCAGAGTTTTGATGGCTGCAGGAACGTGTGAACAATGGCCGTTGTTCGTCCAGTTTAATAATGGCCGTTGCTGTGAACATAGCCTTACAGTGTTTGAGCTCACCTGATCTGCTTCTTCTTTTCATGCAGAAAAATGACAGCCCTGAATCATAGCAAACCGCATCCCAGCATGTCATGTGCCACTTAGGGGTGGAGATGGATGAGAGCAACTATCATGATCACAAATAAATCACAGCCTAAGCACAAATATCTGTCATTCATCTTGAGTAGGTTGCTAGCACTGTGGTCTATCTATAGGCATGTAACTACAGCAGAAGTAATAATTATTGAAACAAGTTCCAATCTGGCTAATAATTCCCCCATTATGTTATAGAGTACCTAATTAAACTCAGTAATCTGCCTCATCATCAGTGCGTTCAGATAACATATGATGAACACACACCACTAACTCCCTATTTATTCCTCAATTATATCCGTTTTATATTCATAATAAATGAAGCCCTTGAACAAGATTTGCAAATTAAATAATTGTAGCATCATCATTTGTGCGCTGGGATCTATAAATAGATGTATAGAACAGTGTCATGGAAATGGGAGACAAATAAAAGCCCTAGTTTATTCCTTATAAACAGATATACAGTTTATGATATGGAATAAATAATAATTCATTGTGATAATTAATGGAGAACCCATACAGAACTCGATATTGCCCTATAAGCATGTCTGCCCCTAACCTCAGCATTGGGCAGAGGGCACCTTGTAGCCCCATTTAGCTTTTATTGAGCCTTATAACAGTAGTATGCCCTTCTTCTATGGCCTCATTCACTTTAGTTTCCCCATGTTGTCAGTATATCATAGCAATGCATAAAAAAAGGTTTGTCAAAGTATATTGCATCTTGACCCATTGACCTTAAAAGTGAAGTCCCACAAAAATAAAAAATCACCAGCAGGTAGGGGGGTGCAGAAGCATAATAAAGAATGTATACTTACAATTTCCACTTCCCCTTCAGCCCTGCCTTAACTATTTCAGCTTCCTTCAGCTCCTGCTGCTGCACTGTCACACTCCCAGCTAATGGATTGCCCACTCAGCCAATCAGTGACTGGGCGGGACAGCTCTGCAGTAAGCAACTGGCTGAACGGGCAATCCATTAACTAGGTATGTGACAGTGCAGCAGCAGGAGCTGGGATCGTGACTTACCCGGTTGCCGGGAGAAAATGACATTCAGCGGCTGTCAGAGAACAGTGAAAGTAGTGGTACAGGGACATTCTTTATAATGTTACTCCGACGACACGGGACTTCTCCTTTAACCGCCCAAACATAGTTTAATAGTAACTATGTTCAGCCTAATTTCTAATTGTACTTTGTGAACTATGAACTGGCTTCTCCAAAGATCGACTCTTATGCCAAGTTCACTTTTTAAAGTTAAAGTTGCCGATTTGCAACAACGGCCATGATTAATATGAAACTTACATTGTGCTGCAATCTATGGAATCACGGCCGGAGTGTATACACATAGTATATGCTCCGGCCGGGATCGCTAGTGGCAATGCAATGACACACAATTGTGTGTCAGTTCACACAATGGAGCATGCGGCTTCTGCCTGCGTGCTCCATTGTGTGCAACGGCGAATTCTGATGCGGGTGCACACGGGTGCGCTCGCATCCGAATTCAACAGAAATGAATATCATCCGGCCAGTACTGACCAGGATGATCTTCAGTTACACCGGGCATTCTGTGATCCGTGTTATACAGAATGTGAACATGGCCTAAGTCTTTGAGCTTATTATTATATACTAGTAGTATATAGTAGTTCTTCTCAAACCCTACAGTGATGTTACATGTGGACATACTGTATTCTATACACACCATCTGACTCAGCTGGGACCATCTTCTTTTTTTAGTTTTCTCACCCACCTAAAAACATCAAACTGTTTTGAATTTCTCTTCCTTTTTTGTCAATATTTAGTATATACTAGAAAATGTACCCGGCGCTGCCCGGGTATAAAGTGTCAGTGTGTTAATTAGATTTGTTCTAAGGTGCCCAGGAGGCCAAGCTAAAGGTATTGTTTCATCTGAGTTAATCAGTGGAATTAGTGTATACCTGTAGTGCATAGTTGGAGGGGTTCTGTATACCCACAATGTATAGTTTTTAGGGGTCTCGCATATCTGTAGTGCATAGTTGGGGGGGCTGTATACCTATAGTGTATAGTTGAGGGAGGTCCTGTATACCTGCAGTGTACAGTTGGTGAAGGTGTCCTGTATACCTGTACTGTATAGTTTGGGGGTTCTGTATACCTGTAGTATATAGTTGGTGCTGTATACCTGTAATGTATAGTTGGTGGAGGTCTTGTATACCTGTAGTTTATAGTTTGAGGGTCCTGGATACCTGTAGTGTATAATTGGTGGAGGTCTTGTATACCTGTAGTATATAGTTCGGGGGTCCTGTATACCTGTAGTAAATAGTTTGAGGGTCCTGTATAACTATAGTATAGAGTTGGTGGAGGTCCTGTATACCTGTAGTGTATAGTTTGGGGTCCTATATACCTGTAGTATATAGCTGGTGGAGTTCCTGTATACCTGTAGTATATTTGGGGTCCTGTATACTTGTAGTATAGAGTTGGTGAAGGTGCTGTATACCTGTATTATAGAGTTGGTGTAGGTCCTGTATACCTGTAGTGTATGGTTTTGAGGTCCTGTATACCTGTAGTGTATAGTTTGGGGTCCTATATACCTGTAGTATATAGTTGGTGGAGTTCCTGTATACCTGTAGTGTATAGTTTTGGGGTCCTGTATACCTGTAGTGTATAGTTTCGGGTCCTGTATACCTGAAGTATATAGTTGGTGGAGGTCCTGTATACCTGTAGTATATAGTTTTGGGGTCCTATATACCTGTAGTGTAAAGTTTGGGGTCCTGTATACCTGTAGTATATAGTTTTGTGGAGGTCCCGTACACTTGTAGTGTACAGTTTTGGGGTCCTGTATACCTGCAGGGTTGTATTTGCCCGTATGGCAGTGTTATTCAGTCACAGTGTGTCGGTATTGGTCATGTCTGTATGGAGGTGTTATCCAGTCACAGTATGGCGGTATTGGTCAGGTCTGGTGTGGCGGTGTTATCCAGTCACGGTATGGTGGTATTGGTCAGGTCTGGTATAGCGGTGTTATCCAGTCACAGTATGGCAGTATTGGTCAGGTCTGATATGATGGTGTTATCCAGTCACAGTATGGTGGTATTGGTCTGGACTGGTGTGGCGGTGTTACCCAGTCACAGTTTGCCGGTATTGGTCAGGTTTGGTATGGCAGTGTTATCCAGCACAGTATGGCGGTATTGGTCAGGTCTGGTATGGCAGTGTTATCCAGCACAGTATGGCGGTATTGGTCAGGTCTGGTGTGGCAGTGTTATCCAGTCACAGTATGGCGGTATTGGTCAGGTCTGGTATGACAGTGTTATCCAGCACAGTATAGCGGTATTGGTCAGGTCTGGTGTGGCAGTGTTATCCATTCACAGTATGGTGGTATTGGTCAGGTCTTATATGACAGTGTTATCCAGTCACAGTATGGCGGTATTGGTCAGGTCTGGTATGACAGTGTTATCCAGTCACAGTATGGCGGTATTGGTCAGGTCTGGTGTGGCAGTGTTATCCAGTCACAGTATGGCTGTATTGGTCAGGTCTGGGGTGGCAGTGTTATCCAGTCACAGTATGGCGGTATTGGTCAGGTCTGGTGTGGCAGTGTTATCCAGTCACAGTATGGCGGTATTGGTCAGGTCTGGTGTGGCGGTGTTACCCAGTCACAGTATGGCGGTATTGGTCAGGTCTGGTATGGAGGTGTTATCCAGTCACAGTATGGCGGTATTGGTCAGCTCTGGTATGGAGGTGTTATCCAGTCACAGTATGGCGGTATTGGTCAGCTCTGGTATGGAGGTGTTATCCAGTCACAGTATGGCGGTATTGGTCAGGTCTGGTATGACAGTGTTATCCAGCACAGTATGGCGGTATTGGTCAGGTCTGGTGTAGCAGTGTTACCCAGTCACAGTTTGGTATACCTGTTGTGCCCTGTATATACATGTACTGTATAGATGGAGTAGGGGGCCCTGTATATACATGTACTGTATAGATGGAGTAGGAGGTCCTGTATATACATGTACTGTATAGATGGAGTAGGGGGTCCTGTATATACATGTACTGTATAGATGGAGTAGGGGGTCCTGTATATACATGTACTGTATAGATGGAGTAGGGGGTCCTGTATATACATGTACTGTATAGATGGAGTAGGGGGTCCTGTATATACATGTACTGTATAGATGGAGTAGGGGGTCCTGTATACATGTACTGTATAGATGGAGTAGGGGGTCTACCAGTTATTACTGTGGATGTTGTGAGGCAGCTTCCCTAGCAACCATTGCTCCCTGTGAAAATGAAAGCAGTAATCCTATTGGTTGCTAAGGCTCCAACTGCCGTGTCTGCTGCAGCTAATTATATCACCTGTGTTTGCAGTGAGGAGATTTTCCCATTCATTTCTATGGGGCGCCTCTCTTTCCCCTCCCCCTCCCCTCCTGTACATCTGGCGGGGACGGGACCTTCGCAATAACTTTCCCGGGCACCCAATGTATCTGTGTGCCAAATTTGGGGTCAAACGGTTCAGGCGTTTGGAAGTCTATAGAGGACAGACAGACAGACAGACAGACAGAAGGACAGACAGGCAGACAGACTTTGATTTTTATGATATAGATAGATTGTACAGAAATCAAAGACTCACAATCTGTGATGCTGGTTGGGAGATGAACATTCCCTATGTACTGCCAAATTTTTGTCCAAATAATAATATTTCTCTACTAATCTCTGACACATCATCCATTGCATGCAGAACTATGTTAACAACATGGGAAATAATAAAGCCGTCCTGTCAAGTGTGACATCCGTGCCCCTCTTTACATTGTGCTAAATGGGTACCACCTGGTTATAACACATAATACGACTATTATACCACACTTTGTTGTCTTTTCAATGAATCTAAATTCAATTATTCGTACCGGGAGGTTTTAATAACTCTTTCATGTACCTAATAAAAAGTCTGGGGGTCCTTTTTCAATGATTGTACGTTGCAAACTGTAACCAGATCCATTATTTTATAGACAGTGTCTGAGCTAGGCAAATATCCATGCAAATGGTGATTTATTGTGTCTGAGAAGTGTGGGAGAAGGTGTGTGAGGGATCGTAAGGTAGAGACAATGTCATTTGCTATTTTTCTATGATGCTTGTGCAGTAAATGGTAGATTTTGTTGTTATATACCATTATTTGATCATTTTTTTGCCTTGTTTTCCTATAGCAGTATACAATATATGTATAGTTAAAACTTTTTATTACATATATATATATATATATATAATGAGCTACTTGAATATTTTCTTCTAAATTAGTATTTTAAGTTAGTTTAACAGTTTCTTTAGCTTATACCATTAGAGTTGTTATTGCAGACTCTATAGACCCAAGGGAGTCAGTATATATCAATGTCATAGGATCTACCTGCATCTAGAAAGGTTGCTTTTTACATGCACAGCTCATTGTATTTCTATGGACTATGGGTAGCCAATCTTGAAGATATAAATTGCTAAGAACAGTTGTGTTCCTAAGCATTTATGTAAACGCCTTTAGTCCTGGAAGTAATTGTATAATTTAATAGCCACATTATAGCTGTGCCACCCATTTATGACTATATCAATTATTCTGACTTACCTTCTAGGTGCTGTCACATTTAGATTGGATTTGAATCTATTGCTTTCTGTCTTACTTAGGTTGGCTATTCTGATATTTTATTGCCATATATTAAAATGGAAAGCTTTTCTAAGCAGGACTGCAGAATGAGAGAACGGATACGTATAACAGGCACCATATTTGTTTGTTTGCTTGTCCTGCGTATCCGGTACCCTGAACCAAGTTTTATTTAATGTGTGTCTATGGCAGGTAAAACCTCCAATGTAAAAAAGAAACAGAAAAGTTTTGCATTTTATGCAAGCACTGATCATAATTTTATTTTAAATACCATCATCAATACCTGAGCATTCCGTTGGGTTCAATTATGTTGAACGCTCTGCATTTGACTCCTGTTGGCTGGAGAAATCCTGGGGAATCCTAGGAAAACATGGATACATCCATGGGCCAAGTTCACATGCTGCATTTTTTTGTTAAACAATGGCCGATGTTTACTAACAGTGTTAGGTTGAATTGAAGTGAATGGGACCATGGCCGTAGTGTATATACACTGTATATATACCCTGAAAATAGACAATGATATTGAATATAGGCTGTGCTCACAATGTAAAGTAAGGCTTTCAGTTGTACTTTACATTGTGGTCAATGGTCAATTGGATTGTGAGCACATCCGAATGGGCCTGCATTCCAATAAAAATAAAATGATGTTTATCTAGCTGATACTGCAGCTTTGGCCAGGGTAAATTGTAAGACAGCGGCCATTGTTTGACGAAGCCTTGTCAAACAATGTCCGTTGTTTTTACAGAATGTGAACATAGCCATTGGCTGTATCCATGATTTTCTGGAAGCCCTAGGACTGCATCCAACTTCTTCAGCCACTGGGAGTCAAATCCCGAGCGTTCAGGTTCGGAGAATGTTGCCTAACCTAAATAGCTCAGCAAGTCCGCTCAACGCTAATCATGTGATCAGTTATGGCCTTTGGGTAGGCTAGGACACTTTGGACACTTTTCAGGAGACTAAAGATCACAGTGACTACTTGTATCCGGTCATAACCAGACAATAAAACGATAAAACGTGGTGTTCAGTCTTTCACTATCTGGCTCTGGGAGTCATGCATCATAAAAAAAAAATACAAATTAAGTTTTGTAATTTGTGCTCATCTTGCATCTTTGTTCTATCCTAGGGCTGGCCTGGAGGGGTGGAAGCGTGTGAATGAGCCTTTACAGCTTGATATTGCCAATAATCAAACATTTGCCAGACCTGAAGGTGTTCATCCTTATTGATATATACATGGTGTATAAAGTATTCTTAAAATCTGAAGTGTCTAAAAATGTCTGTTGTAACATCATTGCATCATTGCTTTATATGTGAGAATAAAGGTTGTGTTCAACATTGAGTATTGAACTAGTAAAAATTTTCTTCCCTGTGAGCGGAGATGGCCTCAAGGAACTGTAGTGCTTCCTACTAGTAGAAATGTGTGAAATCTATTCAAGGGCAGTGGCTTAGAACCAATGTTTTTATGAAGCAAGTCTATGAAACAATCTGTTGTCAACTACCATGAAATACAGCTACAGGAAATAACATAAATTCGTGATGGTCTTTGAACAAGGACTCCCTTCATCTGTATGACTGTATCGGTATATGTTAACTGTATATGTTGACTTAGAAAAGTAAAAGACAATGGTTGGACATTGGCTTATAGCAGCCATAGTCATTGTACATAAATTCAATTGATATACAAATGAATGTTACTATATTCCTGTTTTCTAGGACTCCCTAGGGCAGCATCCAACTAGGGCAGCATCAAATTTCTGAGAATTCAGGTTTGAAGAATGTTGCCGAACCCAAGCTGTTCGGCAAGTTCGCTCAACACTAGGGATGGTCCGAACCGAGTTCGTATGGAGTTCGTACGAACCCGAACCATCCGCAATGATTACCGTTGTCTGCCCGCTCCGTGCAGCGGGTGGATCCAGCGGGAGGAACGCCTGGAAAACTGGGATACAGCCATAGCCATAGGCTGTATCCCAGTTTTCCAGGCGGTCCTCCCGCTGTATCCGCCCGCTGCACAGAGCGGGCAGACAGCGGTAATCCGATGCTGAGCGTTCGGGTTCGGCCGAACCCAAACCTCGGCGAGTTCAGACTATCCCTACTCAAAACTACTCAGATGTCTTGAAAGTCATCATATGCTTCACTTTGCCAGACAAGTTCTATTTACCTGATTTGGCAGAAATTATTCCTAGAAACAGACCATCACATACAGTTAAGTAGTTATTAGAATAACCACAGTTAATAGAATTATTATTCTGAAAAACAACAACGTATAGTCAAAATCCTAGCAAATTTAGGTTGAAATTGAAAAAGAACCACAGGCACTATTTTATGTGTAATACGGCCCTAAGGATGATATCAGCCAAACCTGTGTAATTGGGCCAACAATCAACCAAGAATTGAGAACCCTCTCTTTGTTGTCTGCGTGCTAAAAAAAATCCCAGTTTGCTGGCTGCAAATCTCCCCATGTGAGGGTATGCCCACACTATGGAATTCTGTGTGCTCCCGCTTCTATGGTAAGGGGGCCTCCGCCGTCCATCCAATTAATGAACAGGTTCATTCTTTGGGTGGATGGAGGAATCCGCCTGTGCATAGAATGGAGTCTATGGCACTGGCGGAGATGCGCGCGGGTGAGAGCGGGGCAAGTGGCGGAATCCGTGGCAAATTACCCACCCAGATTTCATAGTGTGCACATACCCTCATAGGATAAGTCCAAATGATGAATAATGGAAGGAAACACGCATCAAAATGAGATCCACATTCTTCATGGGGACCTCCTCAGCAGGTCTAATATAGTCCTTAGATTGTTAGATTAATTAGAAATTGGTAAATTTAAGAATTGGTAAGGACAGTTAGGAGACAACAAGTGAGAAACCCTCTTTGTCGTCTGTGTGCTAAAAAAAAATCCCAGTTTGTTGGCTGCACATCTCCCCATGTAATAGGGTAAGTCCAGCTGATGTATAATAGAAGGAAACAAGCATCACAATGAGATCCACAGTCTTCATGGGGGCTCAGCAGGTCTAATACAGTCCTTAGATTGTTAGATTAATTGGAAATTAGTAAATTTAAAAATTGGTAGGGACAGTTAGGAGACAACTAATAATGGCCTTTAGGGGTGAGGAAGCAAATTCATGTTGATCTAGTTACTTCCCCCAATAATCCATTTATAATTGGCTTGAAATTATTGCATTCTCCTAAGGAAAGCTTTTGGTATGTGCAATTGGTTTAATAGTGTCTACAGCACTGGTGTGTATTAAACTCTGAACTTCCCTGGGAAGTGCTGTCTCCTCATGTTCTTCGGCCGGATCATATGTTGGAGAAATCGTTTTAATTAGATTTATTGCTTTGCTCTGTTCTATAAACTCCCTTAATGGTATAAATATCTCACAACAGGTT
Source organism: Dendropsophus ebraccatus (assembly GCF_027789765.1). Taxonomy (NCBI): domain Eukaryota; kingdom Metazoa; phylum Chordata; class Amphibia; order Anura; family Hylidae; genus Dendropsophus; species Dendropsophus ebraccatus. Next base: position 173,273,869 of record NC_091455.1, read on the forward strand.
ACAATAATCCAGTAGTAATTTGGTACTGAGCACAAAGACTATTGATTTTATAAAATTACTGAATAGGGTTGCCATTCTCCTGGGCTTATCTATCAGGCGATACCAGGTAATGTAAAGTGAACATTTTGTAATTATTGTTTAACCTTACAGATATTGTCCTCTACATATGCCAAGGTTAAAGGGCACCAATATCTCAACATACTACAATGTCTGCCAACTAATAACTATTCTATGTTGGGAACACACATGTGCCTATAAACTGGTAGATGTCTTAATGACTCCAGTAGTTGTGAGTTACCTAATCAGCAGCACATCGGTTTCAAGCACTTTCTTTATTTTTTCTGTTAGAGATCATAAGGGTTATGGAGCTATAAAAATATCATCTTTACAGCGTTCTCCCTGTGGTAAAACTGACATGTTATCTATGATCCTCAGTCAGTATGATTACAGCAATAGGCAACTTACAAAACTTTTAATTTTATTTTCCTGCTTTTAAAAAATTAAAACCTTTTTTTTAAAAAAGCTATGTGATGATGTGGAGGCCATATAGTCACTCTCGGGACTCCCTGGGGGACATTAATTAAGACCTGCGTACTCATATGCTGGTCTTAAATTAGGCCCGGCCTGCTTTTCCTCTGCCATATTCACCAAGAGGCGTATGCTGAAGACGTTAATAAATCCGTCCGGCTGTGCGTCAGGCCCTGCGCCCGGCGTACCAGCAGGTGTAGATTTGATTCATGATTTACGCCTGTGAGCAGGCATAACTCATAAAAATGGGGTATGGGTGAAGGCCACTCCTCCTCCCCACCTTGACAGCCCCCCAGCCCCCCCTGCCCGTAGGCGTATGCCAGGGAGAAGGAGCAAAGCCGCCTTCTCCCTGGCATACGCCCGACCTAAGTTTTATAAGTGCCCCCCCCCCTGTTCTTTTTGACACTGAAGATAATTCTTAATGACTGGATATATGTTAGAGGTTATTTTCCTGAGTGTAAAAATTTGGAGCCAATAAGATGCCTCCCTGATGGGAGGTGTCTTACTTTAAAGCTTTCTTTCCACACCTGTCTAAAACTTTTGTACAGTACTGTGTTTGGTCAACAATAGGCCTCTACAGATCCAGACCAATAGTGGCCATACTGTCCATTTGCTTGTTTGGCTGATAATTATTTCTCTTTTTTCCCAAATATACTTGGCACAGCCAAACGTACATTTATATTTCATAAAATGACATCAGGGAGGCACAGTAATTTGTAATAAACGAGAACATGATTTTGTGTTTCACTTATTAACTTTCTTTGTATTACATAACTCAATTTCATTAAATGTCTATTATAGGTATTTAGACACTGTATAAGATTACGGGGATATTAAACCAAACCAAAATTTCGGTTGGCTAAATACTAATGCAGAATCCATATGGGGCTGATGTCTTGGAAAATGAGTCACTAAAGTGATCCTTCTTTAATCCACTGGCAAGGAAGACTTGCATCATGCCCGTAGCTTTTGGAAAATGAGTCATAAAGTTTAAGGTTCCTTACATATCAAGTGGCAAGGACATATCCACATTTATGTTAGACTACAAAAGTGGCCATTACAAACAGTGAGGTCCTTTCTGGTATAAATAAAAGCTTACATACATCTCTTTCTTTTTTAGGTCATTTTGGGCTGGATTAAAATGATCAATTAAGCATTAAAATGAATCAACATTATAACAAAATTCCGCTGATTAAAATAATTTTATTGCTAAAGGAGCTATGGAGGCAGAGAGGTAAGCTCCGTTACCTAATGCTTATTTATAGTGGGCCTTGGAATAGAAAGAATATCAATCAGAAACATATACCAATGTCGAAATCAAAATTGAAGGATATCAGAAAAATGACTATTGTGCACAGTGCTTGAACCAAACCAGAACAAAATACATAAAAGACATTAAATCGTCATGGCTGTAGCAATACAGTCCAGCAAAGATTTTAAGCTGTACTATCAGAACAGTAAGTTTGCACATGGATAGAATGGCACCGTCACAAGGAAGCTGGTGCCGCGGTCTTCTTTTAAAATCGCAGCCCTGCCCGTCCACAGTGGGAGGAAACCCCCGCCCCTCTATGACACGACTCCATTGATTGTAATGAAGCAGCGTCATAGAGGGGCGGGGGTTTCCTCCCACTGGGGACAGGCCAATCTGCCTCCAGTGCTTCACCCCCAGCCGGTGCCCAGGAATAGAACGGAGCCGTACTTAGGAACCGAGCTGCGATTTTAAAAAAAGGATCGCAGCACCAGCTTCCCTGCGCCGGCAAAGTTCTATCCATCTGCAGAACTTAAAGCGAATGTACTGATGGTACATTTGCTTGAAATACTTTTGGCTCTCCCAGCATCATAATGATATATGATGCCTGGTGGTCTGCGAGTCCACTGCGCAGCTTTACATTCTGTAGCTTCTGTGGATTACGTAGCATTAGAATTAGGTCTTACAATAAGGGTTTAGGCAGATTGCCTTACAAAGTACTAACTTGGTGCTTCTGGGTAAAAACATCTAACATTCCAATCCAGGGTGCTTCCAGATTACCAGACATATGGGAACCTAGCCAACCTATTAGATTGGCGACAACATCCATACTCCAATCCTATCTTACCTAGAGCAGGGATGGGGAACCTTCGGCCCTCCAGCTGTTGCAAAACTTCAATTCCCATCATGCCTGGACAGCCAAAGCTTTAGCTGCCTCCCAAACTGGACCCATACTGGAGCTTGAGCTTTGGCTGTCCAGGCATGATGGGAATTGTAGTTTTGCAACAGCTGGAGGGCCAAAGGTTCCCCATCCCTGGCCTAGAGTAATAATCCAAAACCCAAGTGTCAAGAACTACCAGTTAGTTACCATTGAAATAATAAAGTATATATTATAGTACTCCAATAACAGCTGTTTATTAAGGAATAAATATACAGAAACAAAAGAAAAAGGGGGGAAAAAATTAAAAAATATTCTTGCACTCACAATCAAATGATATAAAATGATGCAAATGTATAAACATACTACACAAGGTACACATTCAAACATTAGAGGTGGAAACCAAAATGTCCCATTTTACACCAGCAGGCATCTCTGGCTGCAGACCATTATCGAAATAGAGCCCTCAATCACTGCAATGTAATAAGGCCATAATCATCATTGACACTATAATGATTAAAATGAATAAAACCCATTAAGAAAAGCCATGTTGAGTTATTAAAAGTTTCGCTCGATCTGATATGTAATCTTTTATCCATTTTTTATGATCAGATCAGTAGCCATCCATCTACTAAAGACCATTAATATACTGTGCTGTAGATGCTACACATGCTCTTTAGTTTAACAGCTTATTATTGATTTCTTGCAGCAGATATTATATTTAAAAAAAAAAAAATACACATGAAATGAAATTTGCTCCACCGCTGTAAATTCTCCACTGTCAGATTGATCAAAGGTTTCTTACATGGTCTATAACAAAGTGCTATGTAACAGAGACAGAAAGCAAGTAGTCACAATCCTGCTGAGAGAAGCCCAAGGCAAGTCACCAGCTAGTGTCAGTGGAAGCCCTATGCACTCTACAGAGGGGGTTGGGGACAATAAAACTTCCATTAACTGTATTGTTGTTAAATGGCTTATTGGCATCTTACTAGCAAGAGACTGCAAACAAAACTTATCTTACATTAAACTTCCCCTTTCTGTGCTGTCAAATAAACTTTGTGGACAAGCCCATGGAAAGAGAGGAATTGAACATTTTCAGAATTGGAACCTACTGCTATCTGTTCATCAAAACACCATGATTATGGCTGGTAGACTTATGAAGTGGATATACAGATGATATCAGAGAAAGCCTGAGGACATTTATGGAGTCACCGTTGTCTCCCTGATATTACTTTCTTATACTATGCAAACAGCAATAAAAGATGTGATTTGTGGAATGTGTACACAATGTGCCGGCTGAATGGTGGGAGAGCGCCATTAGTAATATGTACTTTCCTTTCATTTGGAGAACAATGCACCAAGATCTTTATGACCCATCTCTTCATTTGACGTCTTGTTAAAAATAAGGGGTTGGATTTATGTGAAATAGACTGTGCTATCCTAAATATATATTATTCTCTACAAATACATGTCCTTTAAAGAAGCAGTTCACTTTTTTTTTTTTTTGCCCCCCCGGGTAGCCGCTGTCATGTATACTTACATAAGATGATCGGTGTCCCGTTCCCGTCGGTCAGTTCCGTCCCGCGGTGCCGTTCACATCGGGCGCGCGCTCACTTCCGCCGGCTGCTGCGAGTCCTCTTCTCTGCCCAGTGATTATACGCCGGAAGTCACTCGCTTCCATGCATTCTCTATGGAAGCGCGTGACTTCCGGCGTTCAAATGACAAGGGAGAGAAGAGGAGTCACAGCGCCGGCGGAAGTGAGCGCGCGCCCGATGTGAACGGCACCGCGGGACGGAACTGACCGACGGGAACGGGACACCGATCATCTTATGTAAGTATACATGACAGCGGCTACACGGGGGGGCAAAAAAAAAAAAAAGTGAACTGCTTCTTTAAGGCATTGTCGACTGGTTTACTTTGGGCTTGTATACTATCAATCTGAAATATAGAGCAGTACTCTGGATTTTGCTTGTGAAGTTGGTGCAAGGAAAAAATACACTTTGATTTAGTGTAGCCAGTATTTTACCATTTGAGATTCAGTGTGTGAGATGAGCGAACCGAGAGATGAGCGAACCGCCAGCATGCTCGAGTCGATCCGAACCCGAACTTTCGGCATTTGATTAGCGGTGGCTGCTGAACTTGGATAAAGCCCTAAGGCTATGTGGAAAACATGGATATAGTCATTGGCTGTATCCATGTTTTCCAGACAACCTTAGAGCTTTATCCAAGTTCAGCAGCCCCAACTAATCAAATGCCGAACGTTCGGGTTCAGAACGACTCGAACCCTAACCCGGTTCGCTCATCTCTAATATATATATATATATATATATATATATATATATATATATGTATATTGCATATGTATGTATGGAGATATGTGTATAAATATGCAGTGGTGCCTTGGATTACGAGCATAATTCGTTCCGGGACTGCGCTTATAATCAAAATCCACTCTTAAACCAAAGCAAAACTTCCCATAAGAAAAAGTGCCGACAATTGGTTCCACACCTCAAAAATAATGATTTTTTATTGTAAATAACATGTAGAACAAATGAAACAAAGATTTAGAAACAGCTGAATATGTGATATTATAAGTTACTGTACAGTATTGCAATCAGCATGTGGTGTATAATGTATAGTGAGTGCATAACCCTGAAAATGTGAGCACATACATACAGCACTCTCTGTCCGGGGAGAGAGGGGTTACAGCTATGAAGAGATTACCTCCACAGTCCTGTCCCCTGATGTAAGCCAGTGGATCTGCTATGATTTGGAAGGTGAGGGAGACTTCCTGAGTCACAGTACAGTGCTGTAGACCCCGCTATGCAATAAAGCAATGCTCTAAAACCAAGTTACAATTTTGAAAAACTGTGAGCTCTTAAACCAAAATGCTCTTAATCCAAGTTACTCTTAAACCAAGGTACCACTGTACATTATTTGAAAAATCTGGTTAACCCCTTCACGTCAGCAATCTGTATATATACGTTACTATTGCACATGCCCCGTGCAGTAGGAATGTATATATACGTTCCTGCTTTGACGGGGCTTTGTGATGAGAGCGGGATCGCTGCAGGGATAGCGATCCCGCTCTCATCTGAGTACAGCACCGGAGATAATGAGAATCAGCTGCGATCCCGCAGCTGACCCCCATTAACTCCTTAGTGACTGCCGAAACGGCGGTCACTAACGGGCCGGTGCCGCCGCTGTATTTCATCTCCCCCCACCGTGAATCCACGGTGGGGGGAGATGAAATAAGTAAAATCAGACCCCAGATCAGCCCCCCTAGTGCCCCAGTCACTAACCCACCTCCCCGCGGCGGCCATCAGATCCAAGATGGCCGCCTCCATCACTGTGAACAGACTAATGTCTGTTCACAGTGATCTAAAGTAAAAATGAATGAAAGCCCCATGCTCTCCGCGACCGGAGGTATCCCCTGTCACCAATCATTTATGGTGACAGGGGATACCTCCGGTCGCGGAGAGCATGGGGCAAAAAGTGATGTGCCCCCCCCCCCAAGTCGCACCACCGCACGTTGCCCATAACCACCGCACGTTGCCCGTAACCACCGCACGTTGCCCGTAACCACCGCACGTTGCCAGTGACCCCCTCCAGATTGTCCGTAATCACCCCAGATTGCCTGTAACCACCCCAAATTACATGTACCCACCCCAGATTACCTATAAGCACTTCAGTCTATCCGTAACAATTCTAGATTGTCTGTAACCCCTCCAGGTTGCCCGTAACCACCGCAGGTTGAGCATAACCACCCCAGGTTGCCCGGAATCATGCCAGATTACATGTAACCCCCCAGATTGCACGCAACCACCGCAGGTTGCGTCTGAGCACCGCACATCGCCTCTGACCACCGCACCTTGCTTCTGACCACCGCACGTCGCCTCTGACCACCGCACCATGCCTCTGACCACCGCACCTTGCCTCTGACCACTGCACGTCTTCTCTGACTACTGCACGTTGCCACTGACCACCGCACCTTGCCTCTGACGACCGCACCTTGCCTCTGACCACCGCACCTTGCCTCTGACCACTGCACCTTGCCTCTAACCACCCCAAATTGCCAGTGACCCCCTCCAGATTGCCCGTAACCACGCCAGATTACAGGTACCCACCTCAGATTACCTATTAGCACTTCAGTTTATCCGTAACCACAGCAGGTTGCCTGTAACCACCCCAGATTGTCTGTAACCACCTCAGATTGTCAAACTAAACCAACATATTATTGGAAAAATTCAAGTTTTTCATTTTTACTGGCCAATTTTGAATACTTTCCTCTAATACCTGTGGGGCCAAAATGCTCATCCTACCCCAAGGTTAATTCTTTGAGGGGTGTACTTTCCGAAATGGGGTGACTTTTTGGGGGGTTCTATTCTGTAGACATTACAGGGGCTCTGCAAACGCACCTGGCGCTCAGAAACTTCTTCAGAAAAATCTGCACGGAAAATGCTAATTGGCGCTCCTTCCCTTCTGAGCCCGGCTATGTGCCCATACAGTGGTTTATACCCACATATGCGGTACCGTTCTACTCAGGAGAACCTGCGTTACAGATTTTGGGGTGAATTTTCTCTCCTGTTTCTCGTGAAATTGAGAAATTTCAAACGAAAGGAACATATTATTGGAAAAATTCGAGTTTTTCATTTTTACTGTCTACTTTTGAATACTTTCCTCTAATACCTATGGGGTCAAATTGCTCACCACACCCCAAAATGAATTCTTTGAGGGGTGCACTTTACAAAATGGGGTGACTTATGGTGAGATTTTACTCCGCTGGCACTACAGGGGCACTGCAAACGCACCTGGCGCTCAGAAACTTCTTCAGCAAAATCTGCATTGAAAAAGCTAATTGGCGCTCCTTTCCTTCTGAGCCCGGCTGTGTGCCCATACAGTGGTTTATACCGACATATGAGGTACCTTTTTACTCAGGAGAACCTGCGTTACAGATTTTGGGGTACTTTTTTTCTCTTGTTCCTCGTGAAATTGAGAAATTTCAAACTAAACAAACGTATTATTGGAGTTTTTCATTTTTACTGTCTAATTTTGAAAACTTTCCTCTAACACCTGTGGGGTCAAAATGCTCATCCTACCCCAAGATGAATTCTTTGAGGGGTGTACTTTCCAAAATGGGGTGACTTATGGGGTTTTTTCTCTCTCTGCTGACACTACAGGGGCTCTGCAAATGCATCTGGCGCTCGGAAACTTCTTCAGCAAAATCTGCAATGGAAAAGCTACTTGGCGCTCCCTTCCTTCTGAGCCCCGCTGTGTCCCCATACAGTGGTTTACGCCCACATGTGGGGTACCGTAGTACTCAAGAGAACCTGCGTTACAAATTTTAAGGTGCTTTTTCTCTCATGTTCCTTTTGAAAATGAGAAACTTTAATCTAAACGTATATATTATTGGAAAATTTACATTTTTCATTTTTTACGGCCTAAGGGTGAATACTTTCCTCCAGCCCCTGTAGGGTTAAAATGCTCATTATACCCCTAGATTAATTCTTTAAAGAGTCACTGTCGTATTTTTTTTTTTTTTTTTTTTTTTTTTTTTGCAGAAATCAATAGTCCAGGCGATTTTAATAAACTTTGTAATTGGGTTTATTAGCCAAATCTGCCATTATCTGCATGTAAAAAGCCTTTTCCCAGGTCCCCCCCTCCTTCCTCTTTTTCATCCACTCTGAAAAATCTGAAAATTGTGACTTGTTGCAGGAGGGGGGAGGAGGAAGGACGGAGTTAGCCAGCAGCAGAAAGCAGATAACAGAGGATTACAGGCAGGGAGCTGGGTGACAGCTGTAATCTGAGCTCAGACAGGTCACTGGTGACTGTCACAGGAGATATCCCGTGAGGGATTTGTAGATTAACTCTTTGTTGTCCTGTTTTGGTCTTTTCTTTAGCTCTCTCCATAGGAGAACAATGAAGACAGGGGGGAGAGCTTCAAACTGCTTTTTCATGATAAAAATGCATTTTTCGGATAATAAACCCAATTACAAAGTTTCTTAAAATCGCCTGGACTATTGATTTCTGCAAAAAAAAATTTCACAACAGTGACACTTTAAGGTGTGTAGTTTCCAAAATGGGGTCACTTATGGGGGTTTCGAGTATACAAACCTCCTAAATCAACTTAAAAAAAGAACTGGTCCCTAAAAAATTCAGTTTTGGAAACTTTCACGAAAATGTGGTAATTTGCTGAAAAATTTCTAAGCCCCGTAACACCCTAAAAAAGTAAAATATGTTTATGAAATGAAGCCAGAATAAAGAGGACATATCGGTAATGTGATTTAGTAACTAATTTATGTGATACGACTTTCTTTTTTTAGAAGCAGAGAATTTCGAAGTTCATAAAATGCTAATTTTTTTCAATTTTTCATGATATTTTGATGTTTTTCACAAAAAACACACAAACTAGTGACCAAATTTTGCCACTAATATAAAGTGCCATATGTGACGAAAAAACAATCTCAGAATCGCTAGCATACGTTAAAGCATCACTGAGTTATAAGAGCATAAAGTGAGACAGGTCAGATTTTGAAAAATGAGCCTGGTCTTTTAGGTGCAAATAGGCTTGGTCTTGAAGGGGTTAAAGGAAATCCAGCGAAAATCCGTACATTTGCTCTAAGTTTTACACATGAATAGAACAGCACTGGTGCCCCAATCCTTTTTTTAAACCACTGCCTTGTTCCCATGCACATTGCCTAACTATCGCTAGGCACCGGCCCAGGCTGAAGCACTGGAGGCAGGCCAGCCCGCCCCCAGTGAGAGGAAATCCCCACCCACTATGATGTGGCTGCATTGATTTTGGGCCTGGGCTGTTGCTTGGTAATAGACCAGCGCTGTGCACGGGAATGAGGCCGCGGTTCAAAAAATGTACCATGGCACTGGCTTCTCTGCACCGACGCCTCTCTATTCATCTGAAAAACTTGAAACAAATGTACTGATGGTACATTCGCTGCAACCATCTTCTATATAAGGAGGATCTACCCATCATTCTGTGTCTGAGCATGTTTGACTCCATGTGTTCTAAAGGTGTACTTTTGTTTTCCTAATATACTGTGTATTCTGACCTGTGGATGTTTCCTGGTTTCTGATTCTCCCTAACCCCCTGTATGCCATACTTACCCTCCTGTTGCTAACCAAGATTGCTGAGCTGAACCTGGACCATCTCCCTGTATTGGTCTATGTACCATCTGTTCTGCTGGGTTATCTGCTGCTATACAGGGACCATGCTGGTAGAGCGACCCACTTACAACAGAAGTCCAGCTTACACATCCTTGAGCCAAGATAAAGGGTATAGACTTAAAGGTTACTGAGACTTTTGTATATAAGGTTAACATTACTATAAAATAACATTTAATGACATAGACATAAAGTTAAGATAATTTAAATAACCACATTTTTATTACACTTTATTAAATAAACACAAAGCAGTAAATTACATTGACATTTGATATCCCCATAACCAAAGCAACCTGTGCAACATGGTGAACACAGGGGAAGATAGAGCTGCATTACATAGCCAGAGCTCCTAAATCAGCACTTGTTTTCACAGTCTGCTGATGAATGAAGCAAATTATCAGCACTCATCAGCCCAGAAGCTTCGTATGGGACGTACTTGGACATTCCAACTTGGCAACAATGCAAATCACAATGCCATGTCGACCTTTCAGTGGCTACAGCAGAACAAAGTGAAGGTTCTGGAGTGGCCATTTCAGTCTCCTGACCCCAGTAACATTGAGGCACTCTGGGGAATTCTCAAGTGTGCAGTTCATCCAAGACAGCCCAGGAATTTACAGGAACTGGAGGCTTTTTGCCAAGAGAATAGGCAGCTTTACCATCTAAGAAAATAAAGAGCTTTATCCACAACAACCACAAAAGACTTTAAGCTGTCATTGGGGTAAATTTTTGATCAGGGTCATCTGGATGTTTTTGGGTGTCTTTATGATTTCAAAAGAGAAAACACAGTAGTTTGACAATAAATGGCTTCCACTCAACCACTAACCATGAGTAGAAAAAAAAAGTTTTGGTGTTTTCATTCATAATCTCTAAAAAAAAAAAGCAAGAAAGTAAAAATTCTGCCGGGATATGTAAACTTTTAAACACAACTGTATGATTTTGGTGCATAGTATTTGTTAAATTTGGTGCATGTCGGACTCTAAATGTGTCTAAGAAATTTTTTCTACAATTCTATAATGCGACACTTGTAGGCACCTAAAATTAACCTCCAGGCTAAGAACTACACCTTTATTTTTTGTTTTGTTGTCTGTCTCTTTAAATGGATATATATATGTATATATATCTCGAATCATTACTAAATATTTATGGGTAATGGCATGTATATATGTATAAGTCTCCACTGTATTGCTGCGTTCACACTACATATATTTCAGTCAGTATTGCAACCAAAACCAGGAGTGGATTAAAAACACAGAAAGGCTCTGTCCACACAATGATGAAATTGAGTGGATGGCCGCCATATAACAGTAAATAACTGCCATTATTTCAATATAACAGCCGTTATTCTAAAATAACAGCAAATATTTGCCATTATATGGCGGCCATCCACTCAATTTCAACATTGTGTGAACAGATCCTTTCTGTGTTTTTAATCCACTCCTGGTTTTGGTTGCAATACTGACTGAAATATACTGACTGAAATATACATATACTGACTGAAATATACGTAGTGTGAACGCAGCCTATGGCTCGGTTCACACGTTGTAACAGTGCGGCTGTATTTGCGGCTGTAATTGTGCGGCGGTATTTTTGGTGGTTCGTGTGTATGCTATCTACGGCCCTATCGTAAACGGACCCGTAAAAAATGAACAAGACCATTGTTTGCGGCTGAACATGCGGCCGAGGATTGACAGGCGGTCCGTACGGAGTACTTCAAAAATAGCCGGCAATGATGCCGAATGCCGATGCCTCTAATAGTTAATATATTAAATTACTAAAACACATTTTCTTTGTAATCAAGACACTTTCGTTGGTCAATAATTTATTTCTAACGAATCCATCATTTTGCAATTAAATATACTGTTAAAAAAAATAGATATATAAATAAATGTATATTTATCTATATATTTATTTTTTGACAGTATATTGAATTGCACAATGATGGATTCGTTAGAATTAAATTATTGACCAACGAAACAGAATTTATTTCCACGAAAATGTGTTTTATTCATTAAATATTAATTAGTACAGGAAGCTCTATAAGCCGTTAATTCATATTCCCGGCAATAGAGCATTCTGTACTAATCATCACTTTACTTTAATTAAAACATCAAATGTTTCTTCTAATTATGTTATGACAATAGCATTATTAGAAGAAACATTTAGAATTATATGTGCGCTCAGCTGATTGGCTGTTCGGCTGAGCGCACATATAATGAGCCGGTCCGCAGTACAGTGACTTCATTGTGCTGCGGACCAGCGAAGAGACAACATCGGGACATCGGATGGTGAGTATAGAGCTCTCCCCACCCCCTCCCCAACACTGCACCCCTCCCAGCAAGGAAGGGGGGGTCAGTTAACCCCTTCCTTGCTGGGATGGGTGCAGTCTGACATCAGTCTGGCCCCCAGGGGGTTAAGGGGGATGCAATACATCCTCCCTTAACCCCTTGGGGGTCAGACTGTAAGCAGCGATCTGTAAAGATGCTGCATACTGTAAGGTGCACAACACCGCTCACAATGATGGGTGTTGTGCTCCTGTTTGTGTGTTTTTTGTGTGTTTCTCCCTTTTTGTTTTTCAGATATCGGTATACTGGGGATTACGTCGGATTCCGTGGACTACGTCGATGACCAGCGGTTGTTCTTTGAATTTTTTTAATAAAATGGTCAATGAGGGGTGTGGGGGTGTTTTTATTTGAATAAAAAAATATTTTAAACTTGTGTCTTGTCTTTATTTCTTTACTTTATAGACTTAGTAGTGGAAGCCGTCTAATAGACGGAATCCATTACTAAGTTGGGGCCTAGTGTTAGCCGGTATAAAATGGCTAACACTAACCCCCCATTATTACCCCAGTACCCAATGCCACCAGGGGTACTGGGAAGAGCCGGGTGCCAGTGGTCCCGGAGCGTCAATATTGGCGCTCCTGGACCGGGCGGCAGCAGGCTGGTAAGATTTAGGCTGGGGAGGGCCTAAACCAATGGCTCTTCCCACCCTGGTGTTAACAGGCTGCTGTCGTTTGGTTTTTAACCCGGCTGGTTATAAAAATAGGGGGGACCCTATGCGTTTTTTTAAATAAATAAATAATTTTAAAAAAACGCATAGGGTCCCCCCTATTTTTATAACCAGCCGGGTTAAAAACCAAACGACAGCAGCCTGGTAACACCAGGGTGGGAAGAGCCATTGGTTTAGGCCCTCCCCAGCCTAAATCTTACCAGCCTGCTGTCGCCCGGTCCAGGAGTGCCAATTTTGACGCTCCAGGACCACTGGCACCCGGCTCTTCCCAGTACCCCTGGTGGCATTGGGTACTGGGGTAATAATAGGGGGTTAGTGTTAGCCATTTTATACCGGCTAACACTAGGCCCCGACTTAGTAATGGATTCCAGCTTCCACTACTAAGTCTATAAAGTAAAGAAATAAAGACAAGACACAAGTTTAAAATATTTTTTATTCAAATAAAAACACCCCCACACCCCTCATTGACCATTTTATTAAAAAAATTCAAAGAACAACCGCTGGTCATCGACGTAGTCCATGGAATCCGACGTAATCCCCAGGATACCGATATCTGAAAAACAAAAAGGGAGAAACACACAAAAAACACACAAACAGGAGCACAACACCCATCATTGTGAGCGGTGTTGTGCTCCTTACAGTATGCAGCATCTTTACAGATCGCTGCTTACAGTCTGACCCCCAAGGGGTTAAGGGATAATGTATTGCATCCCCCTTAACCCCCTGGGGGCCAGACTGATGTCATACTGCACCCATCCCAGCAAGGAAGGGGTTAAGTGACCCCCCTTCCTTGCTGGGAGGGGTGCAGTGCCGGGGAGGGGGTGGGGAGAGCTCTATACTCACCATCCGATGTCCCGATGTGTCCTCTTCGCTGGTCCGCAGCACAATGAAGTCACTGTACTGCGGACCGGCTCATTATATGTGCGCTCAGCCGAACAGCCAATCAGCTGAGCGCACATATAATTCTAAATGTTTCTTCTAATAATGCTATTGTCACAACATAATTAGAAGAAACATTTGATGTTTTCATTAAAATAAAGTGATGATTAGTACAGAATGCTCTATTGCCGGCATATGAATTAACGGCTTATAGAGCTTCCTGTACTAATTAATATTTAATTAATAAAACACATTTTCGTTGAAATAAATACAGTTTCTTTGTTCAATAATTTAATTCTAACGAATCCATCATTGTGCAATTAAATATACTGTCAAAAAATAAATATATATATAAATATACATTTATTTATATATATATTTATTTTAACAGTATATTTAATTGCAAAATGATGGAATCGTTTACATTTAATTATTGAACAATAAAAGGGACTTTATTAGACAGAAAATGTGTTTTATTAATTCAATATATTAACCATGAGAGACATCGGCTATAGTGCAGAGGATCGCAAACCCCGGTAATAGCGATTCATGTAAACTGTGTTCCCTGCTTTCCCAGATGCATCCAGAGGTGTTTGCATCACTTTCTTAACATTTTATTTGTTATTTTTAGTTGAACCAGATTTCCAAGTAAATGACCGTATGTTTTGAGCCGCATGTCTATTTTTTCCCACGGCCGTAGTTTCATCCGCACATTTACAGCCGCATAAAAAATACAGCCGCACAGTTACAGCGTGTGAACCCAGCCTATAGATGTATGGGATGTAACTAGGAATTTTCTAACCTTAAGCCTTGACAGCTTCTGTTCTCTACCCGTATGTTTTCTTTCAATAACCTTCTCATTTTTATTATACTTATTATACCAAATAATACAGATGACAGGGAACAACAAACATCTTTTGCCACACTCTATGATAAATTTCTATCTTGACGGAGTTTAAAAGTTCTTCCATTTAGAATCCTTTCCTGATCTATTGTGAGTGTTCTGTTTTCCTCTCAACTATACTTTTTATACTTTTTCCCCTCATTTGATCCAAAGAACATGTACTGTTAATTACGATCATTTATATTAAAATGCTGTTTTATTTCTTAGCTGTCATTCGTGTCATTTATATTAATCAAAAAGTTTGAGTAATTTCTAAATTTTTCAGGGGTTGTGCATTGGCAGCCCCCTTTCACAAGTACTGCTTAAATCAATCAATGGTAACCAAATGACCAGCTGTACGTGAATGTTTATGAGGGAATATTACCTGGATAATATCAGATACTTGGAGACTGACCAGAAGGCCAGTCAGACCTAGTTTAGTACATATTGAGCCAGATAAAATGAAATCTTATAGCGCTAGTATTTCTTAAGAATGACTTTTAGAATTTTTATTTAGTGGCAGGTTTCATTTTTAATAACTTGTATAGGGAAGCGGAGAGTAAAATCACACAGTGTTAAGAGTTATAATATTATTATATCTTTAATTAGGGAAAGATATTTTTAGGAGACAGATTTTATTATATGAGGGAGCGTTGTGCTGGCATAATGGTTGCACAAGTCAATTTACACATTACAGACACAGGTACTTTCAAGTGACCTGTGATCATGGAACGATGAGTCAGTTTTCCTGCAAATTACAGGTGGAGAAGGCAATATAATATTGCTGAGTCTAGCTTCTTATATTATAAATTGTTAAAAAATTGTGCTGAGTAAATTCCTTCTTTTATCGACACATATTATGTATAGAGTGAATTCCTCCTAATACTCTAAGGTGATTGAAGTGATGACAATTTCTGCTACAAACCAATTCATTTTAACCCATACAAATAGTTGGCAATAGTTTCCAATTGTCACTTTTCTGAGAGGCAAAAGATCAATGAGAGCTCAGAGCTTGCTTTGAATACCAAGAATGCTATATTGCTATAGAATTGTTAGCAGCAGCTTCCTTTCCATGATTAGTACTGGACAGAAGGGGCGCACAAACAATCTAGCGATTGTTGGTTCAGTCCTGGCCGCACGGTCATACAGCCATGTAATAAGCTTTGTAAATTAGCACTGATCTAAGAAATCGGCCATGTAATACGGCCTTAAGGCACATAGTATGTAAGTCTGTGTATTTGACTGAAACCAGGAGTGGGTGAAATACACAGAAAAGGTGCAAATCTTTTCATTATAATTTTTCTCTGTTCAGGGGCGGACACAGACTGCAGAGGGCCCCTGTGCAACAAATGTGTTTGGGCCCTCATAGCCTATTCGTATCTCCACCTTTCTGCCTTCAAGGCGCACACATATGTACGCCCGAGTATCCAGTACATGTGTCCTGGTTTCTCAGGAGGGCCCTATAGCGCAGCACAGATGCCAGGACATCCCCTTGAGTTGTCTACTCATTTGTACTTCAAATCCCAGCACATTCTGAGGACTTCAGACTGCAGTAAATGCTGGGAGTTGTAGTGTTTGCAGCTGTTGTACTTGGAGAGTCCTGAGTGCATTATACACAGGATGCTGTGTGGGGGATGAGAGTATAAAGCTCAGAGTGTGGAAGTGACCCCAGAGCAGCACTAATAGGGGATAGCACAAAGGGGCCCTTAGTCACTGCTGGGTCACAGGTGGGAGACATGTACTGTATGTGGCTGCACAGGTGGGATACATGTACTGAATGTGGCTGCACAGGTGGGATACATGTACTGTATGTGGCTGCTCAGGGTGTAGATGAAAGAGAAAAACAACCACGCAGCAGAGGGAGAGAGGGGCCAGTTATTGGCAAAAAAAAAGGCATAAACTTACAATCAAACATCAACATCAGAGGGTGACGGGCTCTGTAATTTCTCTTACACAGTCCACCCCTATCTTACAACTTCCAGCATCCTGACAGACACACTGACAATAATCCTTCACTGTCAGAGCTGCTGCTGTTGCTCCTCTTCCCAGCTCTGTCCCTGGCAGCCCTCCCTCCAGCCCCTGTCATCACATGCTCTCTCCTCCTCACACAAGGTATGCAGGACAATGGAGTACAGGAGGGGGAGGGGCTGTCAGCAGCCACAGCGTGCAGGAGGAGAGGAGGAGAGAGGAGAACAAGTGCCGGTCGGGCACAGCATCCAGTGATTAAGTGGGCCCCACAGGAGCAGGGGGCCTGCACTTCCCAGGTGCTAATACGGCCTGGGGGCCCACTACAGACATGTGCCATGCTGAACTGACACTTTAGAGTCTGAGCCTGGTGGGCCCCTCTATTGGCCTGAGCCCCTGTGCAGCTGAACAGGCTGCACAAGTGATAAGTCCGCCTCTGTCTCTATTGGTTCCACTCCTGGTTTTGACAAAATTACCCACTAAAATACAGGCCAAAATACTATATGTATATACTGTATACTGTATAAAGATAACATTAGAGATGGAGAGCAATAAAAGAGATAAAGTAACTATTGGGCCATGTAACAAAATACATAAGGGCCGTATTACACGGCCCGACCACAATTGTAAGTGAGCGCTGATCAGCTAGGTCGGCGCTTGTTTCTGATACTATCATACAGCTTTACCATCCTGCAGCAAGGGCTGCACAGACATCATTAGTGATGTCCATGCAGCCCTTGCTTTAAGAACTATATATTTTATCTGTCTATGCTCCCAGGTGTATTCCATGCTTCTCCCTGCTTCCCACAGCCACTGGTGCAACTTCAGAGCTAGTCTCCGAGGTGGCAAGACATTCAGTGAATCAGTGACCACTGCAGTCTTGTCCCATCCAGTGATAGGCTGAGCAGCCTGTCACTTCAGAGACCAGTTCTGAAGTTGCAATGGCGGTTGCGGGTAGTGGGGAGAATAAACGAAGATCATGGACAGGTAAAATATATACTTTATTATTTTATTTACACAGTGATTAGCCATTGGCCATGCATCGCTATAACACATAGCGATGTGTGGCGGGCAGCCAATGATTTTAGGTCTTCAGCTGATCGTTGTCTTTATTACACAGATCGATAATCTGCCGAATCAAATCTGTGTAATAGAGCAAGTCAGGAAAACTTCAGTATGCAAACCTAAAACCCCTTCAATAACTGACAGCCGAATGAATGTTCAGCCATCGGTCATCTGTCTTCTCCGGCCCCCTCCTCCCCATACACAGGAGCGCAACTTAGAGATCCTTTATTTTGTATGGAGAGAGAAGGATTAAGTTGCAGCCAGAGAGCTCCCAGAACAATGGGGTCGGGCAGTGATTTTTCATAGCGCCCAACCCATATTCCCAACAACACCATCTTTCAGTGGATGGTAGGGAGAGCCCCATACACCTTTTAGGTGGACCTTAAATTTATAAATTTCACAATCCATGGAAACCAATAATTCCACTTCCACAGCAAGGGTGGCACTGTTCATTTTAGCAAAATACAATAAGGAGACCATGCCTCACTCTTTTACAAGACAATCATGATTATATATAAAAGATGACACAGGTCACATGGAAGGATTTAGGTAGTCGTGTAACAGAACCTTTACTGCATATGAAGTTATAAAGATTAGTTACCACACAGTATATCAAACTACATGTAATAAAATGATTATAGATGGGAATCATTTAAATGACAGACACTAAAGTTAGCAAAAAGTTGTTGAAGAATTGTCCTGCATACAACCTCTAATCTTCTGATTTACTGTCACCGTAGCACGGGCTAACCTGGGGCATAGAGGACAGGAAGTTGTCTAGTAGATCACATATCAGCAAATAAAACCAAATATTGGAAAGAAGGGTTTCAGAGAACCAATATAAAGGCGACAAGCAGGGAGACGTGTTTCGTTTTGTTTCTAATGATATGTAGTAGTCCTTCTGGCACATCAGCACTATAAAGGTCACCATATACTTGGGTGGCCAAGAAATACATTTTGAAGGTTTTGCATTCTCCTTTTTCATTGATATTGGAAAATTACACATAGAGCACTTACATCACAAATCTTTTCCCGTTCAATGTGGATATAGTGCATTTCAACGTACAGTGAAACCTGCTTCAGACTAACAACCAGATTTGCATTAAAAGGTGGTCTTGGAGGGGAGGTTGGTCTTCTCAAAGACAATCTAATAAATTGTGGAATTTAAAATCTGGCACACAGAATCTGGTATGGATATGGAGGTGATCTTCTCAAAGAAGTGGCCACTTGGTCAGGTTTCACTGTACATATTGCCCCCTTCTAGTTAATAATATGTCACTAAACCCATAAAGCGAAAGAACAATGAGTGATGATTTAAATATAGCTTTTGCCCTAATGCCAGAATAACACTTAGACCCATTGGCATAACTTTCAGACATCTTACTTACTTGTACCACACACCAAAATTGATTTTAAAAAAACAACCAGAGCCTCAGAAAAAAAACACTAAATTAAACTATTTGAATCACACAAGACTACATAAAGTACCTTGTTCAGATTTTGTAAAGAACATCTAGATTTGTGAGCATAGTTGGTTATTTACACATTTTGGGTAAGAATGCTCTCAAACAGAACCTGCATCAATTCCATTTACCTATAACCTTCACCTAATAAACATTCCACTCAATGGTCCCACCCCTGGGCAACCCACAACAGGGTCCCACCAGGGATTCATAGTCCCTCCCATTCCTACTCACTGCTTTACCACAGTAAGGTGGAATATGAATAGATTTTCAGTCAAAGTTTATACAGCTAGTGAAGACAATCGAATACAGTACTTTGCTGTTTTTGTCAGCCATATAAATACTGAATAGAGGAGCATGCCCATCTGTTCCATTCAAACTGCTCCTCAATGCATTTTGTAGAGCAAAAGAAAAACATTAAATAAAATCTAGGGTGCGGGCACACTTATTGGCTAAGTTACAATTAAAAAAAACACAAACATAACACTTAAAAGTAAGACTTTCATGGTCTTGACAAATTATGACCCCAGACTGGACCACAAACTGTAATTTAGACCTCAAATCCCAGACCAGACCACTAAATAAATTAAGATCCCAGTTTAGACCCTAAACCGAAATAAAATAAAACTCCAGAACAGACCTCTAAATAAGTCTATATTCCAGACCAGTTAATTCAGACTCCAGATCAGACCCCAGAATTAATCCAGACCCCATACCAGGCTCCCTAAATAAATATGCTAAGACAGTCACTATAAAATAAAAAGAGACCCGATCCTTCATTAAATCAGAACAGTATATAAGACTCAAACATATGTTTAGACCTCAACCAGACTTCCAGAAAAAAATCAGACCCCAGACCAGACCCCCAAATTAATTCAAGCCTCAAACAAAACCCTTAAATACAGACAAGTCTCAAAATTAACTTAAAAATTATACCTAAATGAACTGAACCATAACCAGAAATTTATTCTGATGTCATAATAGACTTAATAGACATAAAAAAACTTAACCCCAGACAAGGCCCCTTTATTTACACACACAGACCCTACAACCACACGTACAACACACAAATACATGTGGACTGAGGATAAGACTATTACCTGGATCTTTGTGCAAAACATAGGATCACGTTCATCAAACTATATAAATCTGGCCCATAATTTGTATACCATAGTTACAATATCCATAAGACCAGTCCATAGAACAGTTCACCCTTTTCCATATGTTGCGAATTATTGGCTTTTTTAAATGTGACAAACGTATATAGTAGAAACAAATCATACTAGTTCTTGTGGCTTAGAGTAAAAATAAAAAAAGGAAAACCACCCATGGGAAGTCTATTCAACAGAGGTGAATGAGCACATTATAAACATTGGATTGTCTAAAGAAATATTTTATCCACTGGAAAAAAATCAATGAATTCCCTTGACATTGTCATCTTGGAAAGCTTTTCATCCATGAATGAACAACTGAATGAAAGGTTTCCTTTATGGGGGGACTGCAAGAGTTCATATACTCTTAGAAAAATGCACAATAACTAGCTATGACAAACTATGGAGAAAACCGAGATGAAGACTTAAAAGGGAAATATGCCTTATGTAGTAGCACATCAGAAACATGAGTTGGTGAACATCTTAGTTGTAGTATTTATTAGTGGAAAAAAAATATTAAATACATATACACACACACACATATATATAAATAAATATATATATATATACACACACAAATATACACATGTCTGTACAAAGTAAGTTTATGGAAGTAAGCGGTAACAGTAACAATGAAGGTCCCCATATACACTACCGTTCAAAAGTTTGGGGTCACATTGAAATGTCCTTATTTTTTAAGGAAAAGCACTGTACTTTTCAATGAAGATTACTTTAAACTAGTCCTAACTTTAAACAAATACACTATATACATTGCTAATGTGGTAAATGACTATTCTAGCTCCAAATGTCTGGTTTTTGGTGCAATATCTACATAGGTGTATAGAGGCTCATTTCCAGCAACTATCACTCCAGTGTTCTAATGGTACAATGTGTTTGCTCATTGGCTCAGAAGGCTAATTGATGATTAGAAAACCCTTGTGCAATCATGTTCACACATCTGAAAACAGTCTAGCTTGTTACAGAAGCTACAAAACTAACCTTCCTTTAGGCAGATTGTGTTTCTGGAGCATCACATTTGTGGGGTCAATTAAACGCTCAAAATGGCCAGAAAAAGAGAACTTTCATCTGAAACTCGACAGTCTATTCTTGTTCTTAGAAATGAAGGCTATTCCATGTGAGAAATTGCCAAGAAATTGAAGATTTCCTACAACGGTGTGTACTACTCCCTTCAGAGGACAGCACAAACAGGCTCTAACCAGAGTAGAAAAAGAAGTGGGAGGCTGCGTTGCACAACTAAGCAAGAAGATAAGCACATTAGAGTCTCTAGTTTGAGAAACAGATGCCTCACAGGTCCCCAACTGGCATCTTTATTAAATAGTACCCGCAAAACACCAGTGTCAACATCTACAGTGAAGAGGCAGCTGCGGGATTTTGGCCTTCAGGGCAGAGTGGCAAAGAAAAAGCCATATCTGAGACAGGCCAATAAAAGAAAAAGATTAAGATGGGCAAAAGAACACAGACATTGGACAGAGGAAGACTGGAAAAAAGTGTTGTGGACGGATGAATCCAAGTTTGAGGTGTTTGGATCACAAAGAAGAATGTTTGTGAGACGCAGAACAAATGAAAAGATGCTGGAAGAATGCCTGACACCATCTGTTAAGCATGGTGGTGGTAATGTGATGGTCTGGGGTTGCTTTGGTGCTGGTAAGGTGGGAGATTTGTACAGGGTAAAAGGGATTCTGAATAAGGAAGGCTATTGTGCAAGAACTATTTACAGCAGAAGCAGGCAGCTGGTATTCTATCGGTAATGTGGGAGCAGCTTGACCGTATGGTACGCCAGAAGTGCCCATCCAACCAATCCAACTTGTGGGAGCTGCTTCTAGAAGCGTGGGGTGCAATTTCTCCAGCTTACCTCAACAGATTAATAGCTAGAATGCCAAAGGTGTGCAATGCTGGAATTGCTGCAAAAGGTGGATTCTTTGATGAAAGCAAAGTGTGATGTAAGAACAATGTTATTTCAAATACAAATCATTATTTCTAACCTTGTCAATGTCTTGACTCTATTTTCTATTCATTTCACAACGTATGGTGGTGAATAAGTGTGACTTTTCATGGAAAACACAAAATTGTTTGGGTGACCCCAAACTTTTGAACGGTAGTGTAGCTTTACTTATGGTATCTCCAATATTGATGATTAACATGAATGAGGTAAAAGGGATATAAAATAGATTTTTCTGGAAAAATAAATTTTGTTTGTATGGGCCCAGGCAGAAAAAAAAATAATATGCTCCCCTGTCCTTATCCTCCGCCATGTCTGTCTTATTCTGCTCAGTCCTAGCTCAGTAGTGTTTCCTTCTTTCAAGTGGTTAAAATTATGTCTAAAATAGGTAAAAGATGCTTGTAATAATTGTAGCAGGTGTTTTGTTACCATATGTTCATTTCTCAAGCAATCTAGAGTTTTTAAATGTTTAGGTTTACCAGATTTAGGGCTATAACCTCAATAGTAAAATCACAGTAAAGAATAATTCTTCAACTTTACTTACATACTGTTTATTCATGTACATATAGGCCTGTGGATTATGTTCACTAGAAGTGAGCCATTTCAGATTAGTTTAATGCTTAGAGCCAACGTTCAGATAACCTTTAAGGCTATGTTCACACTACATAAGTTTTATAACAATGGCCGTTATTACTGTGGAACTTATGTAGTGCTGCCTTCTAAGGAATCCCTGCCAGAGTGTATACACATGGTATACACTCGGTCTGGGATCCCTAACAGCACCACAAGAAACTGACATGTCACTTTTCTGCAGCCGCTATATTGTGTGCAGCGGGGAATTCGGATGCGGGCGCACATTTTGTAGATGACACTGGCTGTTCCAAACAGTTTGAGAACCGAGGTACCACTATAGATATATATATATATAGATAGATAGATAGATAGATAGATAGAGATATATAGATATAGATATATATACAGTACAGACCAAAAGTTTGGACACACCTTCTCATTCAAAGAGTTTTCTGTATTTTCATGACTATGACAATTGTAGATTCACACTGAAGGCTTCAAAACTATGAATTAAAACATGTGGAATTATATACTTAACAAAAAAGTGTGAAACAACTGAAAATATGTCTTAGGTTCTTTTGCTTTGATCACTGCTTTGCTCTCTTGGCATTCTCTTGATGAGCTTCAAGCGATAGTCACCGGAAATGGTTTTTCAAAAGTCTTGAAGGAGTTCCCAGAGATGCTTAGCACTTGTTGGCCCTTTTGCCTTCACTCTGTGGTCCAGCTCACCCCAAACCATCTCGTAGCACCCCATCAATCTCCTTTTTGGTCAAATAGCCCTGACACAGCCTAGAGGTGTGTTTGGGGTCATTGTCCTGTTGAAAAATAAATGATGGTCCAACTAAAGGCAAACCCGATGGAATAGCATGCTGCTGCAAGATGCTGTGGTAGCCATGCTGTCTCAGTATGCCTTCAATTTTAAATAAATCTCCAACAGTGTCACCAGCAAAGCCCCCCTACACCATCACACCTCCTCCTCCATGCTTCACAGTGGCAACCAGGCATGTAGAGTCCATCCATTCACCTTTTCTGCGGTGCATAAAGACGCGGTGGTTGGAACCAAAGATCTCAAATTCGGACTCATCGACCCAAAACACAGATTTCCACTGGTCTAATGTCCATTCCTTGTGTTCTTTAGCCTAAATAAGTCTCTTCTGCTTGTTGTCTGTGCTTAGCAGTGGTTTCCTAGGCAGCTATTCTACCATAAACAAAAAAGAAGAAGGAGACAGCGCTCCATGGCGAGGATCAACCAGATAAAACGAAGGGGAGGAAAAGAACAAGGTAACCCTCACCTGGTAAGGTTGTGCTAGCTAGGAGGCACAACACTCAGAAGCACATATGAGACAGACTGCAGCCACTCCCGATATCCTTCAGGGATCAATAGAGCAACGATTCCTCCAACCACAAACACACGGGTGTGAGAGCGCAGGTCCAACAAAAAAATAATAAAACTAAAAAATATGTATCAATTATATGTATAAAATTTATTAAAAGACTCAACGCGTTTCGGAACCGCTCCGGTTCCTTTCTCAAGAAATAGCCCCCCCCCGCCGCCCCCTTTAAACAGTAGAGATGAGCGAATCTCAAGCACACTTGGGTTCGTCCGAGGTTCGCTCATCTCTATTAAGGTCTTCAAATGCACCAGATTTAACAATAGGGTGCAGGTTGTTTGATAAATCTGCTGTGTTGCATCTGAAGACTTTCTACTCTTAGGCTATGTTCACACAACGTAAAACTACGTCCGTAGTTCTCGCTGCAGAACTACGGCCGTAGTTTTGCGTTGTGGAACAATGCCTTATTTGCAATGGGATCCTGGCCGGAGCGCACACACATCGTATACGCTCCGGCCGGGATCTCATACGCCGCCGGAAAAAACTGACATGTCAGTTTTCTGTGGCCTGAATTCATTGAATTCCGGGCGCAGAAAGACCTGTCAGTGCACACAGTGACCCGGCTGGGGTCACGGAACGGCCGGTCTCATGCGTTGTATGAACATAGCCTTAGACCTACTTTTAGTTTGAGTGCAGTGAATCAAGAATATTGTGCCAGATCTTGGTGCACACTGTTTTCTGTAAGCACCTGAGGCAGAAAGTTGGGTCCTGTTCGCACTACGGAATTGCGTCAAAATTTCAGGCGGACTTCTATCTTTTTGAATGGGAAGGCTCACACATCTCCACTCTCATAGAGTGACATCAATTCTTTGAGCGGAGAGGTACAGAGAACGGAGGCACGTGAGCCCTACCATTCAAAAAGATAGAAGGCAGGATTCGGCACCAAGTACGCGCGGGGGGTTCTGCATGGAATTTCGACGCCAATACCGTAGTGTAAACAGGCCCTTAGAGTCAGCATCCCACTAGAACCACTGTGCAATGGCCGTACTAAACAGTCCGACCCACAGGGTAAGTGAGCTTGATCTGCTTGAAGTGCATATAATGGCGCAATAATCATGCGGCCAGGGCTGCACTAACATTGCTAGCAATGTAAGTACAGTCCTTTTCTTTACACAGCTGCCGATTATTATGCAGAGAGATGTGCAACCAAGCAAGGTGGCCAAGGTGGCATGATGCCTTAATAACTTGGCAATAGTCTGTCTCTCCCCATATAAATGTATCTACACGTCATATGTTTCTAGTAACATTGTTGCTCAATGCCAGGACTGCAAGGGCATCACCAGACAATAAATATGACTGAGTGAAAGTTAACAGTTGGTATGCTTCTACAAAATATTTTACAATCCATTTCCTACACAGGTACAGCCATAATGAACATTATATGGTGCATATCATCACCAATCATTGTTTCTTCATATTCTATTGCTTTTCTATGTACAATAAAACATTGCATATTTATTTATTCTGAGTGCTTTCATTTCTATAAAACCACATTTAACTGCCTGCAGGTGACGAGATGTACCGGTCAGAACACAATGGCTTTAATTTATTTCTCCTGTAAATCTATCCCCAACTAGATCATTCTAGAAAGCAGAAATCAGATAACATACTGACGAACCCAAAGTACACCAGTCTCAATGCTAGTATATTTTTAGTTTTTTATGCTTTTTTAAGTTCATAAAATGACCTTCACCACCTATCCACTGATCACTGTTGCAGGTTGGCTTCGGTAACCTCTAATGAGAAGTTATATCCGACCACACATACATACATATATACATAATGCCTATTTAAATAAAGGGTCAGCCATACAATACATTGATTTCCTGAGTTTCTCCGAACAGGGGGTTTGCTATTTTAGAGGTTCTTCACTTTGGCTTATAGAGAGAGAAGAACTTGGATATTTCCCTTGGCAAAGGTAAAATGGAGAAGAACTTGAAATATGTATAGCTTACAAAGACACATATTTGGATAAAATCCCAGAATATCTAGACCAGATTTTCCGTGACACATTTTTTGATCCATCAATGCTATGTATTCTGGCCATCTTCTTCGTGAGGACCACTACCCAGTTGGAGGCCATTTTTCAATGCAGTTTTGAAATCCCTTATCCAGACTAGATTATAAACATTTATATTAAAGACCTCAAATGACTCTCTTCTAGATCAATTAAAGTGTGTGCATGAAGACATTTGTACAAGGATCCCATAGAAAAGTTTATAGGTATCAAGTGTTAGGCTATGTTCAAATGTAGTGTATGTGCTGCAGATCTTATGCTTGGCAAATCAATATAAATAAGTAGTTTACCACAGCATAATACCTGCGGCATAAAATCTTTTATAATAGACTTAGAGGCTGGCACTAGAGATCAACACAACTTTAGTGTATTCAAGTCCAATCGTTCGGCATTTGAACAGCGGTGCATAAAGAAGTTTGGTGCAGCCCTACAGAGCCCAGGAAACCATGGATACAGCCTATGGCTATGTTCACACAATGTATATTTTCGTAAAATCACGACCATTGTACAACGGGCGTGATTATTACGAAAATATACGTTCCAATACTGTGTATGGGATCCCGGCTGGAGCATATGCACATAGTATACGCTCCGTCCGGGATCCCTCACGGGGCCGCAAACAACTGACATGACATTTTTCTGCGGCTGATATTCATTGAATAGTGGCCGCAGAAAACCCTGTCAGTGCACACTGTGGAGCGAGCAGCTCCGGCCGCAAGCTCCACAGTGTGCTGTGGGGAGTTTTGATGCGGGTGCCCACGGATGCGCCCTGCAGCCGAAAAGATCTTCCGTCCGGGACTGCAGTACTGGCCACGATTATCTTTTCAGAGACCGGCCGGTCTCTTACGCTATGTGAACATAGCCTATGACTGTATCCATGTTTTTGTGGACTCCCAGGGCCTCACTCATCTTTTTCAGATGCCGGTATTCAAATGCTCATTTGATTTGCGCTCATCTCTAGTTGGCACAATTTAGAAAAGTTTACATAATTCTGTACAGTCAAGGTTATCCTTATTAGGCCATGAGTCTATCCATCTGTGTAAAAGGACCCTTACAGACGGAAGCAACATAGTAAGTATTTTCCTCATAAAAAAAAACTTGTGCATTGCTATTATGCGAGACCCCAGTCTTGGCCGTGGTGATGCTACGTTTTGAAAGTCTTTTTTTTAATTATATGGTAACCACAGCTACAGTTTCTTCTACAAAGCACAACTTTTCATGCCATTAGGCTCCGTTCACACTGCGGAAAACAGGCGGAAATTCCAAGCGGAATCCCCGCCGCGGACTCCAATCGGAATTCCACCGGCCTCAGTGTCTGAATAATAAATGTAGGGTGCCCCCGCTCCGCCTGTTTTCCGTATTTGAATCGGCTCTTGTAGTATCAATTATAGTCCAATTGGACATGGCTATCAGAACTATTCTTGTAGGAACATAATTGTTGATAAGCAGTGGCTAGCCATTTCATGCCGATGACAGGATATGCTGTATAAATCCTGGCGGTACACTGTTTGTTCCAGAAACAGAGTTTCTCTGGGAGCACCATTGACTCTTTGGCACGCGCCTGAACAGACAGCTCACCAACAGGATTTTCACAGCGTATCCTGTCGCCAGCATAAAAGAATAGGCAGCGTGGTTGATGAAGATCAATGATAATAAACCATGGTGTTATTGCTTTCTGTTTATTTGCTACTAGACAATTGTCATTTTGAATGCACAAAAACTAGACCAGTATAAATGGATCTAACCCCACTACATGACCGTTTCTTGTCTATATCCTTCTGCACAATGTTCACTAATCATTCAAGATCACATAATCTAAACAATGACTTATGAACTCCTTTGACAGAAGTTTTTTTTTCCATATAAACACTAAGAAGAACTACATCCAGTGTCCTAAAAGCCTATCATTTCGCGAGACAGAATGGCCTTGTCTCACATCTCACTCCTCTGCCTTTGCCGTCATAGACGTACCCTCATGATACTTCATTACATGAGGACTATTTAGCTCTAGTTGAACAGGAGTGTTTTTTTTTTCTTTTTTTGCTAGATGTATTTGGAGAGTTTCTCATAAAACTTTACAGAGTTCAGTCTGTATCTGATGATGCTTAAAGGTCTCAGCCATAAACCAATGCTGATGAAAGCATTTCTTATTGGCCTGAAATAATTACTGGCTCAACCTGCCTAACAAAAAGTAAATCTGCATTACACCCCTTGAGAAAACACATTTCAGAAAAACACACACTTTTATTAGGCAAACAGACAGGCACTGCTAGATAAAAGCATTTGCTGAAAGCTTTGACCTCTTTGAGGAGGTCTGCCTGAACTTGTAGAGGGCTGTGCGATGTAGCGACACTCTTTATCAAATGATTCATTCATCCCACAGGTTGTCTATATGTCAGAGTTCAGGAGGAGTTTTTTTTAGAGACTTGTAGACTGTCAGTTCTTACCGCTGAAGTTCTCTAGTCTTGATGCTACACATAAACACCTATAAAACACATGGGATTGAAATGCTGCGGATTCTTCCGAAACACAAAATCTGATAAGCAATTGTTTAACCCACAGTAGGTCCCAATATCTGTTATTGAGTGGGCATAGATTTGTTGGGGATTTTTCTCCTAATTCGAATGAAGAAGTACAAGAAAGTATACAGTAAATCATATCAACCGAAATCTACAAGCCAAGATCTCAATGATTTGGTATGGATTTGTCTTACAGATTTCACTGTGGATTGTTTGTGGATTTACTGTGCAATTTTTTTCATGGCAATTTTACCCTGTATGCTAGATTGGCGTTCACTGACCGAGCTTATTACACAGCTTGATAATTGTGGGGGAAGGTCTGCACATAGATCATTAGCGATGTCCATGCAGCCCTTGCTTTAAAAGAGGTACTTCGCATTGGTATAAAGAGAAAAAAGATGTTATACTTACCTCTCCACACTCCCCACTGTCCTCCTGTCGTGTTTCTGAGTCCCCTGCTGACCACAGCCACCGCCAACAGAGACTAACTAGTTTCTGCAGTGACAGCCTGCTCAGCCAATCACTGGCCACGGTGCTTTCCTGTCTGGGTCAGTAATTGGCTGAGTGGACTGTAACTGTAGAGAAGGGTTTGGAAGTGATCAGCAGGGGACCCAGAGACTGGAGGAGACTGTGGGAGTATGGAGAGGTAAGTATAACATCTTTGTTATTTTCTATATACCTATTCCGTTATACCCCATTAATCAGATGTCAACTACCCAGCACCACTTTGATCAGCACTTTGGAGAAGCCGCGTGTTTATGCAACCTCTGCAGTCTCTGCAGTTTACCTGCACTTGCCTTGCAATCCCTGTACTTTTAGTATTGCTTTTGGAAGGAACTGTAGGGTTGTCCTCTTCACTTGAATAAACTGGACAATGTTCAAATGAATGCAGCGGCCCCATCAAACAGCTGTTTGGTGAGAGTGCACCTTCACAATCTAATATTCATGGCGATTTTTCAGGCTAGATATCATCTTTCGTACATATTTATAACTCATTATTGGTGAGGAACTGATGATATCTCTATATTTTTCTTTCATTTATAATTGCTAAGACCTTTGGCAAGTAATATATCGCATTTTACCCATATTATATGTAGTGAGTATCTGCCATATCCTAATTGTTTCTGCTACCGTGAAGACTGTGGTTTCCTCCTACCACTGGAAGATTAATTGAGCTTCTAATATTTATCTAGGCAATCATGTGATGTAAAATCAACTAATTGACTTGTTGATATGAATATTAAATTGGCTTTTAATTAACCCTCAAGGCTGCATACATTATGGAGCATGATTAATGCATGCACTATTTATATTGCTAATTTGTTTCTCATAAACCAGTAATGCAGTTACATAATCACTGCCCTTACTTCCTACCTCTGTTACTTATACCATTTATAACCTCCTAGTGAAGTTATTTAACCAGTCAACAATGAAGCCAAGGTATTGTTCAGGTTTAACAATAATACTGCAGTACGGTTATGTCAATATTGAGTCATACCCCTCCCCTAATATTGCAATAGTCCAGATGGATTTATGTGTAATGGGTTACACCTGTCATACTAGCTTGCTTTTAGTTGCTATAGGCTAAACATTCATGTCTTCATCCAGTTGGGATAAGGACATGCACATTGGCAGTGTTTTGTGGGTGGAAAAAAAACCCAGCTCCATTTTACAACGCACACATATTTTTTTGCAGATTAATAGCCCTATTTCACGAAACGATTATCGTTCATAGACTCGCTCCAACGACCGCTCGTTAACGAGCACTT
Organism: Dendropsophus ebraccatus; assembly: GCF_027789765.1. Lineage (NCBI taxonomy): Eukaryota > Metazoa > Chordata > Amphibia > Anura > Hylidae > Dendropsophus > Dendropsophus ebraccatus. The sequence continues at coordinate 173,304,344 of NC_091455.1, forward strand.
AACAATTTTTTTAAGCGAACGATAACACATAATACGTGTGGGAACGTGAACGATATCTGTAGTGTAACAATTTTTTTGCGGTCGTTACATCGTTACATGGTCGTTTAAAACATGGGAAAATGTAGGTAGACATTTTAAAAACGACTGAAAGATTTTTTATTCAATGAAAACATTAGCAAATTATTGTTGAAAGACCAACAATTTTTTTTCGACATGTTGAAAAAAAATAGTGAAGGTACGCTCGTTTACAGCTATTCCACAGAACAAATATCGTTAACGAGCGCTCGTTTGAACGATTTTATGAACGATAATCGTTCAAAAAAGTTCTGTGGAATAGGGCTTTAAGCACGAACACTATGGGGGACATTTATTAAGTCCGGCGTTTTTGACGCCGGACTTAAAAATGTCCCCGCATCTCCGGCGCTACGGGGATTTATGTAGAGGCGGACTGCCTCTACATAAATCCCGTGCGCTCCGGTGCGCATGTCTGAAAACCTACGCCAGCTGAGGACTGGAGTAGGTTTTCGGCGTATCTTTTGGCGGAACGGATGGTGAATCGCGCGGGCTCTGAGTCTGCGCCCTCTGTTCCGCCCCCTTCACACACCCTCCCCGCCCCCCGGTGTACTCGGTTGAAAGTGCCGGTTTTGTGCGAATAAAATATGCGCAAATCGGCACTTTCCGCCGAAAAACATCCGTACGCCGGATGATACATGTCCCCCTATGTGTCTCACATTTACATTCAATACAAAAATGTCTTTGACCCTCTATGATAATTAACCTGTGGATAGGCAGTCCCCCGTATAGAAAGTGTGCCCCACAGTAGGCATTAGTTATCCCTTGTGTCATTAAAAAAAAAAAAAAAAAATTTAAAAAGCCATACTCACCTGACTCTGCAATCTTCTCTCCCTGCTTTGCCCTCCCTCCCTCACTGCTTCGGTGGCACATGAGTGAGGTCATTTGTGCACTGAGGGAGGGAGTTGCCTCTTGTGCTGTATACGGCCACAAGAGTGAATGGCAAGGTGGGGAGCCAATGGCTCCTCACCCTGACAATCACAGTGCCGGATTTAACTGCAAGCGCTCACCAGTAGTGCTTACAGTTAAAAAGACATTTGCAGCACCCAGAAGGCCTGCCTGACCGCTGAGATACTGAAAATGATGCAAGCTCAGGAGCCCTTTCTATTGTAGAAGCCGACCTCCGGGCACCAGGCCCTATAGTGGTGGCATGATCTGCCTTAATGGCAGCTATGCCACTGCTTGTATGACTTAACTTGTTCTATTACCAAATGCCTACACAACATATGCATAAATACTGCACACACCATATGGGTGATATTTTCCCCTGTCAGTTTATTTCAGTTCCTACAACCATTTGACCCATTGTGCATTGATATTTTTCGGCGCCGATGTCTATTTTGTTCCTTGTACTCTCACTTTTGTAGTTTTGCAAATAGGAGCGCATAGAACCAGTCAGGCTATCATCATCATCAAGTGATCATCCTACGCTGGGGATGAAACAATTTGAACTACCTCCTCTCCCAAACACTGGTCAAAACAGGCCTTAGGTGGATAGAGGATCCAGGTAGATGAAAAAATTGTAAAAATGTATTAATAATATGTAATAAAATATAATGCAAAATAACACGATTTGAGGCCAAACTGGTGTTGATCAAGTTTAGTGTAGTGTAGACATAGCTAAAAAGGTCAAAGTAGACCCAGCATTCTAATAGTTTAGAGACAAAGTAGCGATTAGAAACTGGTTGATAGTTTTCTGTGCGTGAAAGGTCCAGAGTAGAGATGAGCGAACCGGATTCTGGTTCGAGTTGATCTGAACCCGAACGTTCGGCATTTGATTAGTGGGGGCTGCTGAACTTGGATAAAGCTCTAAGGTTGTCTATAAAACATGGATACAGCCAATGACTATCTATGTGACATGTCAAATGTTTTTCTAAATGACGCAGACTTTGCTTTAGTTAAGTGACTAGAGACAGCTGGGGATAGAGACTGGATGAGGGTGAGGGGACAGGATTGCAAATGTGGAAGCCTAGAGAAGAAAGAAGCCCTCAGTAATTTCTTGGCAGATATTGTCAATTTTAACATTGAAGTAAGTGGACATTTGGACCACATTGTCCACTGCAACATTTATTTTTCCAGCAGCACTGGCTGCAATGGCTGTGGCTACCTGTAGAAAGCAGAGGAAAGCCGTTCTCTGAGAGCCACCGGCACTTTGTTCTAGTAGTGTGCAGGGGTCATAGTGAAATGTCACCATTGTCTATGATGAGACAACTTTTATGAGACGTCAGTAATGTGACACAGACTGGTTTCTAAGGATGTGTTGATTGTAGTGAGTAGACATTGTCACAGCAACCAGACTATCTAAAATCTCTCAACTATTCAGCTCTGGACTGGGTTTGTACTTACAGAAAGCGGAACTTGGTAGCAGTTAAGCCATGACAGCCCTAAACTAAAGGTGAAACACTGGATAAAAATAAAAAAAAGAATTGGGGATATTGATAGACAATAAACTCAACTAAAGGCAAATATATTTATGTGATGAATATAGGAGGCAAAGATACTCATGACTCATCATCAGGGCCGGATTAAGGTTGGTGGAGGCCCTGGGCAACAATTTTGTTGGGGGCTCCCCCATTTTCTTCCCCCACAAATAAACCATACAGCAATCTATACAGGAGGCTGATTACTGTAGGGGACTAAGCACCTACCTCTCCTCACTCCTGGCTGTATGGCTTAGCATCCTCCTCTGTTCTGCATATGATGGTCCCTAGAGGCTGCAGTCCAGAGGAAGATGCCAGGCCCTAGAGACAGGATGGGGGAGGGGTGAGCATCGCGGTGTGTTCCCACTTAATTCAATGCGAGAACACAGCACTTTAGAACTTTCTGTGCTCTCTTGCCCACTGTGTTAGCCACCACAGCTAGCATATGCACTTGTGAATCGCTGAAGGAACCTGGACTTGCAAGTCTAGGTCCCAACCATATAAACTACCTGAAGCAGTAAAGAACAGAAAGTACTTAAAGGGGTAGTGCGGCGGTAAAGAATTATTCACAGAATAACACACATTACAAAGTTATACAACTTTGTAATGTATGTTATGTCTTTGAATGGCCCCCTTCCCCGTGTCCCACCACCCCCACCCGTGTACCCGGAAGTGTGGTGCGCTATACATACCTGTCACGTGCCGACTCGTCTCCGATCTTCAGTCAGCGATGTCAACTTCGGACGACCGGGCCGAATCCCTCCGAGCGTCCTGATTTCCGGCCGCCCTCTTCAGCGTCATCAGATGCTCAGCCGCGATTGGCTGAGCACAGTTATGCTCAGCCAATCGCGGCTGAGCAGCCTATGACACGGCAGAAGGCGGCCGGCACTCAGGATGGACGGAGGGATTCGGCCAAAGACGACATCGCTGACTGAAGATCGGAGACGAGTCGGCATGTGACAGGTATGTATAGCGCACCACACTTCCGGGTACACGTGCGGGGGTGGTGGGACACGGGGAAGGGGGCCATTCACAGACATAACATACATTACAAAGTTGTATAACTTTGTAATGTGTGTTATTCTGTGAATAATTGTTTACCGCCACACTACCCCTTTAAAGGCTGTGTATAATCTATAGCGGATATACTACATGTGAATATACCCTAAGGATCATGGCATATATAGCTGCACACAGGCTACATGTCATATGCTGCACACAGGCTATACAGTATATATCTTATGCTGCACACAGGCTATATATACACCATATGCTGCACACAGGCTATATATACACCATATGCTGCACACAGACTATATACCATAAACTGCACACAGGCTATACACCATACACTGCACACAGGCTATATGTCATATGCTTCACACAGGCTATATATCATACACAGCACATAGATTACATGTCATATACTGCACACAGGCTATATACCATACACTGCACACAGGCTATATACCATACACTGCACACAGGCTATATGCCATACACTGCACACAGGCTATGTATCATACACTGCACACAAACTATATACCATACACTGCATGCAGGCTATATATCATAGGCTGCACACAGACTATATATAATACACTGCACACAGGCTACATGTCATATGCTGCACACAGGCTATATATATATATATATATATATATATATATATACCTCTACTCTGATATATGCCCCTATAGTATATACCCCTGCTCTGATATATGTCCCCATAGTATATGCCCTCGGCTCTGACATATGCCCCCTGCTCTGATATATGCCCATATAGTATATACCCCTGCTCTGATATATGCCTCTATAGTATATATCCCTGCTCTGATATATGCCTCTATAGTATATACTCCTACTAAACAAAACCTCATACTCACCTGATTTGGGCAGATGACAGGTCTTCTCTCTTCTGGCTCTTCTCTGTTCCTTCAGCCTGTCAGCCACTGTGACAGATGCTCCAGCATGCTCCATGATGTCACATCCCTGCTGGAGAGATCAGGTTTCCTTGCTAAGGTCCCACGCAGTCCTCTCCTCAGTGAGGGGGAGGGGCAAGGGGGAGTGAGGACCTCGGCAGGATACAGGCACCCGGAAGCTTGACAGGAAGAATCCATTCAAAGACCCACCAGGGGGGAGTCTGAGCCTGCCGGGAGTGAGATGCTTATACAGGATTAACCCCAAACCTCCCTCCCTCCCTGGACAGCATGCAGTGTGGCCAGTGCTGTTTCCAGGTAGGGTTTCCACATGCTTTTTGCTCATGGGACTGGCTCCCAGACACCACTTCCGGGTTTGGGCTGGTGGAGGCCCCCTAGTGGTGGAGGCCCCTTGGCACGTGCCCCTTGTGCCCTCCCTTTAATCCGGCCCTGCTCATCATGACTCAAGAACATCACATTTCTCATCACAAATCACAATCAGAAATGGATAGACAGCATAACCAAGACCGGTTATCCAAATTTTTGCTTTTCAGTATGGAAGAAAGATGTCTAATGTCTGATAATAATGTACAAATATATGTATGGACAGTCCAGAGAATATTCTAGTGATCTTTCTACACCTATATTTCTACAATGACAGGTGTGCATCTTATGCCTCAGAAGGTTTTACCATCAGCATTGATTGGGATTCTTTATTGTAAGCGCAGTAAGACCATGGAACTCTCAGACACATGTTGTGATGGTTGGTTTATTAAACAAGTTCAAGAGGGGCCTTGATACTTTTTTCTTAATTGTTATAGTAAAAGTTAAGGTGCTAAATTTCGGGAATTACTGCTGATTCAGGGATTTATTTGACATATGTGAAGACTGAAAATCATTTTTCCCCAATATGAGACAATTTTTATTGTTGTCTTTCTTTGAACCTGTCTCTTTTCTTAACCTTATTAACTATGAACACAGTGGTGTAGCTGCCATGGAGGCAGACCAAGCAACTGCTATGGGGTCTGTGGGGCAGAGGTGCCCAACCCCCATCGGCAAAACATGTGGTCTGCCTCCATAGTACTAGTGGGTGGCCCTGCCCACTTGCCAGCTCACTCACCAACAACACCCAACACCCCCAGACAGAGTCAGTGTCAGTGGCTGCCTGCACCTAGCACCCGTGCCACTCCCCAGACAGTGACAGGGTCACACTGGCACCATTGGCCGTCTGCACCTCTCCACCTCGGACAGTGACAGGGTACCATCGACAGCCTGCACCTGCATGTGAGTATGTGCATGGGTGAGTGGGGGTTCATAGGGGCCCCTTAGGAAGAAACTGCATGGGGCCCCATAAATCCTAGCTACACCCCTGTATGAACCGATTGTAAAAGATGGAGATACTTATGGACCCCCAAAACGGAATCAAAGAATAGACAAGATAAAACACTGCATCAGGATGAAATCTGGATTTATCACTCATGTTTACAAAATCAATGGCACCATCCTCGCTTTATCTGCCCTTACTAATGTCTGCACATTTATTGTTTCTCTTTTATTTGTACACATAAAGTTTTGACATTTCTTCCACTTTCTAGCTACATTATACTGTAATAACCTTGGTCAGCAAATTATAGGATGTCCTTGCAGAATAAGTTCATTTACTTTTTCTTACATTGTACAATTCCCAGAAGGAACTGTGTCACAATCTGCCCATTGTCTGTGGAGGAGACGTTCTCAGTGTAACTATTTATTGTGCTATTGCTTTCTTGATTTGATTTTTTTTTCTGTCCAATTTATCCAAAAATAATTCTTATGTTCCATTTAACCTCCAGTCACCGCGATTTGTGCATTAAAGGAGGATGAAGCCAGCGTCTCAGTCCTTCATGATGATATTATCCCAAACATTTCATTGCCTTACTATATCTCTATATGTGTCTGATTTCATAATGACAGAAGCAAATCAATAGGCTTCTAAGGGAGAATAGCTGTGTAAGTACATCAGCCCACAGAGCCTGTATGGTAGCATATGGAAGATGAGCGGCTTCACACAAAGCAGCTGTTCCACCTCCATGCTCTGCCATATAGGCTCCCTGTATGATCCCTTAAAGGGGATGGAACATAATGATGATTGTTACTATGGCAAAACCCCTGGGTATCATATAAATAAATATAAAAGTTTGGGAGGGCCCAATACCAATCTAAAGTTTACTAAGTTAAAGTCTATAAAAGGAGCTTCACTTCCTTTTCCTAAGATGTACATTTCTTACAAAGTTTTCTACCGGCAGCTTCTCCCTTTTCCCCATTAATAAAAAGAGCTTAGTTAATACACAGTTTTGGACCATTTCTTGGAACCAAAAACTGCTGTTTTACCTCTTAAACACTGCCCTAAAATTACCATTTTGTTCTCCATTTAATTCTCTTTTTAATGGGAAAATGGCTCTTTTCTTCATTCCCCTGTAATTTAATGATCATAAATGCTACAGCTGTAAAGTGATGTGTAAGGAACTTCTTCTGCGCTCTACACGTACATTTTGGCATGTTATTTGGGTCATACTTTAGGACCTAAACATCCCAACAACATCTTCTTTACAAAGAGCTATTAAAGAGCTATAGCTTTAAAGGGGTTGTCAAGCAAAAATCTTTTTCTTTCAAATCAACTGGTGTCAAAAAGTTATATAGTTTTGTAATTTACTTATATTAAAAAATCTTAATTCTTCCCACACTTATTAGCTGCTGTATGTCATGCAGGAAATGTTTTATTTTCAGCCGGACACAGTGCTCTCTGCTGACATCTCTGGCCAAGACAGGAACTGTCCAGAGCAGGAGAGGTTTTATCTTTTATCTATGAAGTTGAGCCCCACAATAATGACTTTATCCAATATTATCTTACATGGGATATACTGTTTTTTGTCCAGATGGGATTGGCAGTATCGGCGCTGATTCTTTCCGTTTAGCATCATTTAAGTGTGTTACTGTATCATTTTTGTGAAGACGCTGCAGTACTGCATTGACACTCCAACATGTGTGAACATAGCTCTAATTTAATTGCAGAGTTTTGCACATGTAAAGTTTCAGCAGCTGCTTCTGGCCGGTCAGAGATGGTGAATCACTCAGGGGATTGGGGGATCCAGCCAAGCCTCCTGTGACATCACGCCCTGCCTCCTGTCTGCATCATCAGCCTGATCTCAGCAAACACACACAATGTGAGACAGAGGCATGGTATATTTGTCTCCTAAGGTGGGAGAGCAGCGGGAGCAGGAGACAATGTGAATTGGCACAGAGGCCATATTTCTTTACTTCCTGGATGTCAATAAGCCACCAGTGGGGCAGAACCGTACAGGTATGGTAATACATTATATAGACACATCTATAGAACTTTTATTGTACTTTTAATAGAAAACAAGTTTTCCTTATGTGGAGTTCCCCTTTAAGAACTTTGTATTGGACTTAGGCTGCATTCCCACGTTCCGTGATCCTGACGGATCACGGACGTGGAATGCATGTAGCGGAGTCCCCCCAAGCCCGGACAGCATCTGTAATTAGATGCTGGGAGCGGGGGAGACTGTATTCATAAGCGCCGCGCTGTAGTAACAGCACCGCGCAGCTGATTCATTACAGCGCGGCGCTTATGAATACAGTCTCCCCCGCTCCCAGCATCTAATTACAGATTCTGTCAGGATCACCGAACGTGGGAATGCAGCCTAACTCCTGTAAAACTAGGAGTTTATCTAATACACACATATCATGACATGCATATCCTTTTATTATACTTTTACTTTCTTTGTTTGCTACACCAGAAGATTTAACTTATCAATACTGATACAAAATACCCGCATAAAATACTGCAATGGCCATTAGATGTCATTGGACTATTGGACCTATGTTTGGGGCATATTGTATCACATGATGTATTATGAAGGGATTTTCTTTTAAAAGTATTGCTCTTAGTGTCCTCATGTAGCAGTATAGCATATTGGGTAATGATGTGCTGTTATACAGGGTTTACATGCATTATAATCCTATTTATCTTGAATTTGGGTATAGACAGAGGCTGTGTATGGAATTTCATATGTGTTGCAGCATTTTCCAGATCATCAAGTTTTATAAATATTGCCACATAGTCCTTAAGGGGTTGGCCATTTTATAGTAAAATTGTTCAGTGTACAGTATTCGTCAATGTAAGCTGACTTATAGAGCTAAAATCAGACTCCCCTCCTCCAGGCTGTGCTCTACTACTCTGTGGTGACTCTACCCATAAGCATACCTCCCAACTTTTGCTCGGAGGAAAGAGGGACAGTCACGGCAATGTGCCACGCCCCTATGGCCACGCCCCCATAGCCACGCCCGCATTACCTATTACCATTATATAGGAAACAAATATTCCCACCAGATCTTCACCACATAGTGACTTATCCCACCTTATACTATTACTGCATAACATCCACTATACACTAGAGCAGTTCTCTCCCTCAGCACTGACCATATAGCGGTAGATTAGACTGTACACCTGCAGACCTTATAGGTGATTATAGTGCAGGTATTCAGTGACTCACAAGGGACGTCTTCTCTTGTTGATCACTTTTGTGTTTTTTCGCCATCATGCACGGCCATCTTGAAAACCTCTCCGGCCATCTGCGAGACAAACATTTTAGGCTCCTGTCTCCAGTATCATCCTCATCTGCTTCACAGTAACTCTCTGTGCCCCATATGGTACAAGCCCCTCTGTGCCCCCATATGGTACAGACCCCTCTGTGCCTCCATATCTCATTGTAGTAACCCCCATCTCCCCATAGAACACAATATAGTAACCCACCTCCCCCTAGGACAGTGCTTCTCAAACTTTTTATACTGGAGCCTCACCCAACAGACCAAGGCACTGCCTGGGCCTCACCACATTTACTAAGAGGGTGCCTGGGCCTCACCATCTGTGGTGAAAGTCCATTTAAAACCTGTAAATATTGCTAGAGCTACCTTTCACCCATCTCCCAAGCTCTATATACTAATAAAGCAAGCACTAAAAAATGAATAACGTTGCTAAAATGGAGAATTCTGCAAACTGCAAAATGACTGTGTAGATTATAGTAACTTTTGTGAAAACTGGCTCCTCAGCTGGGCCTCACCAACAACTAGGGGGCACCTCTCTGGAGAGGCCCGCCTCACAGTTTGAGAAGCACTGCCCTAGGACACACTGTAGTAACCCCCCTCCCTCAATTAATCCCACTGTAGTAATCCCCCCTCCCCCAGTTAATTCTATTGTAGTAATCCCCCTCCCCAGTTAATCCCACTGTAGTATACCCCTCCTCAATTAATCCCAATGTAGTAATCCCCCTCTCCAGTTAATCCCCCTGTAGTAATCCCCCTCCCCAGTTAATTCTATTGCAGTAATCCCCCTCCCCAGTTAATCCTATTGTAGTAACCCGCCTCCCCAGTTAATCCTATTGTAGTATTCCCCCCTCCCCAGTTAATCCTAATGTAGTAATCCCCCTCCCCAGTTAATCCTATTGTAGTAACCCCCCCTCCCCCAGTTAATCCTATGGTAGTAATCCCCCTCCCCAGTTAATCCCACTGTATTATTCCCCCCTCCCCAGTTAATACTATGGTAGTAATCCCCCTCCCCAGTTAATCCCACTGTGGTATTCCCCCCTCCCCCAGTTAATCCTATGGTAGTAATCCCCCCTCCCCAGTTAATCCCACTGTAGTATTCCCCCCTCCCCAGTTAATCCTATGGTAGTAATCCCCCTCCCCAGTTAATCCTATGGTAGTAATCCCCCTCCCCGGTTAATCCTATTGTAGTAATCCCCCTCCCCAGTTAATCCTATAGTAGTAATCCTCCTCCCCAGTTAATCCCACTGTAGTATCCCCCTCCCCAGTTAATCCTATGGTAGTAATCCCCCTCCCCCAGTTAATTCTATAGTAGTAAACCCCCTCCCCAGTTAATTCTTTTGTAGTATTCCCCCCTCCCCAGTTAATCATAATGTTGTAATCCCCCTCCCCAGTTAATCCTATTGTAGTAACCCCCCTCCCCCAGTTAATCCTATGGTAGTAATCCCCCTCCCCAGTAAATCCCACTGTATTATTCCCCCCTCCCCAGTTAATCCTATGGTAGTAATCCCCCTCCCCAGTTAATCCTACTGTGGTATTCCCCCCTCCCCCAGTTAATCCTATGGTAGTAATCCCCCTCCCCAGTTAATCCCACTGTAGTATTCCCCCCTCCCCAGTTAATCCTATGGTAGTAATCCCCTCCCCAGTTAATCCTATGGTAGTAATCCCCCTCCCCGGTTAATCCCACTGTAGTATCCCCCTCCCCAGTTAATCCTATGGTAGTAATCCCCCTCCCCCAGTTAATTCTATAGTAGTAAACCCCCTCCCTAGTTAATTCTTTTGTAGTAACCCCCCTCCCCAGTTAATCCTATTGTAGTAATCCCCCTCCCCAGTTAATCCTATTGTAGTATCCCCCTCCCCCAGTTAATCCCATTGTAGTAATCCCCCTCCCCAGTTAATCCTATAGTAGTAACCCCCCTCCCCAGTTAATCCCATTGTAGTAATACCAGTTCACCCCACTGCAGACCCATCCCTGACAGAAAATAATAAAAACTACATATACTCACCTAGTCAGGAGCAGTCAGATCCCAGCTGGCTGTCTGTCTTCTCCCAGCTGGTCACAGGTCAGGGACACTGCAGGAGAGGAGCAGGCAGCCTGACACACAGCCCCTGCCCCCGCAGCTCCTGCTCCAACCCCGCGGTATCTGCTTTCCTCTTCTCTCAGACCTGTCCCTGACCTGTGACGTCACCAGCAGCCGCGGCAGCAGACAGGAGATAACAGGAGAGAAGAGGAAAGCAGGTACCGCGCGGGGCTGGAGCAGAGAGCTTCCGGGGCAGCAGCTGAGCTGTGTGTGAGGCTGTCTGCTCCACAAGCTCCTTGCTTATGCAAACCGCGTCCCTGAAGCCACCTGACACTGTCAGCAGCCGCAGGAGCCGCTCACACTGTCAGATGGCTTCAGTGATGCGTGCGGGACACAGGGGAACCTTCCCGGGACAGCGGGATATCACCCCCAAATCGGGACTGTCCTGCTGAAACCGGGACGATTGGGAGGTATGCATAAGATGGCCGACATGAAGAAGCATGTGACCATGCCCCGCCCTCTCTGTCCTCCATATTCAGGCTCAGTGTTGGACACTGGGGGACAGGCCATGGTCACATGCTTCTCCATGTCAGCCATCTTATTGACAGACTCACCACAGAGCAGGGCAGCTAAACCTGGAGGAGGGGAGTCTGATTTTAGCTTTATGAGTTACACAGGGAGCTGCTGTCAGTAAGTGCAAAGAATACACTTACTGCATTTTCCAGCCTAGAAGACAACTTTTCAGATGCTCAGCTGCTCGGGAGAGCTTTGGGGACCTCCGGTGCAGACAATGCCTGCGCCGGTAACAGGACAGGAGATGCGTGGCTGCCGGGAACGGGTCACATGTGGGTTTTTTTTCTTTAGCTGTAGTTAAAGGGGTAGTGCGGAGGTAAACAATTATTCAAAGAATAACACACATTACAAAGTTATACAACTTTGTAATGTATGTTATGTCTGTGAATGGCCCCCTTCTCCGTCTCCAATCTTCAGTCAGCGATGTCGTCTTCGGATGGCCGGGCCGAATCCCTCCGAGCGTCCTGAGTGCCGGCCGCCCTCTTCAGCGTCATCGGCTGCTCAGCCGCGATTGGCTGAGCACAGTTATGCTCAGCCAATCACGGCTGAGCTGCCGATGACGCGGCAGAGGGCAGCCAGCACTCAGGACGGACGGAGGGATTCGGCCGAAGACGACATCGCTGTTTGAAGATCGGGGACGAGTCGGCGCGTGACAGGTATGTATAGCGCACCACACTTCCGGGTACACGGGTGGGGGTGGTGGGACACAGGGAAGGGGGGCCATTCACAGACATAACATACATTACAAAGTTGTATAACTTTGTAATGTGTGTTATTCTGTGAATAATTGTTTACCGCCGCACTACCCCTTTAACCCCTGCCTGACCGCAGCAGGGCTCCAGCTAGTAAACCCTGCTGCAGTCAGGCAGGGGTTAACATTTCCCAGCATATGAGGCAAACCCCTGACAATCTCCTTAAAAGTCAGGGGTCGTCTTGTACACCGGAAAATACAGTACCAACACTGTACACTAAACAGTTTTACTTTAAAGTGGCCAACCCCTTTAATGGAATTAAAATGAAGACCAAAAATCATCCCAGAATAATGATATATATCACACACCATTTTTCGGAGTTAGATTTTTTTGACATCTGTACTGAAAATGCACTTCTGGTTTTGGCCAACAATAATATTTTTAAAAAATAAGTGTTCTCTTGTAGTACTGTATATGATTATAAAGATATGTACATACAGAACAGGAGCCTGCGACATGGGATTTTATAGAAACATAAAAAATTTTGAAAACTAATCAGCAGTTGCTGCTGGACCAAGGCAGTAGGCGAGTTTATGGTGTATTATTGATTCTTTATTTGTCTCATACATGTAGGGAACATAAATGGATGTGGGGGACAGGCTGACACTGATATTTCTAAATCAAGCCATATGGTTTATTTTACAATGAAGTACATCTCTATAATAGCAAACAATTCAGGGAATCATTGGTGATAAATAACCATGTTGAAAAATGCCTGTTCTACCCTACTGTTCTCCCTACATACCTGTATTTATTGGCTTATTTATATTTGGGCTATGTTCACACTATGTACATTTTATGACAAGAATGTCCGTGAGTATGTTAATTATTTCCAGCTGTTGTGTGTTGATTTCAATGCAATTTTCAGCAGTTGTTGTTTTGAGTGCCATATAACGGCCATCGTTTATACGTTGTGTGAACATAACCTAAATCTCATAAATTGGCCCAGATTTATTAAATTCTTATGGTCCTCATACACCTTCAATAACTGACAGCTGAACAATCGTCCGGCTGAACAATTGTCAATTATACCTCCCGCTCGCTGCCTGTCCACCTCATACAAAGGAGAATTCGCAATGGCCGAGCATTCCTGTGTTCTCTATGGGGAGGGGTAAGCCGCAGAGATAGCACTCTTACTTCAGCTTATCTCTCTTTTTGAACAAAGGGGCGATTCAGTGATTTCCCATCATGGCCAACCCCTATCAACACCGACATCATCTGTCACTGGTTGTGCAGGGCAGCCCCATACACATTAGATTGATGGCTGAGTAGTTTAAAGACATAGGGGAATTTTATCAAACATGGTGTAAAGTAGAACTGGATCAGTTGCCCCTAACAACCAATCAGATTCCACCTTTCATTTTCCAAAGAATCTATGAGGAATGAAAAGTGGAATCTGATTGGTTGCTAGGGGCCACTCAGCCAGTTCTACTTTACACCAGTTTGATAAATCTCCACCTATGGTCTAGACCAGTGCTTCTCAAACTGTTTCTACTGGAGCCTCATCCAACAGACCAAGGCAATGCCAGGGCCTCACCAGACTGACCAAGAGGATGCCTGGGCCTCACCATCTGTGGTTAAAGTCCATTTAAAAGCTGAAAATGATGCTAGAGCTACCTTTCTAAGCTCTATATACTAATAAAGCAAGTACAAAATAAATTAATAATGTTGTTAAAATGGAGATTTTTGTTAACAGCAAAAGGACTATGCAGATCAAAGTTACTTTTGTGAAAACTGGCTCCCCAGCTGGGCCTCACCAACAACTAGGGGGCGCCTCACTGGTGAGGCCCGCCTTACAATTTCAGAAGCACTGGTCTAGACAGTGCTTCTTAAACTTTTTCTACTGGAGCCTCACCCAACAGACCAAGGCAATGCTTGGGCCTTACCAGACTGACCAAGAGGAAGCCTGGGCCTCACTATCTGTGGTAAAAGTCCATTTAAAAGCTGAGAATAATGCTAGGGCTACCTTTCACCTGTTCTCCCAAGCTCTATATACCAATAAATTAAGTACAAAATAAATTAATAATGTTGTTAAAATGGAGATTTCTGCAAACAGCAAAAGGACTGTGTAGATCATAGTTATTTTGTGAAAACTGGCTCCTTAGCTGGGCCTCATTAATAGCTAGGGGGCGCCTCAGTGGTGAGGCCTGCCTTACAGTTTGAGAAGTACTGGTCTAGAGTCATCTTTTGGCTGTTTTACAGGCGTCTTTTTGGACAGCAGTCCTTTTGAAGCAAAAAATGCATCCATATTACGCAATTTACAGCTGTCATTTGCATAACATGCCTATATTTTTGCAGGAAAATAACTACTGTCTAACAAGGTGCCTGTAAGAGATAAGGTGCTGCCAAAGGAAAGCTAAGCATACCTGTTTATGGAGGAAAAATTGGGTTCCAACTAGGGATGGTCCGAATCTGCCAAGATTCGGGTTTGCATGAACCCGAACGCTCGGCATCAGATTCCCACTGTCTGCCCGCTCCGTGCAGCAGGTGGATACAGCGGGAGGACCGCCTGGAGGACTGGGATAAAGGCTATGGCTGTATCCCAGTTTTCCAGGCGGTCCTCCCGCTGTATCCACCCTCTCCACGGAGGGCACAGACAGCGGGAATCATTTCCGAGGGTTCGGGTTCGTACGAACCCGACCCGAACCAGGTTCAGACCATCCCTAGTTCCAACTGATTAGCCAAATGTGTTTAGCCAAATGTTATATCATATGTATGGATGGATTTTCTTCAACATCCAGATGAAAGAAAACTGCCCAGTGCCACCAACAATGCTTCTCCATGTTTTGGAGAAAACTGATGCAATATCACCCAGCCTTTTTTAAGGGTGCGTTCACACGTACAGGATCCGCAGCAGATCTGCAGCAGATTTAATGGCCCAGATTAGATTCAAAGCAAATCTGCAACTTCAAATCTGCTGCAGATCTGCTGCAGATCCTGTACGTGTGAACGCACCCTAAAATAATATTTTATAAACCTATGTTTCTGCAACCTCTTGGATAACACAGGGACCATGATGTCTGCCATAAAGCAAAAATAATCAGAACATCATGTGACCTTTTATTATTGAATATTGGCAATTATTTGTTATGTGAATATATAGTTATAGATTGGACTATTCAGTAAAAGAATTTTCCGCAGACTACATCTAAATGGAGCAGGAAAACCAAAATGAACATCCTGGATTTCTCATAGTGTTAGGGCATTATTTGGCACTATGCACCCATGGGCCTGTGCTTAGGGAAGCAGTGTTATAGAGGGCAACAGTTGAGTTTAAAAAAAACCCATTATAAATACTTTTGTGCGACCTACAGGAAGAAATCATTATTCCTCTTTGGCTGAATCCACATGGGTCAGAACTAGAGTTCAGACAAACCTGAGCGTGCAGCATTTGATTAGCTGTGGCTGCTGAAATTGCAAGCAACCCTAGGTTGTCCGGAAAAACAGTTTTCCAGGTTGCCTATAGGCCCTATTACATGAGCCGATGGTGAAAAGCAAGCGAGCGCCGACCTGTCAGATAAGCGCTCGCTTGCTACTCATTCCTTATTCACTGCCAGCGCTATTACATGTGCTGATGCGAGCAGGTAAGTGCGGGAGACTGCAGGAGCTGCGATCATCCCCGGTAATTAAATGCCACATGCTCAGGTCTTACCATAAGGTTCCACAGCCCTCTAACCAGTTCCATGGGGCTTTTTACCAAGACCATGCTCCTTTTTTGAGCACAATGAATTTAAAATTTTTGTATGTGTGCAATAGTAAATCTGGCCTTTTGTTTTTATTGATATTTCTATTGATCTATATTTTCTCCATGGCCTCAGAGCTGCCAATTACCTAAATGTTACCTACAGCTTTAATGTTGGGGGGCGTACAACTCTTGGTGACAGCTTTTCCTTTCGGTTTTTATGCCAAAGCCAGAATTAAAATCAAAAGGAATGGGAAATATAAAGGAGGACTTCTTCCACTGCTGGATCCAATTCTAAATCTTGCTAAAAAAAAAAAGCAGAAGCTGTGTGTGTGCCCCCTCTAACCATTGCCTCCTAGCTATATATAGCAGACAGTTTCACACATTACGGGCCTATTTTTTGGGGACAAGGCACTAACTTACAGTTCTTAATGTCAACTATGTCTAAATACTATGAATTGTAGAATAAATTATAATCTTTGAAGCATCTGGTCCCTATGTCTTGTATAGAACCTTCTAGTGAACTCGATGAGAGTTTTTTTGGCCAAAAACAACCAATATGGCCTCATTATGATTTGTACTCAGTGACTGCATGCTAAGGTAAAATGAGGTAAAAAAAAAATAAAAGTGAAAATTGCACAAATAAACTCAGGATACTGCCAGTACACCTCGAGGGAAGGTGTGAAAATGATTAAACACGTAAGGGGTAGACTTCAACCAGATTTTTGTCTCTATCTGTATAGCTGTTTAAAATCTCCCAACCACATGAGGTGCAAAGTTCAGGAGACTCATTAAAGAGTCTGGATGTAGAAGCCAAGATTTCTTCTTGGGACTTTGAAAGGTTTTAGTGTGTGTGTAATGACGGCATTTTATTACGCTATAGAATTTTTTTTCTTTTAGGGTTCTTGTTATTATACATATGAGATACTGTAATATTTGGCTTGGTTTTATATCTCATGTCATCCCTTACATACATTGAAAGTTTAAAGGGAAACTATCAGCAGGTTAGATGATTAAAGTTATGCAATCAGCCATAGCAAAAAAATTAAAGGAAATATCCCAAAATTCAAAGCACTCCATTCACGTGATGTGGGAGTAACAGACATAGCGGAGTACAGCACTTGGCTATCTGTGGAAGCCCCACAGAGAGTGAATTTTATCAGGAATCCAAGCATGTGCACTGTTGCGTCATTCCCTTCAGAGACAAGTGGGGGTCCGATCAGTGGGGGTCCGATCACAAGAACGGTATTGTTGGTTATGATTACACATACATGATCACACATATTATGATATTTTCATAAAAATGGAAACTGTGTCTAACACAGTTATACATTTTATTGATACACTTCCACATAAAAAAAATGATAAAGAAGTTAGTAAAAACTGGACTTAAGGTGGCCATACACCTTCAATAACTCAATACCTGACAGCTGAATGATTGTTTGGCTATCAGGTATCTCTCTCATCCATCTCTTATCCTCCCTATACACAGCAATGTTTAGCACGGTAGTGGTGGGGGTATTTCTCCCAGAACCAAGGGGTCGGTCAGTGGCTTTCCATCACGCCTGACCCCCTATTTCTGCTGACATGATCTGTTGGTGGTCAGTCAGCCCCATAAAGGGTGTATGGAGACCTTTAATCTCTGGATTATTTAGTGGACTCATGGTTGGCTGAAGGATCGATATTAGAGGGTTGTTTTAAATGGTGTGTATTCTGAGGACCTAAATGAGGTTCAAGTGTTTTTAATAGGAAACTGAGAATGAGAACAAGTAGCCACAATCTGCGATTAGTTGGGGGAAATATCAGAAGTAACATAGAAAAAAACATTGTTTTACTCAAAGAGTAGTAGATGCTTGGAACAAACTTCCTGCAAATGTGGTCCATAAATCTAAGTGAAAGTTAACAATTCTGGGATACGCATACATATCTATCCTTATCCAGGATCATTGCCAAAACTTATTTTCCTCAGAGAAGGAACATAATAAACTATCATTACTCACCTGTCCCCGTACCTCTCCAGCACTGGATCGCCACTTCAGGACTCCCGCCGGGCTCCAGTATCTCTTCTGAGCCAACGTCATGAACTGGCTGATGAATTGCCTGCTCAGCAAATCAGTGACTGGAGCAGTGTCCCGCCCCAGTCACTGACTGGCTGAGCAGCCAGTACATCAACAAGGCATGATGTTGACTCAGAAGAGATCTTGGAGCCCAGCGGAAGTCCTGAAGTGGCGATCCAGTGCTGGAGAGGTACGGGGACAGGTGAGTAATGATAGTTTATTATTTTCCTTCTCTGAGGAAAATGCGTTCCGCCAATGATCCTGGAGCCTGTGATATCACCTTCGGGGGCATAGGGAGAGTTAAGTAGTGCTTTTTTATTATGTTCCCCCTGCCTGTTTGCAAATTCTTATTTTCTCCAGACTTCTCCTTTAATGTTTAGAGGTAAAAGTAATCTGCCAGTTGGTATAATCTCAAGAAAGAATTCTAATTGATCTTTATATCGAATTTAAAGTTTTTTTAGGCAAAACAAAAAGTTGGGTATATATTTCCCTGTGCATAAAAATAGTAAAAGCCGGCATACTTACCTCTTTTGCTCCCCCGCATATCCTTGTCAGATCTTCCTGTCCCCGCTGCACTCCTGTTCTTCCTCCTTCCTATAATGTGCTGTGTTCTGCTCAGCCAATTAGAAAATAGTAAAAATAATACATCCAGCCATCTGTCATTGGTCCATAAGATACCAAATAACACCAAGAGAATTTGTACCAAGCACTGCGCCAAAAATAACTTTCACGCTGTCCACACAATACCACACAATGGCCCCCAACAACTAGTACTATACATTAGTGCCCAAGAAGAAGTATGTATAGATGTGCCTTCATATACTGTATAGCATCATACAGTAGCCAAAAGAATATGACCTACAGGGGGAGATTTATCAAACATGGTGTAAAGTAAAACTGGCTAAGTTGCCCCTAGCAACCAATCAGATTCCACCTTTCATTCCTCACAGACTCCTTGGAAAATGAAAGGTGGAATCTGATTGGTTGCTAGGGGCAACTGAGCCAGTTTCACTTTACACCATGTTTGATAAATCTCCCCCACAGTGTTCATTTGAACCTGTCAATCCCCGTGTGTAAAAGCTGTATAACACATTTGTTACATAGTTGTTCTGCAGTCACCTTTTCCTTCATATGTTTTTATGATAAATGATAAAAACTGTTTTTATATTTCATGACCTGCACTGCCCGCTGACATCAATAGACAGACAAATAGATAGATAGATAGATAGATAGATAGATAGATAGATAGATAGATAGATTAGTTATTACTACCGTTTTGGAGGCATCAGTAAACAAGAGCTCCATGGTTATTTATCTATAGCCTCCTTTTATGTGCGCCTATATTTTGCTGATAAATGACCTCCCATGAGTGTCCTTTTTGATATATTAGGGCTTTTGCGTACTATCCGGTATACCCAACTAACATTATGCATTTTATGCATGCCATTCCATATTTTATTACAAAGTGCTGTACCAAGGGCCTAAGAGCTTTGCATACAAATGCATGTCATATACATTTAATTATACATTCAGTTTCTTGTTACAGATTTTGTGCTGGCTGAGCATAATGCTTCTCTGTGTGAGCTACACTGGAAAAAAGCTTTACCGAGAACAAACCGTTTAACCCCTTGTGTCCAGGTGGGATGTGAGATGCAAGATGTCAGACACCAGTGGGTTTGGAGGCATCAATCTGTTAATTACACCGCTGTCAGTGTGTTAGTACATTGTAATTGGGATTTCTATCCGGGTATTGGAGGCTGCTTACTGCTAGTTTATTTTTAAACTAAAATCAATTCTTAGCACTCCTTATGAAGCAGCCGCTCATTTACCTTCTGCGTAAAAGATGGTTGTGCCGTGAAATGAGATGTTGTATCGCTTTATTCCCAGTACTGAACACAGAGAAATAAACCCAGAATGTCTGTGTGCAGATGGCATTGTTGTGGCTGCATATAATGATCTATTCCAATTTTACATAAAGAAACATTATAATAGTTTCAAGACATAAAATTTAATAAATAAATACGTAATTTATTTTTATTTTTTTTTAGTTTTTACAGTGAAATAGTTCAGAAAATTCCATTATATTGAATTTTCCTCCATAAATGATACATTTTGATGTTATCTTTATTATAAATTCAGATGTAAGGCGCTCTTTCAAGACGTACTGTAAACTGCGTGAAACCTGTATCGTCTCAAAATCTGCCTGACACACAATACAGCCATTTTATATCCAGAATACTTAATCCCTCACCAAGTAGAATATAAACACAGGAGAGGACAGTATTTTGATCCCTTTTTTTGTATTTTGCACAGGCCTGTGGGGGGAAGGTCATAGTCTACAGATGGCTGTGAACTTTAGAAGACCCCCAACACTAAAAACAAGGTTAGTCCTATATGATAGCAAAGTTGGTCACATCAGATTTGTACAACATACATATATGTAAAGGAGTACAAATGTACTGTTTTTTAACTAAAATGATCTACATGACTGTACAGTTCTTCTCCCCAATGGATGACTTGATGGTTTACTATTTGACCTGTGACCCTGCTGTTGCCAGGCAACAGAGCACACACTTTCCCACAATCCTCCTTGCTTGAATACACAGTAGAGACTAATAATATGCAGTTGAACAAAGCATGCTTGACTGTTTCATAGGATGTCCTAAAACGGTCACCAAGGGCAACGGTACAAAACAAAGATACATGTGGGATTCGTAAGGACATAGATAGATAGATAGATAGATAGATAGATAGATTGTAATCATAAAATTGTAAAGTGTTTATCCAGAATTACAGTTTGGGCTTGTTTTGGCAACTCACTTCCATTTCATTGAAAGGAATTAATTGTAATACCACGCATAACCTGGGAGCACGCGTGGTGCTATTTTTTTAAGGAAACTGCTATTTTTATAATAATAATGTCAATTATTTTCGGACGTCTTTTGCAAATGACGTACGTTATTTTTTTTGTTGTTTAGACAGTTTTTCTTTTTTCACTGTCCCTTCTCTGTTTTTACTATTAAATTCAATAGACTTTTCAATTAACTAACTTTGCACCACCTCTCCGTCCGTCCTACCCACCCTCTTCATCATTAGGAATGCCACTGGAACATTTTCTCCTGTCTGAACATTGCACAGGTGCCTTAACGATCCAGATCATGTTCAGTATTCACACAGCTGAGAAATAGGAGACAATCTGCCAGAGGCACTCCTAATGATGAGGAGGGCGGGGAGGAGAGGCAGAGAGGTTGTGCCAGCCTAATGCATAGACATTCTAAGCCCTGGCCATTGGGCACGGGGCTGCAAGTTTAAAAGTTGTTTTTTAGGACAATAACTGCATCACCTAACGAACAGACCCCAGGACAGATCTTGGATTAAAAGCAGCTATCTGAAGGTACAAGTGGTTTGGGGGGGTCAGATTGTGGGTACAGAGTTGCTTTAAGGTAACATGTTAGTAGTTTTCATCAGTGAGGGTCCAGACAGTAAGACCCCCATTGATCACTAAAACAAATATGCAGCAGCATTCAGCTGAGTAATGTGCCTGTTAGTTTCTGCTCGTCACTACTCAAATCAGCGTGTAAGTGGTGTGAGTGATGTATGCGTTCTCAGGAAGTCCGTAGAAACACCCAAACATCCCATCAATATCTTCTAAGAGCTGTGAAACTTTTAATACTATGAAAACTGTGAAAAATTACATTGGACCAGGGCAAGAAATTGTGATAAATACTTATAAATCTGTAACATGTGGACAGGCTTTCAAAGTTCTGGTAAAGTTAATAACTTCCTAGAATAACAAACTTTCCAACTTTAAGTGAACCGCTATCACAATATAAAGTTTCATTGTCCTGTTCAACAGACGTTGTTGTACTTATTGTATATTTTAAAACGTTGGACAAATGAAACAATTTACATGTTCTGGTGTTAAAACAAAACTGTTACATCTCGGGTGTATTGTATTGCCTACTTCTTGTTATATTTGCTTCTATAACAAGGCAAAAAAAAAACTTTAACTAGCTTGAAACATTCCAACTCAAAACTATAGCTGTTAGAAAGAAATATAATTTCTAGTAAGCGCCTACCCCTTTCCTGTCCCATGTTCCATGTCTATCACTTGTTTTCAAAACATCTTATCTACATGTCAGTTATAATATGAAATCTAATTTAAATTCAATACATTTGCAAAAAAAAAATGTTCAGAAAACATTCTTATTGTTTGAATTATTGCCCTTCACTCCCATGCAGTTGCTCCCCACTACCTAGGGACTCCATGTACCATAATATGGTGCTTCAGTATACCACTATTTCGGAGATATTTTCCCCTAAAAGCAATGCCACAAGTTTGTTTTCCATTCTGTATCAGGCTATGTTCACACAACATTAATAAAAGAAAAGGCGGACGCTTTTTCTATTTAAAAAGATGTCCGTTATTGCTGTGATGGAATGACGGATGTTTAATGCACGCAATAAATAAAATGGCGACCGATGTCTGTGCGGACATTAAAATAATGATCATGATAATTATTAGCGGACGTCTATTGCAAACAGCTGACATTATTTTTTTAGTTGTTCACAGTTTTTCTTTTTTTCTCCTTCCTTTCACTGTTTTTACTATTAAATTCAATGGACTTTTAAATTGAAAACACACCTAAAGGCCATTTTGTCTACCTGGACTAGAAAAATGGGTGGCCAAACAGCCAAATGACGAACGTAATTTTTTTTCCAAAAACAGAGAGAAAAAAACGTTGTGTGAACATAGCCCAAATATGATTGTTAAAAAAAAAAACCTCAATCTTAAGTACAGACAGCAATGGAAGCCACTTTATTGCTTTGTACAAAGCAGAGATTGTGTGGAGCTATAAGATACTATGTGTGTGTGAATTTAGGCATATGTTCACATCTCATAGATGTGAATGTGATCCATGGACTTATAGCTCATATAGCAGTATTGTATCTAATTTAAAGTCACAATTCATGAGCTATTTAAAAACGAATTCATTTACCTAGCAAGAAGGTCAGTTTGAGTTCTCCACTTAAAAGAGGATGTACCAACAGGTGCATCCTCTTTAATCTGACCCACAGATCGAACGACGCAGTCACGGGGAAGCCGGTGCCACGGTCCGTTTTTGGAACCGCGGCCTAGTTCCCGTGTACGGCGACATCCTGTCCACAGGTCCCGGGCCAGTGCTAAAGCACAGGAGGTAGTCCGGCCCACCCCCAGTGGGAGGGAATTCCCTCCCCTCTATGACGCGGCTCCTTTACAATCAATGGAGCCATTTCATAAAGGGGAGGGAATTCCCTTCCACTAGGGGCGGGCCGGCCCGCCACCTGTGCCCTGGCCCGATTCCCGTGGATAGAACGGCGCCATACACGGTAACTGGGCAGCGGTTCCAAAAACGGACCAAGGCACCGGATTCCCCGTGACAGTGCCATTTGATCCGTGGGTCAGATTAAAGAGGATGTACCTGATGGTACATCCTCTTTAATTTAATTTCAGTCAATTAGTTTCTATGTGGTGTCAATTTTTTATGCAACTAATTAGTACAAACCCCGGCAAAAGTTCTGGAATCACCACATTTACAGAATGTTCTCTTGGCTTTTTACTGCAAGTCCATCTGTCCATTGAAAAATAAAAATGCAGAACAATTCAAATAAATAATTGTCAGTGTTTGGGATAGAACTGAAGGAAATTGGCTGAATGTGATGGTATTTACATATACAAAAGTCAAAGTAAAACTTTACCAGAAAAGGTCACAGCAGGGTAAATGGAGTAGGAAGTATGGAGTGTGGAAGATTGGATGACAGTAATATAAAGTAATGATGGTTTAATTGATAATTACTGCCTGAAGGTGGTGTTGGTGTATATGGTGTTGTAGACGATGTTGTATGTCACATAAAGATCCAGGTCAGATGGCAAACAGAACCTCAGCAGTCAATTCACAGCACAGATTTCATTTAGTTGATAAAAATAATACATTAGGTGATAATTCCTTAAATTAAAGGGGGTATTCGAGCTTAGAAAAACATGTTCATTTTCTTCCAGAAACATCGCCACTCTTGTCCCCAGGTTGGGTGTGGTTTTGCAACACAGTTCCATTGAAGTGAATAATTCTAATTACAAAACCCCACCAAAACTGAAGACAAGAGTGATGCTGTTTCTAGAAGAAAATGGCCATGTTTTTCTAACACTGGATAACCCTTTTTATTCAATGCACTTTGCCACACAGCCAAGCTTTTCTTAAAAAAAGACATATCAAGTCAACAACATAACCAGCAAACAGTCCAGATTTTAAAGGACAACTCCGGTGCCTGTAAAAGAACAAAAAAAAAAGCTAACTGTTTTTTATTTACACTCCGGGGTCTATCTCAGTTCTAATTTCCTGCCGTTGGCAGGTTCCCATAGCTCCAGTCGGCGTTCTCTTCCCCTCTTTTCTTCCGCATCTTTGGTTGGGAGTGTCAGATGACTGACAAAGCTGAGCAAGCTGTAAGTCATCTGACAACATAGTAGAGGGGGTCATCAGAGATCAGGTGAGTATGCCATGAATACTTGGGGGGGAGAGCAGGAAAAAGCTAGGTTCGATTGAACTCGAACTTAGCCGGACCTTCCATATTTAATTGCTGATGCCTTCCCGGTCCGTGCGGAAGGAGGAGACATCCCAAGGACCACCTGGAATTCCGGGATTCAGCCTATTACTTAGGCTGTATCCCGGAATTCCAGGCGATGCCCGGGATGTCTCCTCCTTCCCCACGGACCGGGAAGGCATCAGGAATCAAATGCGGAAGGTCCGGCTAAGTTTGAGTTCGATCGAACCTAGCTTTTTCGCTGTTCGATCAAGCCTAATTAAGACACATTACAAAGTTATATAACTTTGTAATGTGTTTTAATTGCCAGAGAAAAAAAAGCACTGGAGTTGTCCTTTATAGTAGATACAACTGGATCAGAATGCGGGTTGCATGCTTAAAGGAGAAGTCCGGTGAAAATTTTTATTAAAGTATTGTATTGCCCCCCAAAAGTTATACAAATCACCAATATACACTTATTACGGGAAATGCTTATAAAGTGCTTTTTTCCCTGCACTTACTACTGCATCAAGGCTTCACTTCCTGGATAACATGGTGATGTCACAACCCGACTCCCAGAGCTGTGCAGGCTGTGGCTGCTAGAGAGGATGATGGCAGAGGAACACTGAGGGACACAGGGCACTGGAGGGACACTGAGCATCCCCCTGCCATCATCCTCTCCAGCAGCCACAGCCCGCACAGCTCTGGGAGTCGGGTCGTGACATCACCATGTTATCCAGGAAGTGAAGCCTTGATGCAGTAGTAAGTGCAGGGAAAAAAGCACTTTATAAGCAGTTCCTGTAATAAGTATATATTGGTGATTTGTATAACTTTTGGGGGCGATACAATACTTTAATAAAAATTTTCATTGGACGTCTCCTTTAACCATCTGGACGTGTTCTGTCTCCACAGATGCACAAACTTAGGTAGTATACACACAGAAGTTCGGCTTCCTGACATGTACACTTTAAAAGGGAACTATCAGAATCTAACCTGCTGATAGCCCCCTATAGCGCCGGGAATGCTGAGGAGGAAGGTATGCATCTTACCGGTGCCGGTCCTGTGCTGTTAGTCAGGGTAAACTCCACTCTGGAGAACCGTTAGGAGCACTGCTACGTCGCGGTCCCGCCCCTTTCATTGGATATCATTAGAAGGGGCGGGCCAAATGATGCAGCAGTGCTCCTATGGGTGCTCCAGTGCGGAGTTTACCCCAACAAACAGCACGGGACCGGCACAGAAGAGGAAGGTAAGACACACACCTTCCTCCTCAGCGTCCCTGGCGCTATAGGGGGCTATCAGCAGGTTTCATTTGTCCGAACTGCTGATGGTTCCCTTTAACCTGGCTGACCATTTGAAAAATTGATTTTACTACAAGACTCCATCCTGCAAAGCTGATTTGTCAACTGCTGTTTGAGGAAGTTGGAAACAACTGGATGCAGAATATTGTTTATTATGAATAAAGTCATTCCATAATTTTTTTCTAGGGTTGGACACAAAGCCAAAGAATCAAGATTGTATTGTCTACCCAGTATTAAAAAAAACATGTCTTTGGAGCCAATGCATGAAAAAAATGGCCTTGTGAGGTGACAACCATTTAGTTAAACCAGAAATAGGCTCTGGTCAGTTGACACTTCACTTCTTCACTGCTCCCTTATAGTCATGCAATATGTTACCCAGCAAGGGCGGAAGCAATGAGCACAGAAAGAAACATAAATCTGTGAAATTAAGCTATGAAAATGACAAAATATTTATAATGATTTCCATATTTTTTATGTTAACTGGTAACATTTGACATGTCTGCATTAAGGTGGGCATTGAACACTTCTACTGAAGGCTTTTTTATTTAAAGGGATTAATAGGTAATATTAAAACTATTCACTGCTGCACTGAACATTGTTTCTATGTCAATATGTGTACACTCAAAGGTAGGGAACACTTTAAAGATAGTAAGGAAAGACTAGTAAATTGTATGGCATATATAAAACAACTATACAGTAAACAATATAGGGCTGAGGGCTATAGTCCTTATTAATGATATCTTCATTGATATAGCCCTGACAATTGTACAGTCTGCTACCTTGTCAGAGAAATAACTATAGGCAGAACTATTTGGCTCTGTCATGTTGGTTTTATGAATAGAATCCAGGTAAATAATTTACTGAGAATTAATAATTCAGATTATATCCAAATAGTAGAAATCACCATTGGTGTATTGTAGAATAAGACAATATTAGGGATGTAGCTTGCTTCTCTCAGTCTGTGTATGATGAGCTAATATTTTACCTTGCAGATTTTGCAGTGGATGTTCCCTGCTCTGAGCTAGCTCTCACTATCCCGAGGGACACCAATTACAAGCACTAATTGGACAGCAATACATCAAAGTCACTGGTGAGATTGGCTCCTCTGAGCTTCAGAAATCTTTTCCTCACCTTTCACTCCCAGCACTGGAAACGTTTTGATAGGTAGAGAGAACAACACAACAGTCATTATGCATGGAATCTGCTTGATGAGGAAAGTTAATTTGTGACATTTCTGCTGCCTACACAATGTACAGTGATCATTCTAAATGATTATCCTGCAAATTTGCAAGTCTCCTTCATCACAGCTTCGATTTTCTTTTATGAAACATCTGTACAAACGGATTAACTAGAGATTCAGGACTGAACTCCAAGGCATAGATAATGTCATGAACCACATGTCCAGATAGACACCTTATGAAATAATTCTGGTGCATCAGGATGCAACCTGCCTGGATCTCATTGAGAAAGTCTTTGTTTAATAGCTGAAAATGCTAAAACACCAGACAATTACCATTGGAGGCTGGATCAATACACCTGGATGTGGATATTAGGTATACAGCTGTATATTTTGTATGATAGGTACTGGCAGAGAGTAGATGCATGGATAGATAGATAGATAGATAGATAGATAGATAGATAGATAGATAGATAGATAATACATAGATAGGAGATAGATAGATAGATAGATAGATAGATAGATAGATAGATAGATAGATAATAGATGATAGATAGATAGATAGATAATACATAGATAGGAGATAGATAGATAGATAGATAGATAGATAAAAGATAGATGATAGATAGATAGATAGATAGATAGATAGATAGATAGATAAAAGATAGATAGATAGATAGATAGATAATACATAGATAGGAGATAGATAGATAGATAGATAGATAGATAGATAGATAGATAGATAGATAATACATAGATAGGAGATAGATAGATAGATAGATAGATAATACATAGATAGGAGATAGATAGATAGATAGATAGATAGATAGATAGATAGATAGATAGTTAGATAGATAATACATAGATAGGAGATAGATAGATAGATAGATAGATAGATAGATAGATAGATAGATAGATAGATAGATAGTAGACATATGTTAGGTAGATAATAACAGATAGATAGATAGATAGATAGATAGATAGATAGAGAGATAGATAGATAGATAGATAGATAGATAGACAGATATTAGATAGATAGATAGATAGATAGACAAATATAATTTTTATAGTACAAAGACACATTCTATGTAATAAGAACTTCTGTTATTTTACAGTAATAAAGATTACACTGTTATACAATATACATTAGTTTTGTTTAATAAAGAAAGCAATGGTGATTTCTCAAGCAATGCAGAAAGGTTAAGAAGCTGCTGGCCAGTGTGTATCTCCATGCTATAGTCACATATGTAATCTGCTGCACCCCCCTCCCTTGTTATTAATGTGAACTTAGAGGACTATAGAACAAGGTTTAGCAAGATGAACATTGAGTGTTTTTATAATTTACGGCTCCAGAAGACATTTGTTTTCCATTTGCAGATCCCTCTCTCTTGTGTAAGTAATTGTCCCTGTTAACACAATACCTTTCACTGCTCTCTGCTGCTCTATAAATAATCCGGATTGAGATGTAAGGATATGACTTTCACAAGATTGGACAATTGATTAAATCTGTGACCTGCAATTGCGAATAATTTGGGGAGGCTATTTAAACAGATGAAGGCCTAAATTGCCTGGCTTGTATGTGAATTAATTCCTCATTCATCATCATTATCAAGTGATTGGTCTATTCATGCTCCTTATTCTGCTGGAACAGGGCAGGATTCAAATGAGGCTATAGAAGACTCCAATCTCATCTGTTTCTTGCAGGCTCCCAGCACTGAGGGGAGAAGAACACTTTATTTCCAGCAGGTTGTGGTTCACAGCTTTGGCTTAAATATTTATGCAACGCTTTTATTACACATTGATCTAACACGGTTACAAAATCGCCCGTCTGCTCCATTTACCAGCTAGCAGACCAGTCATTCTATACCAGTGGATATAAGGAGAATATTGGAGCAGTATAATCATCTAGACGAATCATAGATACAAGTCCACAATTGCATCGCCAAATATACTGGGAAAAGACCTTTCCATAACTATCAAATCATTAGTCTATCGTTGTTGTATGGTTAAAACTTATAACAATGGAGATGGGCTAATTTTCATCCTTTATTCCTTAACAGGTACCTCTCAGAATATTTATAGATTATTGTCTAATATATGATATAGATATTAGAACCTTTGGCTGCAGGAAGTGAGCTGTTGCAATTATCTGTTGCATCCGACTTCCCATCTAGTGGCCAATATGCTGTAGTCGGATAAATAAAAACGCTGCATACAAAGTTTTTTTTTCCAACTGGGATTGCAACAGTGCCGGATGGTCGGACATGTGAACACAAGTGATGTCAGTCTTGGCATTTCCCTGGACTTTATTTTCCACTTTAAACTGTGGAGAACACTTGCGTACACATGGCATTTCCCTCTTGTTGACCTCAAGCCCTAGGTCGAATTATGGAACGATAATTTCTTTATTTTGAGACTGAATAGACTGAAACATGTTACTGGAACAAAGGTCCAGGGACTGTTCATTAAACCATTGTAGTTGGCAAGCTGCTGTGCAGGACAGCATATGGTGGTGGCCTCTCAATGACTGCTCAACTTGAGTTAAATAATGTAACAAATCGAGCACACCAATAATTGAAAACAAAGAAACTGTCAGGTACGTGAAGAGACCAGGATGAGAGTCTGGGAGGACCATATGAAGATGAGGAAGAGGGAGATGAGAGTAACCTTCTACTGGAGATCTCTGAAGGACACAAGGTTTATTAATGCCCAGACTACTTGCTACATTGCAATGATGGTAACTAGTGGATTTCCCTAGTAATGTGACGTGAAGTCGAATAACAGATAAGGGCTTGACTGATTGTACCAAGAAACTTTCCTCTACACCGTGTAAATTTACTTAACCAGATCTCCATGGGGATGATAAATTATTCACCAAGCTATTCATATCTCCCCTCCTGTTTACTCGCCTGTTAGCAATGCAGCTTTATTCTAAACATGTAGTTTGCAATTGGTTTGGTCACACTTACAAGAACACGCTTTAATAAGGCAATCAATCACATGCTAACAACCAAGGGGGGCTGCCTGGGACTGGGCTCTCTTTGGTTGATATGAGTACAAGAGAATCCTTGGGGAACCAAAAGGACTTAACCAGATTGTCCTCAACCTTGCAGAGCCCATAATCGTGCACTGAGAATTATTTACCAAGATTGTAAGGACGAACCAACTATACATGTGTTCTAATCGTCTCCATTGAACGACATAAAATAAATTTTATTTAATTTTTTTTTTCAGTTTATTGACAGCTAGTGAAATTTTTGTAAAAAGTTAATGACTGTTGATTGGACAGTGGAGCCTATATCATTGATCCTATATTCTAGTATTACTTGAGACATCTCATTTACCTCCTTGCTAAACGGAAGAATTGCTGTTTAGCCTCCAGGACCAAACCTATCTACCTGCCATAAGCCATTTAGCTATAAGAAAATAAATCATGTTGCAGACCACAGGTATGATATTGTTGTTATCAATCCAGACATTTCATATTTTCTTATGAGAAAGAGAGAGAGATAATATGTAGGTTGAGAGAGTCTTTTGGAAAGAAAGGAGAAAGGAAGAATAGACAAGAGATAGAAAGAAAGATAGAAAGAAAGAAAGAAAGAAAGAAAGAAAGAAAGAAAGAAAGAAAGAAAGAAAGAAAGAAAGGAAGGTGGAAGAAGGGGATAAAGGAAGAAAAGAAGGAAAAGACAATAGGTAGATCGTTTGGAAGACTGAGAAGGAGGAAAGCGAAAAGAAAGGAAAGTTTTGGTATAGAGAGAAAATAGATAAAATGAATAGATAGATAGATAGATAGATAGATAGATAGATAGATAGATAGATAGATAGATAGATAGATTATAGGTGTCCTTGGTTTTTCAGATCTGTTTGTTGCTTTTTACCTAATTTTATTTCAGTTCTAAAATAGGAAGCACTACTGAGATAATATATAGTATATATAAAATAGAGAACAAGCTATAGGATAGATAGATAGATAGATAGATAGATAGATAATAGAGGATAGATAGATAGATAGATAGATAGATAGATAGATAGATAATAGAGGATAGAGAGATAGATAGATAGATAGATAGATAGATAGATAGATAGATAGATAGATAGATAGATAGGAGAGATTCGTGCTTTCACAGTTTCTTCTTTCTACTTCAGATCTGATAAAACTTCTATATTAAAAACTAAATAATAAAATAGGTAGTTTGGATTTGTGTCTTTTCCCCTAAACCTTTGAAGTAAATGAAAAGTTACACCAGTAATGGCCTTGAAATGATTTTATAATATATCCTTGTGATTCTTTTATTGCGATTTGTAACAGAATATTGTAACAATGTTTCATTATGTTGTTGTTGATATTTTTAATATTAATTCGTTTTATTATTTGGAACTGTCAAAATCATCTTCACAAAAGACATTCATTGCAATGAAATATTCAACCCAGTTCTGAAAAAAAAAAATATTTCCAATAAAGCCTAATAATAACAGTAGATCGAATACCAGGTAGACATTGTCAATGCAGCCTACATGTGCAACCAAAGCAAATATAAATAACGATAAACAAAGGACATGTAAACTAAAAATCCCTGAAAAAAATCAAGTATATAAAAATAAAAAAACAAAAAAAAGCACAAAACCCCCAAGCCATGAAAATGAAGCTTTGTCCACAGGCTTATTAGATAGAAAGTCCTGGTAGTGTTCTGCATGTGCACTCATTTGCAGAGAGGTTCCTGCAGTCTATAGAGATCTGGCTACCTAATCCTTTCCCTATGCGGCTTGTTAAGATCTGGCAGAAGGTTTGCACGTTGAGGAAATTATTATACATTCAGAAAAATCCCCCTTCCATATACATCACTTGATAATTTAATCAGTGTCTGCACTTTTCAGCAGCTGAGGATAAACCATTGGCATCCCAACCCAGACTTATGCAAAGCCCAGTGTCTGATTCTACCAAAAATACAAAAAAATATATATATAAAAGTGGATAAGGAAATATATAGAGAGACTGTGACATTCCCATAGAAATCCTCCTCCACAATAACTGTGGGACTGAATACACTGCAGAAGGTGGTTGCTTTAATACTGGGAGCTGCTGCAAAAGAAAACATTTCACATCAAACATTTGCAATGAAAATGATTTCAAATTGACCTTTTTTTTTTGTTCTGTGTTTTAGCATAGCATTCAAGTATTCCAGACTGGCCATCCTAATCTACATAAGTCTTCCATGTTGTCACTTTACACTTTCATAACAAGATTGTGACAATGCCTAAACACTGGTCATAGTGTAAAAGTATAGTCCCTTCTCTTCTTAGATAATAGGGTTATTCATAATCTGGAGAAGAAATGTGATGCCCTGAAGTTCAGTAAGTCACCTCCTCAATAGGAGCACTTTAAGACATGGACATGGCCCAAGGCCAAGTCACTGAGGGAAAAGTAGGTGCAGAAGACTTGAGTTTTATCTGGTAAGTGGTACTTCTTCTCTCTGGTCTAAAGGAACAGTGGATTTGCTCAGGACTGATGGGGTGAAAGTGAGGAAGGAGTCTGATCTTGAAGATGAAGAGCAGTTAAAGTCAGATGCTGCAGACCTTTGTGCCAGCCCATTAGGAGAAGTGGAGTGGCATGCCAAGCAGGAGCAGGGGGTACCACCAGCAGTAAGTCCATGTGCAGGGCTGGCATAAATAGAAGGATGCCGAAATGCACATAACAGTTCTGGCCTGGGATACGGATGAGAGAGGACTCTGAAGGTGTCTAGTGGTCTCAGTGGGGAGCTAAAGGGGGCGGCAGCTGAAGATGTAGTGGTACCAATCCCCATGTGAGAGTAGTAAGGAAGAGGTAGGTGAGATGGGAAAGGATAAGGTAGATTGCCAGTGGCTGCTGCATGGCTCATCATGTAAGTATAAAATGCTGGATCAGCAGGATGGGGCCAGGTCATTGCCAAACGCTGACGCTTGTCCTTCATCCTTCTGTTCTGAAACCAAACCTGAGGAGAGAGAGAAATAAACCAATTTAAGGGAAAAGAAGCATTGTCCATTTATACTCTGCAAATCAATACCTACTGCCATAAGCTTAGTGCAGCAATTCTAAAAAAAAAGTCAGGCTAAAGATGAGAAGTGGAGCAAGGTGGAAAAAAAAGAGCCCCAGAGAATAACAGAGAATATACTTGACATATATACATGACAGAAAGTGGCAGCTTGGGGCAGAAAGTAGTTCTGGGCCTCTTATAATAATCCTGTGGAAGAGTGGTGAAGTGAACCTCTACTCCGCCTGTAATGGCTGCTCTACAGATAACAATAGATAGTAAAAGTGTAGATAATATAGACTTCAGGAATGGTGCTCTACAGATAACAATAGGTAGTAAAAGTGAAGATAACCTAGACTGGGAATGGTGCTCTGGAGTAGGCTGATATGTGACTGATGTCATTGCTAGAAGAGCTCCATACCTTGATAGTGGTCTCTGGCAGGTTGAGGGCTGCAGCCAGTTCACACCTCCTGGGCCTGGACACGTAATTCTCCCTGTAGAACTCCTTCTCCAGACGTGCTATCTGCTCCCTGGTAAAAGCTGTTCTGTATCTGCGCATCTGGTCCCCAGAACAGGACAGGGAGCTCTGAGATCCACCACTTGCCTTTGATGAATCGCTTCCATTCACAGGACTGCCACCCATGGCCTCTGAGCACTGACCTGCACACACAAGTCAAACACAGGACATTATGTTACAGTCATGGCCACCCCTCTGCCTGTTTATCTAGTGTCTTAATAGAATCCCAACAGAAAGAGCCAAGTGCACTCAGAAGAGTACATGGATTGCATCCAGGTATATAGCTGCATATCCAACACACCTAAAGCAGTCAGATAATTGAGCATATAAATATAATAAATAAATAAAAAATGAAGTAATTTCAGTGCTGACTCCTCTATTAGGTAGCCAAAGTGGCTATGGAAATGCAGCTTGTGGCCACAGACAATGACAGGTCTATCAGTCACAGCCATCTCTCTGACCATTATTGGTCGTAACCCCTAAATTAAGCGTGCATGTTCCAATTTCACAGTCCAGCCAGCCTGTCCCTGGAATCATCTACGTGCTGGCCTATAAAGGGAGGAAAATGGGAAATAACATGGATGTCTAGTAATGAGAAGTGATGGGAATTCTATTGGAGCATCTTGTATCGCTCCTAATAGACACGATGTAAGGTAGTAAAGATAATCAAGCAAGAATAACAATGGTGTAGGGGGTGGTGAAAGGAAAGAATAATAATAATAATAATAATAATAATAATATAGATAGGATAGAAAAGCTAATAACAACAACAACAATAATTATTATTGTTATCATTAGTGGTAGTAGTAGTACCAATAGTAATATATATGTAATATATATATATATATATATATATATATATATATATATATATATATATATATATATTAGTGCTCCTCTATACATGGCAGGTAATGTACCTGGTCTTCTCAGTGTGGGAACCTCTCTGCCTGTCCACCTTTCATATGCATCCTGGGCTTCAATAACACTGAATGAAGTTTTTATTTAACATCCCAAAACCGATTTCCGACCTGGCGCCGGCTCCTAGTGAAAGTGAGATGAGGGGAGTCTGTGAGGGACATGTAAAGTGGGCGAGCAGTCACAGGAGCCTCCAGCTCTCATCTCATTGTCTTTATGGTCACCTATACACAATGTCCCAGACAGACTTCCTCAGCTCACTCTTTTTGATCTTGAGTCCAGAGAAAGGTGTTAAGCTCTCTAGTGAGACCACTGAGAGGTCCTAAACATATATATATATATATATATATATATATATATATATATATATATATACAGTGATAGCTGAGCAGCAAAGCAATGTGAGGCAGTAGTGATATGGATACATTGGGAATGCAGCATATTCTGTTAATGTAGTCAAATAGTAAAATAAATACGTTAATATATATATATATATATATATATATATATATATATATATATATATAATGCATTGTGGTGCCAGCCTGTGCCCTGGCATATCGGTGGTACCTTTGCTGTGCTGGTAGTCCGAGCTGGCTGTGGTGCAGTCCGGGGTGCAGCTGACTTCAATCTCCTCGTAAAAATCCGACTCGGTGTCCGAGCTGCTGTGATGCCCCTTGGCTGATAGGGAGTCCGGGTGGGGTGAGGGGTGCAGCAGGGCTGCTGATGCCCTGCTGTCCGGCTCGCTCCCTGATACAACCTCCACCTCCTCCTCTGCCCTCTCCCTGGATGCCAAGGGGCCAGATCTAGGGCTCAAGCAGCTTCTAGGAATCATTTTCTCCTGCGGCTCCTGAATGGGGCTTCCCACTGTGTCCGACAAATTAGACATCCTCTTGCCAACTAGAGTGCCAAGTTGTCCTCCCTCCAGGAACATGACCATGTCCTTTCTGGATTCCATGGTGTGTGAGTGTGTGTGAGTGTGTGTGAGTGTGTGTGAGTGTGAGGCAGGACTAGATAGAGAGAGATAGAGATGATGACCCTGTGCTGCCTGCACTCCTCTGTGCTGGACTGGCTCTGGGAGGGATCACCATTGCCCTCTTCTTCTAAGCTGTCATCCTTAATGGTGCAATCGTCATTACAGAACCTCTGCTGACGCCACTCATTGATTGCTGCTCCTGCTGCCGGATAAATAGCAACGTCCGCCACCTACAAGATGAAAGAGAAGAGCCCGAGCGAATGCTTTATGGACTGACTGATGAACACGGAGGATGCACCAAGTGTGAACACACATCTGGAGTCGCCAGCAGCACTCTGCCCTGCCTAGTGTTCCGCAGGGAACAGGGGGATCACTAAACTCCTCACCCGATAATAAGATTTTACTTTATTTTCTCTTTGTTGCATAATTCATCCGAGGATTTACAGCCTGCACCTTAGCTACATTTTTTGGCTCAAGTTGAAGAACCGCAATGAGCCCTGTTCACTTATCATCCATAATTCAGTGCGGCCACACCAGGGCCACTTGTAGTGACAGCAGAACTTTTTATTTTTCAATGGTGGGAACATTTTGGGGGAGTTTTCCTATTCTTCACTGAGATGTATCCAGACTATTCAGTTTAAAAGTTCCACATGTCATGATCTTGTGTTTGTTTTGTTCCAGGTAGCTGGGATATTGCATCCACCTGGAACCTGTATGGGCACAGAACCACTTCCTGTGGCTTCTGTCACTGACTCTGCAGCATCTCAGGTAAAGGTGTATTGATGATGGGTTATTTACATGATGTGGATGGTTATATACATATAAGTCCATTGATGAAATGATGGATGTATGGACAGAGATTGCATATACTACTTAATAAAAGAATAGATAGATAGATAGATAGATAGATAGATAGATAGATAATTTATTGATTGATTGATTCGATACAGATAGATAGATAATTTATTGATTGATTGATTGATTGATAGATACATAGATAGATAGATGATAGATAGATAGATAGATAGATGATAGATAATAGATAGATAGATAGATAGATAGATAGATAGATTCGATACAGATATATAGATGGACAAACAAGCTAGATAACTTTTTCCTTTTTAATGAAAAATAGGACTCAGTATAGTATATTAACTTAATGTACAATATTTACTACAAAAAAAAGACATCTATATCTATCTATCTATCTATCTATCTATCTATCTATCTATCTAAAGTGATTTTGTTTATTTGCCTATCTATCTATCTATCTATTCATAGAAATAGATGTGTACAAAGTCCACAAATCTTTTGCATTGTATATTAAGTTCTATATAACCATACTATACACACTCAACACACATATTTCACATTGAGGAAATCTATCTATCTATCTATCTATCTATCTATCTATCTATCTTCCTATCTATCTATCTATCTATCTATCTATCTATCTATCTATCTATCTATCTATCATCTATCTCCTATATATCATCTATCTATCTATCTATCTATCTATCTATCTATCTATCTATCTTCTATCTATCTATCTATCTATCTATCTATTATCTATCTATCTATCTATCTATCTATCTATCTATCTATCTATCTGTCTTTTATCTATTTATTCATTCATAGAAATATAGACAGACAGTCACATAGGTCGATCTTGTAAACAAACATCTCTTATGATAGTATTGTATATTATATAGTATATTGTACATTAAGGTAGTAGCCTTACACATTGATATTTACATTGGCATTTATGTGTTAATAAATGCATTTATGCAATTACATATTATCTATCTATCTTCTATCTATTATCTATCATCTATCTATCTTACTGTCTATCTATCTATCTATCTATCTATCTATCATCTATCTATCTATCTATCTATCTATCTATCTATGTCCTATCTATCTATCTATCTATCTATCTATCTATCTATCTATCATTATATGTATATATATATATATATATATATATATATATATATATATATATATATATATATATTCGACCTTGTAAACATCTTTTATAGTAGTAGATATTGTACACTGAGCTATTACAAAACACACCATACGGACTCCTTTCATTATGTAGCATATTTTACATTTAAAATGTACAATTGCCATAGTAAAGCATTGGATTTAATGTCTGTGCTTTTTTTGTAGTTTTTTTTATAGACTTTCCAAGTGTATTTAGATTTCCATCATAAAGAGGAGGCAAGTGGTTCTCACAAATCACTAGCACCATAAGAACAGAAATATGAATGCTGCTTTCCCCAGGGGACCGAGTTATGTATTTTAACCACCTCCAGCTCTGCCATATGGGGAATGGGAAAACCTTGGTTTGAATTGGGGGCTTCCATCATGCAAAATAATAATGATCATAATAGTGACAGTGTGTAGACAAGGACAGTCTCTAATCAGGAGATGAAAACGAAATGTAAATGAAACAAACAGTAAACAGCTCATGCACAGGATCGGTGGCTTCCCATGTAAATCAGCCAGTATATGGGAATACAGGCACAACTTTACTGGGGAACAGTTCAGGAATACAGTTGCAAACTAGGGCTTTTCATTCCAGACTGTGCATTGCCAGAATTATAGTCATTGTAGCACCTTTCTGGAAAAAGACTGGGTGTCTGGTCATTCTCAGCAGACTCTTGGCTTCTTCCTCTGCAGCCTTTCTGGGACCAGAAACAGGTAATGCCTTATAGCTATGCTTTCATTGTTTGCATGTAAAAGCCATATTCATTGTACCCAGTGCTCAGTGGATCATAGACATATGTTTTATAGACACAGATATTGTAAATGATGCTCTGTCACATAGCAGCTGCTGGTTCTATGAATGTAATGCATGGCTGCTTTTAACCTCCTGGGTGCCCCTTCAGACTCAGCTGGCATTCAGGGGGTTAAGCACATGGCTTATCAGCAATATAGGGTATATAAACAGTATTAAATGCTAATAATGCATTCTGGTTTACAGGTCCTCTTTTAAAGGCCAATGTTTTACTCCCTCGTTTTAATTATTTTGTTAGTCCCATGGCAATAATGAAGTCATTTCATTGGCATTATACAGCACTTTACATGGGGATATCCCTGCTGTAGAAAATGTAAGATCATCTGTTCAACTTGTGCTCATTTTTATGTTTTTAATGACCATTTCCCCTTTTTAAGTCCATCAAGGTTTAGCTGCACAATGGAGGCTTTTTTTTTTGGGAGGGGGAGGGATAATGACCACATGAGAGAGACAGAACTAGCACTATTATCAGGAGACAATGGTGACAGGTGACAGGTT